>NC_137866.1:3150282-3262782 GCF_963924005.1 Protomyctophum bolini
GATTCGAGTGAAAATCTACCGATAATTCCCAGTAGGTTACTTATCAAGCCGATCGTATCGACCTACTGCACATGCTGGGATCCTAGCCTCACCTAAACATAACGGCATAAGCACGTAGCACGTAGTCCCAACGTCAACGCATGTCCGCCAACCTCAATCCGGTCGTTTTGGTCTACTGCCTAGTGAGAAACGACAAGCCTCCTCATACCCTATACCAGGGCTGGGCAACTGGCGGCCCGGGGGCCACATGCGGCCCCCACCTTCACTTAATGCGGCCCGCATGTTAATATCATAATACTGATATAGTACTGATTTCAACTGTTACAATTCCAAACCCACTTTAATTACTTCATGACTAGTATTAAATGACTAGTAGCCTACTTAATGACTATTATTAAAATGTCCAATGTAGTTATGTTAACAGTTCATAAAGTTAACATAAGTAGCCTATAACTAAATGCATTTGAAATTAAATAAAAAGGTTACTTTTCAGGATTCCAATTCAAAAATAGCCAAAAAAATGTCTGGTTTTCACTTCAAATATAACAAAAATAGCTGATCTATAAGCTTGTAGATCGTCTATTTTTGCTACGACAGTAATATGCACTGTGGCCCCTCTGGAGTGAGTGTGGAAATATATTGGCCCTCTCCATCAAAGTTGCCCATCCCTGCCCTATACTGTATAACCTAAACATAACCGCAGGCACGTAGCAGCGCGGTACCTACCGTAATCGACGTTTAACTCGTTTTCGTTTTTTCTCAATGCCAATGGCAGCCAGTATTACATGCAGTGGGTCCATAAGATCGGCTTGATAAGTAACCTACTGGGAATTATCGGTAGATATACCATTCGAAAGCGGGTGCATGCGTGCGTGTGTGTGCGTGGGTGTGCGTGTGCGTGCGCTTGCCCATCTGTCCAATTGAGAAAGGGCCCTGCTGCACAGTGTAAGTCTTTGATGCACCCATATGTTATTGAGAGACACTGATGTGCATTAGTCTAGTTCACCCATATGTTATTGAGAGACAAAGAGAGACACTGATGTGCATTAGTCTAGTTCACCCATATGTTATTGAGAGACATTGATGTGCATTAGTCTAGTTCACCCATATGTTATTGAGAGGACACTGATGTGCATTAGTCTAGTTCACCCATATGTTATTGAGAGGTCACTGATGTGCATTAGTCTAGTTCACCCATATGTTATTGAGAGGCATTGATGTGCATTAGTCAAGTTCACCCATATGTTATTGAGAGGCCACTGATGTGCATTAGTCTAGTTCACCCATATGTTATTGAGAGGCATTGATGTGCATTAGTCTAGTTCACCCATATGTTATTGAGAGGCATTGATGTGCATTAGTCAAGTTCACCCATATGTTATTGAGAGGCCACTGATGTGCATTAGTCTAGTTCACCCATATGTTATTGAGAGGCCACTGATGTGCATTAGTCTAGTTCACCCATATGTTATTGAGAGGCATTGATGTGCATTAGTCTAGTTCACCCATATGTTATTGAGAGACCACTGATGTGCATTAGTCTAGTTCACCCATATGTTATTGAGAGGCATTGATGTGCATTAGTCTAGTTCACCCATATGTTATTGAGAGGCATTGATGTGCATTAGTCTAGTTCACCCATATGTTATTGAGAGGCATTGATGTGCATTAGTCTAGTTCACCCATATGTTATTGAGAGGCCACTGATGTGCATTAGTCTAGTTCACCCATATGTTATTGAGAGACACTGATGTGCATTAGTCTAGTTCACCCATATGTTATTGAGAGGCATTGATGTGCATTAGTCTAGTTCACCCATATGTTATTGAGAGGCCACTGATGTGCATTAGTCTAGTTCACCCATATGTTATTGAGAGGCCACTGATGTGCATTAGTCTAGTTCACCCATATGTTATTGAGAGGCATTGATGTGCATTAGTCTAGTTCACCCATATGTTATTGAGAGACAAAGAGAGGCCACTGATTAGTCTTGTTCCAGTCAAAACACCTACAGTATACGTCTTTCAGTGCAAGTGTAGCCTACTGTACCTGCAGGAGTAATTGCTTCACGTCCCTTAATTCTTGGCTTGCTCCGACCTGTAGCAACTGGCATGCATTGTGTGGGTCTGGGGGGGGGGGTGGTGGAGGAGGGGGGGCCTTCATCTCTGTACCGTACCGTTCATATCGTACTGTAGCCTCCAGTTCTGTTTACTATCAGCGATTCAGCGATAACACACGGCTGAGCTGAGCATTCCACAATGTCTGCTCCAGATTGCACCGCACTGATAAGAAACAAAAGGTGTTGACTAGTCGGTGTTATGTATGGACAAATCGAAATTAAAAGAATGTAGACAGTTTTCTGAAATACCTCATGTTTCTGTATCAGTGGTGCTCAATATTTATTAATATTTAATTGTCCACCGACCCCCATCTGAAAATAAGTTGTTCCAGGGACCTCCCCCCCCCCCCCCCCCCCGGATGCAAAGATTTGAGTTAAAAACGTTCACGCTGAAAGAATATGTACCGTATTCGAAGATTTGCGCCATAATCTCACGATTTAAAAGAAATAGCAGACCTAGAAGCTCATAGCGCGGCACTCGGTGCTGCACTATGAGCTTGTAGATCTGCTACATGCCTTCTTGGGACCGAAGCAGAGAAATGTCATACAATAGACAATGGATCAAGGAAGTGAATGGAATCAAGATGTGAATGGACAGAATAAATTACAAATTGAGTTTTTCCCTGCTCAGCTGGAGGGATGAGATGGCAATGTGCCATAAATGTAAACCAGTACTTTTGTCCCTTTTTAACCCTGGCACCCCTATTTTGGACCTAGCCTGTTTAGTTTTTTCAGTTGTCTGTATTTTTTTTTAACAATATCCCATTTTTTTTGTTCTGTTGTTCTTGATAAAATCAACTCGTGATTGAGTTCATCTCCGTTGTCTCACAAACATCCCTGTGCAGGCATTTCATAATCACATCCATCAAAGGGCATCCAGGTTGCATAGAGGTAATTAACCCATTCTGACCTGAGATCAGATTCATACGAGGTTTCCACTGGACACACACTGGTCTGATCAACCCATTCTGACCGGAGATCAGATTCTAAAAATGTCAGTCGTACTTCGATTTAAAAAAAATAGCAGACCTACAAGCTCGTAGCGCGCCACTCGGTGGCGCGCTATGAGCTTGTAGATCTGCTATTTTTCAATAGCTATAGCATAACATGATGCCGACACCAAAATGGGTTCCCGTTCAGAATGGGTTAAAGCAGTCACCTAGAAGCTCGGCTCAGATATTTCTGTTACTTCATAGTTGGCATTGTGCAAGATAATAACATTCATATGAAAACAGTGATGTTTAAATTGTTTTTGAAAGAATAACTCAACCAGAAGAGAGCTCAGATCTCAGATATAGGAAAGTTGATGGGCTTTAGCCCCATGAGCGTCACGTCCACACCAGCCCTGCCTAGTCATGTTTTCATACCGAAAGACTGAACACTACTAGTGTAACTACAGTCCATCCATGCATCCATCCATCTTCAACCGCTTATCCGTAGTCGGGTCGCGGGGGCAACAGCAGGGAGTCAGACGCCATAGCCGACAGAGATCCAGGTCGCGTGTTGGTGTCGCACTCCGAAAAATAGCAGACCTATAAGCCCACGCACGACATGTCGCAGCAACTGTTTTCGGCACACACAGCGCAATGAAGTGCAATAGAATCCAGGCGGTTACATTCAGGGCTCGTCTGGGATGGTGTTCTTCGTTTGGGGGGTGGTTGATTTGGGGCGCAGGTGGTGGTGGTGGTAGATACTGTAGTAGATGTGTGGTTTCCCATGATGTGGGAGACCTGAGTTAGAATACACTTATTTACACATGCTGGGCAGCTGGGCCATATGCTCAGTGGTCACATGCTGGTTACAAATCTCCCCACAAACATCGATGGTGAATCCCAAGCTAATAGAAAAGGCAGGCTTTCCTTTCCTGAAGAGTTGCAATGCAAAAGTTGAAGCCATCGTTCTCACGATAATACAAATCTAAATATATCGGGTGTCCGAACTGCCCAAAGCCCTCCTATGAGACACTGAGTAGGAAGAAATGGTGGTGTTTTATCATGAACATTAGTGAGGACCAATTATAAGAAGAGATGTTGAAAAGTGGTGAAGTGGTCCTTTAAGGACTTTGATGAAGCAGGGATAGAAAATGCCTCACTAAACACGTTGGATCCCCAATGTGCTGAACGCGTGTCTTGTTTTGTCTTCTCCTCCAGATACATCCAGATGCCCAGACCGTTCTGCTTCGAGCCCAGCAACCGCTACGTGGTGGCCATCAGGTTCCAGCGCCACGGCGTCTCTCACAGACACCTCACCGCCTTCATCCTCATCGACTCGGTGAGTCCAAACACCTGCCCTGCTGCACAATCGCACAATCGGTCCCAATTCACGCTTCAAAAACCCTTAAAGATCTTTAACCCTCTAGCACCCAGAGTTGCTTTTTAGCTACAATTTTATTTTAATGAATTACTAAATTATTAAAAAAATATTCTGTTCTTTTTTCACCTAAATGTCATCAGTGATGTTCATTGCAATGCCAATTCAATGCCATTAGTCATGATATTTGCATATAAATACCCCCCACAGAGGCTGAAATTCACACAAATAAAAAATGTTTGGACTCTGTGCAATTTTGAACATTTTTTAACCTAAAACTTTTGACCTTTACCCTAATAAAAGTAGGTAAAATAATTGTAATATATGTTTTTTTGTGATCATTAGAATGTCTAGAACATGTTTTATTCATTATTGTGAAAGATATCCCCCAAATGTAAATTATTAATTTATTATATTATTATATAATTATTATACATTTTTCATCAAACTTTATTATTATTATTTTTTTTACATATTTTTTAGTGTCAGTGCTAGTAGTACAAAGTAGTAGTAAGGTTGAAATCTATTTTTTGCAAGTAGAAATTAATGCGGGTGTTAGAGAGTCCATTTGGTTACCAACTCTCCATCATTTAGCTGGGGACCATCTGGAACCCCCTCCTCAAGGACCACTGGTGGTCCCCGGACCACTGGTTGAAAACCACTGCTGTGGATGTTTGACACAATTAGCATTCTCCACATCCGTGTTGTCTTTGACAGCTATTTTCTCTTGTCCACTAGTCCCAACGTTTTAGTCTTGTTTGTTGACAATATTGTCAATATTTAGTCTTAGTTTTAGGCATCATAGCTTAGTTTTCATTTAGTTTCCATTTAGTTTTCGTCAGTGAAAAAAGGTAGTCGACGAACATTTGTTATCATAATTTTAGTCGACGAAAACAACACTGGTCCACATGAACCTATCCTTCTGCATTGTAGTTCAGCTCAAATTTTGCAGCAGTTTAGCTTCAGGCTCTGATTGCTGTCCAGATACTGCCACCTGGTGGCCATAAATATAAATGCATATTTTACATAAACAGCTGCAGACCAAGCTTTTTCTTATATCATGTGAGATGCGTCTTTGAATGGCTCCCCTATATTTTTACACTTTTAAGATGATTCAGAACACTTTTTTTGAATTTTGACCTCGTATGGATTAATGGCCTGTCATGGGTTAAATAAACGTGGTTATCCCAGCATCTAACATTCCTGGCAAAGAAAATGGAATCATTGATTTAGATTAAGAGTTAAAATGGAGCAGGACCACCGGAAATTACGTGGAATGTTGCCCAGCCTGTAGAGAGGTGTGCTATGTTATGAAATGAGTAATGTTCTGTCCTGTAGAGAGGTGTGCTATGTTATGAAATGAGTAATGTTCTGACCTGTAGAGAGGTGTGCTGCTATGTTATGAAATGAGTAATGTTCTGTCCTGTAGAGAGGTGTGCTATGTTATGAAATGAGTAATGTTCTGACCTGTAGAGAGGTGTGCTATGTTATGAAATGAGTAATGTTCTGACCTGTAGAGAGGTGTGCTATGCTATGAAATGAGTAATGTTCTGACCTGTAGAGAGGTGTGCTGCTATGTTATGAAATGAGTAATGTTCTGACCTGTAGAGAGGTGTGCTATGTTATGAAATGAGTAATGTTCTGACCTGTAGAGAGGTGTGCTATGCTATGAAATGAGTAATGTTCTGACCTGTAGAGAGGTGTGCTGCTATGTTATGAAATGAGTAATGTTCTGACCTGTAGAGAGGTGTGCTATGTTATGAAATGAGTAATGTTCTGACCTGTAGAGAGGTGTGCTATGTTATGAAATAAGTAATGTTCTGACCTGTAGAGAGGTGTGCTATGTTAGGAAATGAGTAATGTTCTGACCTGTAGAGAGGTGTGCTATGTTATGAAATAAGTAATGTTCTGACCTGTAGAGAGGTGTGCTATGCTATGAAATGAGTAATGTTCTGACCTGTAGAGAGGTGTGCTATGTTATGAAATGAGTAATGTTCTGTCCTGTAGAGAGGTGTGCTGCTATGTTATGAAATGAGTAATGTTCTGTCCTGTAGAGAGGTGTGCTATGTTATGAAATGAGTAATGTTCTGACCTGTAGAGAGGTGTGCTCCTATGTTATGAAATGAGTAATGTTCTGACCTGTAGAGAGGTGTGCTATGTTATGAAATGAGTAATGTTCTGTCCTGTAGAGAGGTGTGCTGCTATGTTATGAAATGAGTAATGTTCTGACCTGTAGAGAGGTGTGCTATGTTATGAAATGAGTAATGTTCTGACCTGTAGAGAGGTGTGCTATGTTATGAAATGAGTAATGTTCTGACCTGTAGAGAGGTGTGCTGCTATGTTATGAAATGAGTAATGTTCTGTCCTGTAGAGAGGTGTGCTGCTATGTTATGAAATGAGTAATGTTCTGTCCTGTAGAGAGGTGTGCTGCTATGTTATGAAATGAGTAATGTTCTGTCCTGTAGAGAGGTGTGCTGCTATGTTATGAAATGAGTAATGTTCTGACCTGTAGAGAGGTGTGCTGCTATGTTATGAAATGAGTAATGTTCTGACCTGTAGAGAGGTGTGCTGCTATGTTATGAAATGAGTAATGTTCTGACCTGTAGAGAGGTGTGCTGCTATGTTATGAAATGAGTAATGTTCTGACCTGTAGAGAGGTGTGCTGCTATGTTATGAAATGAGTAATGTTCTGACCTGTAGAGAGGTGTGCTGCTATGTTATGAAATGAGTAATGTTCTGACCTGTAGAGAGGTGTGCTATGTTATGAAATGAGTAATGTTCTGTCCTGTAGAGAGGTGTGCTATGTTATGAAATGAGTAATGTTCTGTCCTGTAGAGAGGTGTGCTATGTTATGAAATGAGTAATGTTCTGACCTGTAGAGAGGTGTGCTATGCTATGAAATGAGTAATGTTCTGACCTGTAGAGAGGTGTGCTATGTTATGAAATGAGTAATGTTCTGACCTGTAGAGAGGTGTGCTATGTTATGAAATGAGTAATGTTCTGACCTGTAGAGAGGTGTGCTATGTTATGAAATGAGTAATGTTCTGACCTGTAGAGAGGTGTGCTGCTATGTTATGAAATGAGTAATGTTCTGACCTGTAGAGAGGTGTGCTGCTATGTTATGAAATGAGTAATGTTCTGTCCTGTAGAGAGGTGTGCTGCTATGTTATGAAATGAGTAATGTTCTGACCTGTAGAGAGGTGTGCTGCTATGTTATGAAATGAGTAATGTTCTGACCTGTAGAGAGGTGTGCTGCTATGTTATGAAATGAGTAATGTTCTGACCTGTAGAGAGGTGTGCTATGTTATGAAATGAGTAATGTTCTGACCTGTAGAGAGGTGTGCTGCTATGTTATGAAATGAGTAATGTTCTGACCTGTAGAGAGGTGTGCTATGTTATGAAATGAGTAATGTTCTGACCTGTAGAGAGGTGTGCTGCTATGTTATGAAATGAGTAATGCTCTGACCTGTAGAGAGGTGTGCTATGCTATGTTATGAAATGAGTAATGTTCTGACCTGTAGAGAGGTGTGCTGCTATGTTATGAAATGAGTAATGTTCTGTCCTGTAGAGAGGTGTGCTATGTTATGAAATGAGTAATGTTCTGTCCTGTAGAGAGGTGTGCTGCTATGTTATGAAATAAGTAATGTTCTGACCTGTAGAGAGGTGTGCTGCTATGTTATGAAATGAGTAATGTTCTGACCTGTAGAGAGGTGTGCTATGTTATGAAATGAGTAATGTTCTGTCCTGTAGAGAGGTGTGCTGCTATGTTATGAAATGAGTAATGTTCTGTCCTGTAGAGAGGTGTGCTATGAAATGAGTAATGTTCTGTCCTGTAGAGAGGTGTGCTGCTATGTTATGAAATGAGTAATGTTCTGTCCTGTAGAGAGGTGTGCTGCTATGTTATGAAATGAGTAATGTTCTGACCTGTAGAGAGGTGTGCTGCTATGTTATGAAATGAGTAATGTTCTGACCTGTAGAGAGGTGTGCTATGTTATGAAATGAGTAATGTTCTGACCTGTAGAGAGGTGTGCTATGTTATGAAATGAGTAATGTTCTGACCTGTAGAGAGGTGTGCTGCTATGTTATGAAATAAGTAATGTTCTGTCCTGTAGAGAGGTGTGCTATGCTATGAAATGAGTAATGTTCTGACCTGTAGAGAGGTGTGCTGCTATGTTATGAAATAAGTAATGTTCTGTCCTGGGTGCCGGTCGCAATTATTTTATAGGGCGGAGATAAGAGTGTTAATTACTGGGGTAAATGTGGATAGTTAACATGTACTCTAAACGCATCTCTCCTTACCTTTCCCTCCAGCTGGTCCTGATCCCCCGGTACACGGAGCTCCCGGGCCTGCAGGGCAACGAGCCGCTGGCGGAGCAGCGCCGCGACGAGATGATCCGCTACATGTGCGTGGACTCCTTCATGATCACGCCCATGCCCGCGCTGGCCGAGATGTGCTCCAAGCTCATCTGCAGCATCTCCGCCATCATCCACGACGGAGCTCTGGGTGAGTCCAGGACACCTCGCAGAGTCCCTGTGTCCCTGTGTCCCTGTGTCCCTCTGTCCCTGTGTCCCTCTGTCCCTGTGTCCCTGTGTATCTCTGTCCCTGTGTCCCTGTGTCCCTCTGTCCCTGTGTCTCTGTGTCCCTCTGTCCCTCTGTCCCTGTGTCCCTGTGTCCCTGTGTCCCTCTGTCCCTCTGTCCCTGTGTCCCTCTGTCCCTGTGTCCCTCTGTCCCTCTGTCCCTCTGTCCCTGTGTCCCTGTGTCCCTCTGTCCCTGTGTCCCTCTGTCCCTGTGTCCCTCTGTCCTTGTGTCCCTGTGTCCCTCTGTCCCTGTGTCCCTCTGTCCCTGTGTCCCTCTGTCCCTCTGTCCCTGTGTCCCTCTGTCCCTCTGTCCCTGTGTCCCTGTGTCCCTGTGTACCTGTGTCCCTCTGTCCCTCTGTCCCTCTGTCCCTGTGTCCCTCTGTACCTCTGTCCCTGTGTCCCTGTGTCCCTCTGTCCCTCTGTCCCTGTGTCCCTCTGTCCCTGTGTCCCTCTGTCCCTCTGTCCCTGTGTCCCTGTGTCCCTCTGTCCCTGTGTCCCTCTGTCCCTGTGTCCCTCTGTCCCTGTGTCCCTCTGTCCCTGTGTCCCTCTGTCTCTGTGTCCCTCTGTCCCTGTGTCCGAGCACGAAAATAGCGTTTGTTCACCACCAAGTGTCACTGTTGGACAGCCTAACACAGAGACACAGACACACACAGGTCAGGGAGGAGGGCTTGTACAGTACAGTACAGTACAGTACAGTACAGTACAGTACAGTACAGTACAGTACAGTACAGTACAGTACAGTACAGTACAGTACAGTACAGTACAGTACAGTACCACTCACTTCAGACAGGTCTGATTTTTCTAATGTCAAATCAAGATAAAAAAGTATTTTTTTTGTTTTCTCCCTCCAGCTTGCCAGTGCGACCCGCAGGGCTCGGTCAGTGCAGAGTGCGATAAGGTCGGAGGTCAATGTCGCTGCAAACCCAACGTGATCGGTCGGCGCTGTGACCAGTGTGCCCCAGGAACCTACGGCTTCGGCCATTACGGTTGCACAGGTGAGACGCTAAGCTAACCTACCATTACGGTTGCACAGGTGAGGCGCTAAGCTAACCTACCATTACGGTTGCACAGGTGAGACGCTAAGCTAACCTACCATTACGGTTGCACAGGTGAGGCGCTAAGCTAACCTACCATTACGGTTGCACAGGTGAGACGCTAAGCTAACCTACCATTACGGTTGCACAGGTGAGGTGCTAAACTAACCTACCATTACGGTTGCACAGGTGAGACGCTAAGCTAACCTACCATTACGGTTGCACAGGTGAGGTGCTAAGCTAACCTACGGCTTATTACAATTAAGAATTACAAAGAAGAAAAACAACAAAAAAAGTGTTGTAACCTGCCATTTTTTTCTACTTTCTAATTCTTTGTTTGGCCCAAAACATTGTGTTTATTGTCATGATTTGTCACGACTCGAGTTGGCTTTTTCCGCGGCGTAACCGTCTTTAAATAAATACTTTTTGAAATGTCTATGAAAAAAAAAAAAAAGGAATTCACTTCTGGTCCTATAGCGTCGTCATGAAAGGGGGCGGGTTAGTTTTAGTCACATTTTAGTCACCTGGAATGTTTTAGTGTTAGTCTAGTTTTAATCTACAGTTGATTTAGTCGACTAAAATGCATTTTGGCGGGCCTTGGTGCCGTCGCAATGACTGTTTTTACACCTGCTGAAGATCTAGAAGCCCAACTTCACAACGCGTCGCAGTAGATCGGCTATTTTCAGCGTGCAACCAAGTGTAAAATGACTTTATACTGGATCTCTTGTCCACTAGTCCCTTCCTAGCATTTTAGTCTAGTTTTTTTATCTGCTGACGAAAATCGTCAGTATTATTTAGTCTCATAGTTTTAGTCATCATAGCTTAGTTTTCATTTAGTTTCCATTTAGTTTTCATCAGTGGAAAAAGGTAGTCGTCGAACATTTTTTCGTCTTAGTTTTAGTCGACGAAAACAACACTGACTGCTGCGACGCTCTATATTGCAGTATTGATACTTTCACTAAAACATTTGTCACCACTTCCTAACCATCTGTCCATTGTACCAAGACATCAGAGACACATACTTCCCACAGATTACAACCACACACGGAGGTTTTGAAAACATGACCAATGACAAAAAACTCCCATATCTGCTGGGCGAAGTACAACAATGTGCAAACACAGCAGCAAGATTTGTGAGTTGCTGTGATAGGAGAAGGATATCAAATGGAACACAACCACCCTAAAGACTAATCATTGTGTATATTCCTGCACTATACCTGCATCGAGTGATCTTGGTACACATAGAAGTTGATCTATTGAAGATTCTGACCTTCAAATGTACATAATTTTTGTTTTGATTGTATTAGTGTATTGTTGTATTGTGCTTTCTGCTTTGGCAATGTAAACGTATGTTTTCTCATGCCAATAAAGCCCTTTGAATTGAATTGAACTGACTGCCCCCTCCTTGGCTCCGCCCCCCATAGCCTGTGACTGCCACTCAGAGGGCTCGGTGAGCCACCAGTGTGACCCGGTGACGGGGCAGTGCCCGTGCCGACCGGGCGCCACGGGGCGCCAGTGCTCGTCGTGCCAGCCGGGCCAGTGGGGGTTCCCCGGCTGCAGCCCCTGCCAGTGCAACGGCCACGCCGAGACCTGTGACACGCACACGGGGGAGTGCACGCTCTGCCGCGACTACACCGCCGGACACCTCTGTGAACGGTACGGAGGTTGATGAGATTTGTATGTATTTATTTCACACAACAAGAGTATGTATACACAATACACACGCATGTAGGGATGGAGCTCCATAACCGATACCCGGAAATCCGAAAACAAGCTTTTTTTAGTACCCGTTTTTCTGCTTATCAAGCCTGTTATCGAGCATAGCATGACATCATGTTTTAACCCATTCTGACCTGTGATCAGATTCTAAAAATGTCTGTTTGAAAGTGATGATGTCACTGGAGGACGGTTTCTAAACTGCCCACAGCCCTCCTATGAGACACACTGAGTAGGAAAACATTGTGCCATTATATCATGATTATTAGTGAGGACCTATTCTATGAAGATAGGTTGAAAAGTGGTGAAGTGGTCCTTTTAATACAAATAATAACAAAACGAACCAAACAAATTGATATAGGCAAGCAAATTAATACATTTGGTAGAATCATGGAGATGGAAATTATGCATTATAAGAGGTTCATGGTGATGTTTTATATTTTTCAACTATATTATTTTTTAAACATTTTCTTACATTTATAGAGAACATTAACGACCCATCCTCCCCATGCGTTAATGTCTCAGGTGTGTGGACGGGTTCTTTGGGAACCCGGTTCTGGGCTCGGGGGGACATTGCCGGCCTTGTCCCTGCCCTGGGAACCCGGGGAGCGGACACTTCAACGGGGACACCTGCTCCGCTGACCAGTCCTCCAATCAGATCGTCTGTAACTGCAGACAGGGATATACCGGTGAGACCCCGATCACTTATAATGCAATGTTCCCATGAGAGGTTATCGTCATTAATGCACGCCTGCCCTGCGGTGCCCGAAGGATATCGCAGACGTGCATTAATGACCATATAGAACACCCTCGGGTGTAATATTGCAATTATACAACAGTTACCCTTAAAGGATAACTTTAGTTTTTTTCAACCAAGGTTCATGTTTTAGGTTGTTATTAGAGAAAGTATAAGATGAGTGTAATTTTTTTTTCATTTGCCGCTTTCTTTTGTTTTAGCGATTTTAGCTATTTTTGACAGGGGGGGCGGGGGCATTCGAGCATGGGGCTAAATATATGTATTTTTTAAGGACCCAAAAAATTATATGTAATTACATGTAATATATGTAATAATTGAAAATATGTTGTTCCAGTGACCCCCCTGGAAGCAAAGATTCTGAGTTGCAAGTAGTAAGTTCTGAGTTGAAAACGTTCGCTCTGAAAGAATATATTCAAAGATCTGCGCCACATTTTCATGATTTTTCAAAAAATAGCAGACCTATACAAGCTCGTATACCGCAGCACTCGGTGCCGCGCTATGAGCTTGTAGATCTGCTATTTTAAAATAGCTAAAGTATAAAATAATGCTTAACCCATTCTGACCTGAGATCAGATTCTAAAAATGTCTTCTACGTCCTGACAGTTTTCTGAAAAAGCTATGTTTCTGTGTCAGTCGTTCAAAAATAGCAGACCTACAAGCTGGCGTGCTACGAGCTTGTAGATCTGCTATTTTTCAATAGCTAAAGCATAGCATATAATGCTAACACCAAAACGGGGTTCCCACCCAAAATGTGTTTAAAAAAAACAACCTCTCGCCCCGCAGGTTCCCGCTGTGACCGCTGTGCCCCCGGGTACCACGGCAACCCGGAGCAGCCCGGAGGCCAGTGTCGCCCGTGCGAGTGCAGCGGGAACATCGACTCGCAGGACCCCGAGTCATGTGACCCGCGCAGCGGCCAGTGTCTCAAGTGTCTGTACTACACCGACGGCAACGCCTGCTCCCACTGCAGACAGGGATACTTCGGCAACGCGCTGGCACACGACTGCAGGCGTGAGTAGTGACCACAATATGAATATGAACCGAATACCGGGTTCCCAGTGTTGTGTGTATGTTGTGTTTATAGCTATATCTATAGCTATATATCTGGTGTTGTGTTCATAGCTATATCTATAGCTATATATCTGGTGTTGTGTTCATAGCAGACTCCTCACTCAAAATGTGCACTCGCAGTTTGGGGCAACTCCAAAGCAATCTCCACACGCCCCAACATTTTATTGAGGGGGTTAGTGTCAACCCCTTACATCTGTGTCGGATCGCTGGTTAGACTGGCATATTCACCCATACCGATTATGACCAAATCAGGGCCGAGCCGGTTTTTATATATTTTTTGCTGCTTACGCCTTTTATTGTTTTGTTGAAGGGACAGACAGTAGGCTGACAGGAAACGGGAGAGAGAGATGGGGGGGGGGGGGAAGACATGCAGTAAAGGCCGTGTGGGGCTCGGGAGTCGAACCCGCGGCACACTGCGACTGGATTACCAGTCGGGTGCCCAGACGGTTACGCCACCGCCTGGGCCACATCACTAGTTTTAACCCCTTGTTGTCTCCTCCAGGCTGTGTGTGTGTGTGTGTGTGTGTGTGTGTGTGTGTGTGTGCAGTACCGGTTCTAGGCCTTTTGAGGCCCTAGGCAACATACCACTGGTAGTGGTCCTACCCCCCCCCCAAATGTTTATAAACAAATCCCAAATGTTTGTAAACAAATCCCAAATGTTTATAAACAAATCCCAAAATGTTTATATTCAAATCACAAATGTTTATAAACAAATCACAAATGTTTATAAACAAATCACAAATGTTTATAAACAAATACCAAAATGTTTATAAACAAATCCCATGAGACTTGGTCCTACCCCCCCGACCATGAGACTTACTACAGGCCAACTGGTAGTGGTCCTACCCCCCCCCATGAGACTTACAAATCCCAAATGTTTATAAACAAATCCCAAATGTTTGTAAACAAATCCCAAATGTTTATAAACAAATCCCAAATGTTTATAAACAAATCACAAATGTTTATAAACAAATCACAAATGTTTATAAACAAATACCAAAATGTTTATAAACAAATACCAAAATGTTTATAAACAAATCCCATGAGACTTGGTCCTACCCCCCCGACCATGAGACTTACTACAGGTCAACTGGTAGTGGTCCTAGTGTGTGTGTGTATTTTAACCCCTTGTCTCCTGGTCCTCCAGGCTGTGTGTGTGTATTTTAACCCCTTGTCTCCTGGTCCTCCAGGCTGTACGTGCGTGTTTTAACCCCTTGTCGTCCTCCAGGCTGTGTGTGTATTTTAACCCCTTGTCTCCTGGTCCTCCAGGCTGTACGTGTGTATTTTAACCCCTTGTCTCCTGGTCCTCCAGGCTGTGTGTGAGTGTATTTTAACCCCTTGTCTCCTGGTCCTCCAGGCTGTGTGTGTGTGTGTGTGTGTGTGTGTGTGTGTGTGTGTATTTTAACCCCTTGTCTCCTGGTCCACCAGGCTGTACGTGTGTATTTTAACCCCTTGTCGTCCTCCAGGCTGTGTGTGTATTTTAACCCCTTGTTGTCTCCTCCAGGCTGTGTGTGTGTATTTTAACCCCTTGTCTCCTTGTCCTCCAGGCTGTACGTGCGTGTATTTTAACCCCTTGTCTCCTGGTCCTCCAGGCTGTACGTGCGTGCCGTCCGGGACCCTCCAGTCCTACTGCGCGGACGGCCTGTGCCACTGTGACCGGCTGACCGGCGCCTGCCCCTGCCGGGACCACGTGGAGGGTCCCGGCTGTGACCAGTGCGCCCCCAACCACTGGAACTACGGCCAGGAGGGAGGCTGTGAGCCCTGTGGCTGTGACCCGCAGCACGCCCTGGGCGCGCACTGCAACATGGTACGGTAGAGAGACACTGCAACATGGTACAGTAGAGAGACCAGGGGTTACATGTAAAGGGACCCTTGACCTATGTTAATGACGTTTACAGTATAGAGACCAGTGGTTCTCAAATCTTGTTACATGTAAAGGGACCTGTAACTCATCCATCGCCACCAGGGGTCGCCACCATCCATATGAGCCCCCTGGCTGTCACTCACTCGTTCTAACTGTCTACAGTATGTCTCTCTCTCTCTCTCTCTGATTCTCTGTTGTGTTCATCTGTAGTCTCTCTCTCTATCTCTCTCTCATCTGTAGTTTACAGGTCAGTGCTACTGTAGTCCAGGCTTCTCTCTCTCTCTCTCTCTCTCTGTTGTGTTCATCTGTAGTCTCTCTCTCTATCTCTCTCTCATCTGTAGTTCTCAGGTCAGTGTTACTGTAGTCCAGGCTTCTCTCTCTCTCTGTGTTGTGTTAACCTGTAGTCTCTCTCTCATCTGTAGTTCTCAGGTCAGTGTTACTGTAGTCCAGGCTTTTCTCTCTCTCTGTGTTGTGTTAACCTGTAGTACTAGTCTCTCTCTCATCTGTAGTTCTCAGGTCAGTGTTACTGTAGTCCAGGCTTCTCTCTCTCTCTCTCTCTCTGATTCTCTGTTGTGTTAACCTGTAGTCTCTCTCTCATCTGTAGTTCTCAGGTCAGTGTTACTGTAGTCCAGGCTTCGGGGGGAAACGCTGTAATGAGTGTGAACAGTTCCACTGGGGAGACCCACGGGTGCGCTGCGAAGGTAACTCATCTAAAACGCGTGTGTGTGTGTGCGTATTTTTCAACAGCTAAAGGATATTACAAAATGCTTTAGCTGAACCAGGCCCATCTCATCTCCTCTCACACGACCGCTTATCTCCGCACACCAACCTCTCCTCTCCCCCCTGTCCCCCCATCTCTCCCCACTCTCCCCCTCCTCCCCCCTCTCCCCCCCCCCTCTCCCCTCCTCCCTCCCCCCCCCCCCTCCAGAGTGCAGCTGTCACCACCTGGGCTCGGAGACGGCGCAGTGCGACCGCGCGTCGGGCGCCTGCGAGTGCCGCCAGGGCGCGGCCGGCCGCCGCTGCGACGAGTGCGCGCGCGGCCACACGGGCGTGTTCCCGGCGTGCGCGCCCTGCCACCCCTGCTTCGCGCTGTGGGACGAGGCCGTGCGGCAGATCCGGACGCACCTGGAGCGGCTCCGAGACGCCGCCGACCGCATCGGCCAGGAGAGGCCGCCCCCGGGGGAGGGGGAGGCCACGGGGGGGGGCGTCGGTAACGCACGCCTCCGCGACCTGGAGAGGAAGCTGAGGACGGTCCAGGACCTCCTGCTGACCGGAGGAGGAGGAGACAGCGAGCGCCTGCATCAGCTGATCGGACAGAGCATCGACGACCTCAGGTGATTATTATATTAGACTGTTTAACAGCAGTCCCGCCCCCTTTCTTGACCACGCTAGAACCAGAAGTGAATTCCTCGTTCATTTTCCTGATAGGCTTTTCAAAAAGTATTTATTTAAAGACGGTTACGCCGCGACAAATCATGACAACAAACACAATATTTTGTGCTGATCAAATCATTTGAGAGATGAAAATAAAGGCAGGTTACAACACTATTTGTTTTGTTTTTCTTCTTACTAATTATTTGATCGGCCCAAAACATTGTAATTGTTGTCATGATTTGTCACGATCCGAGTTGGCTTTGTCCGCGGCGTAACCGTCTTTAAATAAATACTTTTTGAAAAGCCTATGGGCAAAATGAATGGAGAATCATTTCCTGGGCCACTCGCCGTTCTGAAACGGGGCGGGACTGCGACGGTCTATAGACCCCCAAATTGACACCTATTTTCCCGCAGACCCCCATTTGAAAAGATATGCAAGGGACCCCCCCATAAGAGTTTTTTTTTTTTTAAGAGAAGATTTTGCTCTAGCAGTGATTCTCAACCAGTTTGACCTGCATTAGGCTACGGACCTAACCTGACGCTGCCAGATGGAGTTGAGCTAACACCAATCCGTTCCGTACCGAACCAATCAGCGTGAGCTAAGGGCGGGATATGTGCGAAACCGGATGTGAAGCTATATAGACACGTCAATATGATTGGTTGTGTTTGCACGCCCACACGGTGATAGACAGACGGTCCCATCCAATCATCTACCAAGTATCTTGAAAAAAAGGAACAGCCCCGTCATCGAATTTGCTTCCGCGATCCCAGATCCCAATAAGCTGTGAAACAAATTTGTGTAGCAAGCTTCTTGGATCTGGCAGCGTCAGGTTACTACGGACCCCCCATTTGATGGAATTTCTATCTCTGAGACCCCCCAATTTATATTGTAAAATCAATGTTAATTTAACTCTGAGAGCCATTTTGGTTCCATTTGTACACTCTCAGAGTTACAGACCGATAAATGTCCATTTGGTTTCCAACTATCATTTAGCTGGGTGGGACCCCCTGGAACTCCCTCAAGGACCCCCTGGGTAACAGGACCATATAGAGCGTCTCATGACATTTTCGTCGACTAAAACTAGACACTAAAACAATCCAGGTGACTAAAAATGTGACTGAAACTAAACGAAAACTATTCAAGAGAAAAAAGGGGAAAAAAATCCAAATTTGTTTGTCAAAAAAAATCAACACTGTACTGTACCACCTCCTAGAACTGCAGCATCACTCCCAATCTTCCGCCGTAGTCTGAAAACCCACCTTTTCAGACTCCATCATGGCCCCATAGCACTTACCCCACCCCCTGTCTGTTTTTGATACAGACTTATAGCATGTTATGTAGACAGCACTATAATTGCATTGTATGTAGTCATAGCACGTCATAGTACATTATGTATAGCATTAGTAGTATATATCATGTATAGTTCATTATATATTGCACTGTTTTCTTAGCTTACGCATGTTTCATGATAAATGCTTTTTATGTGATGTATTCCCATGCTTTTTTGTTCTTGCTTAATGTAAGTCGCTCTGGATTAAGAGCGTCTGATAAATGCCTAAATTGTAAATTGTCTCCCACGGCAGGGCTGAGATCGCCCTGACGGACGGCCGTCTGATGAGCGCGGTCCAGGAGCTCCAGGGCGTGGCGGAGAGGGACGAGACCCTGCGGGACACGCTGACCTCTCTGGAGGGAGAGCTGAGGGCCGTCAACGGCACCCTGGGAGGGAAACGCAGGCAGCTGGAGAACTACCTCACCTCAGGCTTCACTGGTGATTAAACCCATTTAGAACTATACCTCACCTCAGGCTTCACTGGTGATTACACCCATTTAGAACTACCTCACCTCAGGCTTCACTGGTGATTAAACCCATTTAGAACTACCTCACCTCAGGCTTCACTGGTGATTAAACCCATTTAGAACTACCTCACCTCAGGCTTCACTGGTGATTAAACCCATTTAGAACTACCTCACCTCAGGCTTCACTGGTGATTAAACCCATTTAGAACTACCTCACCTCAGGCTTCACTGGTGATTACACCCATTCTGAACGGGAACCCATTTTGGTATTAACATCATGTTATGCTTTAGCTATTGAAAAATAGCAGATCTACAAGCTCATAGCGCGCCACCGAGTGGCGCGCTACGAGCTTGTAGGTCTGCTATTTTTCAAAAATCAAAGAGCGACTGACATTTTTTAGAATCTGATCTCAGGTCAGAATGGGTTCATCAGACCAGTGTGTGTCAAGTGGAAACCTCGTATGAATCTGATCTCAGGTCAGAATGGGTTAAACCCATTTAGAACTACCTCACCTCAGGCTTCACTGGTGATTAAACGTTCACGGCACGCACCATCACAACCTTTCTTTCTTTCTTTCTTTCTTTCTGTAGTAACTTGAATACTGAAGACAGACGCCACACAATGACTACGTAATCAATAGACTTCTTGTTTATTTCCAAGGCACGGACTGATCACGGACAAGCTGTCTCAGCGTTATTGTCAGCATTGTTTGCTACAGTCAGTCACTCATATATGATACAGTCTGTTTCTAGCGAAAATGTAACTAATTCAGTAGCAGTAACATTAGCGTTTTCTCTCAGTCAGTTGATTCTTCATATCCATATGAGTGAAACGGCCGGGGTGACATGTTTATTTTTAAAACACAGTTCTTATACGAGGCGATCTATATTCCCCCTATGGGGGGGATTACTCATAGAGCTTCCGTTCCTCCAGACTGTATGACGGAAGCATTAGAACATTGAGAGAGGCAACCGTCTGACTATACAAACTGCCTTATCCCAGTCTGGTGTACTTGTGCCCCCTCTTGGCCAGGCCCTGTAAATACAGTCCTTAACATGCCTATAGTAATCCCACAAAATAACAATTTTCTTTCTTTTTCTTTCTTTCTCTCGTTTGTCCATTCCTTTTCTATTCCCTCCCAGATAAGTATGAGAACGTGAAGAAGTACTTCCGTGAGTCGTCGGAGGCGGAGCGTCGGTGCAACGCCTCGGTGTCGGGCCCGTCCAGCGCCGTGGGCCAGTCCAAGGCGGCCCGGAAGTTTACCCAAGGCCTGCTGGACGCCAGGAAGGACCAGTTCCTCCGTACGGCGGCGGCGCACACGAGGTCCCTGGACGAGCTGGAGCACAAAGCCCACGACATGGACAAGAAGGTCCATCACCTCAGTCACAAGGTATGGGCTCTCTTAAAGGGACACTTCACCCTTTTTGCAAAAAAATATATGTTAATGACGTTTAGAAGCTTTAGAACACACTCCTGGGGGTCTTTATGTGTGTAATATGTGGTTTTAGATATTTTAGATTGTAGCAGTGAGCCTGTTGTCTCTGATGTCATGGACACTGGGCTCACTTCCTTCCTGGACTACAATTCCCATAATTCTTTGGTGCACTGCTCCTCCTTGTGGATAGGGGGGAGAGCTGTCTTACTGAGACAACATGTAGTCCAGGAAGGAAGTGAGCCCAGTGTCCATGACATCAGAGACAACAGGCTCACTGCTACAATCTAAAATATCTAAAACCACATATTACACACATAAAGACCCCCAGGAAAGTGTTCTAAAGCTTCTAAACGTCATTAACATATATTCTTTTGCAAAAAGGGTGAAGTGTCCCTTTAACCTCATTCTGTGGCGAGAGGAACCCCTTTTGGTGTTGGCATCATGTTATGCTTTATAGCTATTGAAAAATATCAGATCTACAAGCTCGTAGCGCGCCACCGAGTGGCGCGCTACGAGCTTGTAGGTCTGCTATTTTTTGAAAAATCGAAGAACCACTGACATAGAAACATGGCTTTTTCAGAAAACTGTTATGATTTAGAAGATTGTTTTTGGAATCTGGTCTCAGGTCTAAACCCAAACTGGTCAACCCATTTAGACCTGAGAACAGATTCTACTATAATGTCTTCTAAATCCTGACAGTTGTTCTGAAAAACCCTGTGTTTGTGTGTCAGTTCAGTTGTTCTCAAACATTTTCATGTCAACGACACCCAGAATTATATTTAATTGGCCGAGGACCCCCCATCTGATTTGAGTTTAAAGCGTTCACTGTGAAAGAATATGTGACCACATTTGACTGAGGGACTGCCATTGGATTTTCTTTAATTTTTTCATGTCATATGAAAGCAGGGAATCATAGCTTCAAATTGACATATTGGGTTGTTCAGTTTGACCCACCAGTGTTGGAGATATATATGGCTTATAGAGTAATGTCTTGCAGAGAAACAGCGAGTTGAGAAAACAGGCTTGAAATCTAATTACACCTAGCTACATGTTTAAGCATTTATTTCATATTTACATGTGGATTTCAGCTCTGACACTTATTTCAGACATGCTCTAGTATGTGAAGAGCTGGAATCTGCGCGATGGCAGTCTCTCAGTCAAATCCGGTCACATACTGTCTGTATGTGTAGGATTATCAATGTATTTATGATTATCCTAATACATGATACTGTATAAAAATCACACCCGTGTGAAGTGAGGGGCACTAATATAATTATAAAGTCTAGCTCATGTTGATTACAAAACGGTGCCAACACAAACATTACATTTTCTTTATTGTTAATGGCATTCTTCAGCGCCACCTGGTGGTCACCAGTTTAGGCTCGGAGTGCCAATTCTCCCATTATAAAGAGAGAAATAATTTGTCATTCTATTATGCATGTAATGTGAATGTCATCACCTGTACACCAGATTAGAGGAACTTTCAAAATATGGATAAAAAAATAAAATAAAAATCCCAAGGGAAGACGTCTTGACGCCCGTGGCATCCATTACTTAGTAGGCAATTAGACGTCTTGACGTTTATGGCTACTAAACAGTTTTAATGTTTGTGTTAGGGACAAGATGATTTTAAATGTACGAGATGAGTACATTTTCCCTTCATTGTCGATGGCGTTTTTGAAAGAAACATTGAACTAAAAACAAACATTAAACCTGTATATAGGTACAATGGGTGAGGTCCATGGCTAGTAGATTGGATGGAGCCCTGTTGCACAACACAGGTATAAGCAAGACGTTCTTTATTGAAATACTGACAACGTTTCCATCTATTTTGATCTTCATCAGGTCATGATGAACATACACAAAAGTTTGTACTTTTATACTAAGGGAGTGCCCCCATTACCCAATCAAAACACCACATTTTGGTGCCCCTCCCATCACTACAGGTGTGACACGTCAACCCTGAGTGAGTGGGTGGGGACCCAGACATGTTGCTGTAAATATAGCCTGTTCAGAGGTCCATGGCTATAACAACCCGTCCTCCTCCCCCTTCCCAGGTGTGCGGCGGTCACAGCGACGCCAGCGCCAACGGCAGCTGCCCGGCGGCCAGCCGCTGTGGCGGCGCGGGATGCCGCGACGGCCGCGGTCAGCACCACTGCGGCGGGGGGGAGGGGTGCAACGGCACGGTCAGCACGTCCCTGAGCGCCTTCGGGCGAGCCCGCGACGTCAGCGACAACCTGACCGCCGCTGGCGAGGAGCTGCAGCGCATGGCCAAGAAGGTGTGTTGCTAAAAGCTGTGAATTAAGTAGCCTCGGAAACACAGACGTTTTTTATTTCCAGGGAGGAAAAAAAAGTCTGGGACCGAGTCCACTTCAATTCGGCATACAGTAGCGCAAACGTCACTCTCTGCTTATTTCTGATCGTCTGCACCTTTGTTAAATTGACGCACACACGCACACACACACACTCCTCTCTCTCTCTGTCGCTCTAATTAATTAGTCTCATGTAGGCTATGAATTAAGTGACGACAAAGATAATGTTGTCATTGATGGTGAACACTGTGTAGCAAGAGACGTTTTGGATGGAAACAGGAGCCATGATTTGGATGGGGTTTTTCCAGCCATTTGTTTCACTTTATTTTTTAACCCATTTAGACCTGAGAACGATTCTACAAATGTCTTCTATAAGAGTTATATATATATAGTTTTCTGAAAAACCCGATGTTTCTTATGTCAGTCGTTCTCAAACATGTTCATGTCAAGGACCAAAAGGTCCAAAAAAAATTAACCAAAAAAAAGGTGACCACCCAGAGGCAAAGATTTGAGTTAAAAATGTTCGCTCTGAAAGAATATATGCAAAGATTTGCACCACGTTTTCACGATTTTTCAAACATTGCAGACCTACAAGCTCGTAGCGCGGCTATGATCTTATAGATCTGCTATTCTTCAATACCTAAAGCCTAAAACACCAAGAGAGGTTCCCACCCAAAATGGGTTAAATATATACAGTATATATCATTTTCATCCCACGATTTTGCAACCCTTTTTTTTTTTTTTGTAATCCTGGACGCTACACTTCCTCTGCCAACCTGGGGAACTTCTCTGCCGCAGGTCGGTCGGTAGGACGGCGGAATTGGATCTCGCTGTCTCTCCACATGTACTGTACTTTTACTGTTATCATCTCTACTGGTCTAAATGTTCTCTTCTCTCTCTTGGTGTCATGTCTCTTCTCTCAGCTGCAGGACGTGGCCTTGCTGACCCAGGAGGTGAAGAAGCAGGCCAGGGACACCCTGGACAAAGCCCGGAGGAAGAAGGGCCATTTTGAAGACTCCAACAAGAAGCTGAAGGACTTCATCCAGAAGATCAGAGACTTCCTCACCGGTATTTATACCCCTGACCATTAATCATGATATATCTTTCTGATTAAGAATTAAATAATTAATCCTGATTTAAATATGCCACAGCCGTTCAGTGTTAGAGTGTCAGTCACAGATCCACATCCCATGTCATGGCTGGCTGTGGCTCAGGAGGTAGAGCAGGTCGTCCAATGATCCCTGGGTCGGCCGTTCGAAACCCTGTCGAAGTGTCCTTGGGCAAGAGACTGAATGAGTCGGTTGGTTCTAGCTTGCCATAACGATAGATAACTTTTATTGTAACCAACGCAACGCGCTCTGACTTATGGTGCGTTGCCCGCTTAAATCAACATTATAATATACCGGTATGTAAAGGGTTGCACACACACACACCAATAATTAATTTTAACTGTTTCATTAACTACATGATCACAAATAAAACAGTCATACCCGGAAGTTATGCAGGAACGCCTACTGAGGGGGCAAAAAAAATCTACTTTCTGGCCTTGACAGCCCGTACATGCAAACAGAAAGGTCTGATTGTATTAAACAATGTTAAACAACTCAGTTTGCCATTGACTTTATCCATGCGCGTACGCTCTACATTACACTGGTGCTAGCTCGCCACCGTCGGTGTGTGAATGTGGGAAGTGAGGACGCTGGCGTCGACTGTACGCCGCTTCACCTCCCAAATAATGTATGAATGAATGACCGAACCATTGTAAAGCGCTTTGAGCTGCCCTAGAAATGCAATTATTTTGTACTTTTGAGCATTATTTTGTGTTCTTTGAGTTCCTTTTTCGTGAATTGAAATAGCAGTGATTAAGCCGACAACAGTATGATCTTGTACAGGTAATAATATAGTGGCCTCAGAAAACCAGACTTTTTTTATATCCAGGGGGAAAAAAAGAGTCCACTTTAATACGGCATAGAGTAGCGCAAACGTCACTCACTCTTTGCTGATTTCTGATCGTCTGCACCTTTGTTAAATTGACGCACACACGTACACACACACACACACACACACACACACACACACACACACACACACACACACACACACACACACACACACACACACACACTTGAATTATTTTATTTGGATCTGCACAAGAGGCGTAATACAATAGACCCAAACACTGATCAGAATTAGGTTATACATCATATGGTCCAACCAGATATAGCTGCTGCACATGCTTAACACACAGAGGGAAAAGAAGAGATTGTTGACATACTATTACTTGACACTACTAGACAGGATGTTTGTTTGGGGTTTTTTAAGCCACCTAGGGATAAATGAAACAACGCCTTCTCCAGACAGACAGACTGCCCACTGAGACAGAACAGTATTTAGCCAGCTTTTTTGCACACACACACACACACACACACACACACACACACACACACACACACACACACACACACACTCCGCACTCTCTCTGTCGCTCTAATTAATTAGTCTCATGTCGCGCAGCTGCGTCTAGATTCTCCCCGGCGCATCCTGCTGGGGAGCTGCCTTATATGCCATAGAAAGCATGGGTGGACCCACAGGCTAATAATCCTATGCCATAGAAAGCATGGGTGGACCCCCAGGCTAATAATCCTATATATGCCATAGAAAGCATGGGTGGACCCACAGGCTAATAATCCTATGCCATAGAAAGCATGGGTGGACCCCCAGGCTATAATAATAACATCGTGACACCATGGTGGACCTGTCTCTTCCTTCCCGCCCAGAGGAGGGAGCCGACCCGGAGAGCATCGAGAAGGTGGCCCTGCAGGTTCTGGCCATCACGCTGCCCGCCAACCGGGCCAGCCTGGACACGGTCATCCAGCAGATCAACAGCAGCATGGCCAACCTCACCCACATAGAGGGCGTCTACAACCACACCTCGGAGCAGCTGCACAGGGCCAAGGACCTGCTCCACAGGGCCAAGGACGCCAAGTGAGTGGGAGGGAGTGGGAGGGAGTTGGAGGGGGTGGGAGGGAGTGGGAGGCAGTGGGAGGAAGTGGGAGGAAGTGGGAGGGAGTGGGAGGCAGTGGGAGGAAGTGGGAGGCGGTGGGAGGGGGTGGGAGGGAGTGGGAGGGAGTGGGAGGCGGTGGGAGGGAGTGGGAGGGGGTGGGAGGCAGTGGGAGGGAGTGGGAGGCAGTGGGAGGGAGTGGGAGGCAGTGGGAGGGAGTGGTAGGGGGTGGGAGGCAGTGGGAGGCAGTGGGAGGGAGTGGGAGGCGGTGGGAGGGAGTGGGAGGCAGTGGGAGGCGGTGGGAGGCGGTGGGAGGGGGTGGGAGGCGGTGGGAGGCGGTGGGAGGGGGTGGGAGGCAGTGGGAGGGAGTTGGAGGGAGTTGGAGGGAGTGGGAGGGGGTGGGAGGCGGTGGGAGGGAGTGGGAGGGGGTGGGAGGCAGTGGGAGGGAGTGGGAGGCAGTGGGAGGGAGTGGTAGGGGGTGGGAGGCAGTGGGAGGGAGTGGGAGGGGGTGGGAGGGGGTGGGAGGGAGTGGGAGGCAGTGGGAGGGGGTGGGAGGCAGTGGGAGGGAGTGGGAGGGGGTGGGAGGCGGTGGGAGGCAGTGGGAGGCTGTGGAAGGGAGTGGGAGGGAGTGGGAGGCAGTGGGAGGGAGTGGGAGGCAGTGGGAGGGAGTGGGAGGGGGTGGGAGGGGGTGGGAGGGAGTGGGAGGCAGTGGGAGGCTGTGGGAGGGAGTGGGAGGCAGTGGGAGGGAGTGGGAGGCAGTGGGAGGGAGTGGGAGGCAGTGGGAGGGAGTGGGAGGGAGTGGGTGGGAGGCAGTGGGAGGGAGTGGGAGGCGGTGGGAGGAAGTTGCCGCCGCCTGTTGTTCCTGCCTGTCGACTACAAAACAATACTACAACATGACGTAACCATATCCGCTCCCGACAGGATCATACGGACTTTTGAAAGGCTTTCCTCCGAGGTGGTGGAAAGCCTGGTGAGGCGAGGTTAGTGGGAAGGAGGGAGGGATGCAGTGGGAGGCAGTGGGAGGGAGGCAGTGGGAGGGAGGGAGGGAGGGAGTGTTGATTTCCCCTGCTCCACAGGGGCCAAAGATGCCGAGTGGGAGGGAGGCAGGGTGTGCAGGCAGAAGAGAGGCATGTGGTGGAAAAAGTACAGAAATGCAAATTTTTTTTAAAGGAAAACAAATACTGCCGTCCGGTCAGAGGGATCGAGGGACGAATTGTAAAAACCAAATTGCAAAAGAGGGAGCAAGATATTATTTCTTTCACCCGTTATATGCCTTGCGTTGTGCTAGAGGGGCTCTCACTTTTGAAGTATCGCTCCCCTTGTCAGAACGAACAGCAGACCTCTAACGGACTCTCTGTGTGTAGGAGGAGAGCAGAGGGGGTGAAGGACAAGGGAACAGCAGACCTCTAACGGATCATATCTCTGTGTGTAGGAGGAGAGCAGAGGGGGTGAAGGACAAGACCTCTAACGGATTATATATCTGTGTGTAGGAGGAGAGCAGAGGGGGTGAAGGACAAGACCTCTAACAGACTATATATATCTGTGTGTAGGAGGAGAGCAGAGGGGGTGAAGGACAAGACCTCTAACAGACTATACATCTGTGTGTAGGAGGAGAGCAGAGGGGGTGAAGGACAAGACCTCTAACAGACTATATATCTCTGTGTGTAGGAGGAGAGCAGAGGGGGTGAAGGACAAGACCTCTAACAGACTATATATATCTGTGTGTAGAAGGAGAGCAGAGGGGGTGAAGGACAAGGGACCTCTAACAGACTATATATCTGTGTGTAGGAGGAGAGCAGAGGGGGTGAAGGACAAGACCTCTAACAGACTATATATATCTGTGTGTAGGAGGAGAGCAGAGGGGGTGAAGGACAAGACCTCTAACAGACTATATACATCTGTGTGTAGGAGGAGAGCAGAGGGGGTGAAGGACAAGACCTCTAACAGACTATATATCTGTGTGTAGGAGGAGAGCAGAGGGGGTGAAGGACAAGACCTCTAACAGACTATATACATCTGTGTGTAGGAGGAGAGCAGAGGGGGTGAAGGACAAGACCTCTAACAGACTATATATCTGTGTGTAGGAGGAGAGCAGAGGGGGTGAAGGACAAGGGCAACTCCACCAAGCTGGCGTTGGACGAGTCTAAGAAGGCCATAGAGGAGGCCAGGAAGGCCCTGGAGAACGCCCTGGACAACCTCAACAGCACGCGCAACGCAACAGCCACGGTATGCAACGAGCACTGCTGCTGTCGACCGCCTCTCTCTCTCTGTGTGTGTGTGTGTGTGTGTGTGTGTGTGTGTGTGTGTGTGTGTGTGTGTGTGTGTGTGTGTGTGTGTGTGTGTGTGTGTGTGTGTGTGTGTGTGTGTGTGTGTGTGTGTGTGTGTGTGTGTGTGTGTGTGTGTGTGTGTGTGCGTGTGCGTGCGTGCGTGTGGTGGGTGAATTAACAAATTCCCGGTGGTGTAGTGACGTGTTTTTCCTTGCCTGTGTATGTTTCAATGTTTGGATATTTGGGGACTTATGATTGTGAACCAGTGTTGTTTTCGTCGACTAAAACAAAGACGAAAAATGTTCGTCGACTACCTTTTTCCACTGAAGAAAACTAAATGAAAACTAAGCTATGATGACTAAAACTAAGACTAAATATACTGACAATTTCGTCAACAAATAAAAACTAGACTAAAATGTTAGTAAGGGACTAGTGGACAAGAGATCCAGTATAAGTCATTTTACCCTTGGTTGCATGCTGAAAATAGCAGATCGTCAAGCTCACAACGCGTCACAGCTAGGGTTGGGATTCGTTAGGATTTTAACGGTTCCGGATCCTTCCCGGATCCCTCTTAACGGTTCCGGTTCCTAACGGTTCCCTTAACGGATCCTAATATTATTTATTTCCCCTTTTTCTGACATAGATTATGCTTATATTATAACTAACCTAACCAAGTACATAATAAACACAAATTCATTCATTCAAATTATTGAAAATGCACTTTACAATTATGAGGTGGCACTATTATTTAAACTTCACCACCAGCAGCAGCTAGCCACCACAACAATATCATTGTTGCAATTTGTACTGTATATTAAATATACAGTACACATTAATGATATTGTTGTAGTGAAAAATGTTGTCTTTAATGTACCCTTACCCTAATGGAAACAAGCCATAGTGCTTTATTGGATTATAAAATCCTCAAACAGACCTTGTATTGAACTGTATGCTACGTTCCTGTGCTTTTTTCTGCAAATTGTTTATAAAATAATCAATCTATGGAGGTATATGCACCTCCTAAACGCTGGGCTCTCAACAGCCACGCGATTAATTTAGAGCCAAATCAAAAGCAATTGATCGAGTCGCTTATAAGTTGTAAAAGTAAGTGCAGACAAATTGATTTGGCTCTATAGTTAACGTGATTCATAAAATACAGTTGTACAATACGCCTAATGAAAAGCTCTGTAGACGTTAGTAGTTTTTATTTTCCATTACGTTACTAGCCTGGGGAAAGTAAACCAGCCTTGCATCAGATCGTCCCCCGCCGGCTGTGGTGGAGCTGCGGGGAGAGCGGGCACGGCTTTCCGCATGGCTCACAAACGCGATGAGTAGGCATATTGATTTTGAGATGTTTCCTCAATGTGGACGTGGTACAAGTTGCAACAACCTTTGCTGGCAACTATCGCATTTATTGCACTTTGCGTGCTCAGCCTCGGTCGTTTCCCTCTCTGTTAACCACACTTTGGAGATCTCTTCGACATACTGTCCCACTCGCTCCGCGGCGGTCGCTGAATGCACAGAACAGTGGGCGTATCCTCCCCCCCGACCCCACTCACTCATGTAGGTGGGGTGACGTCACCACAGGCTCTGCTTGCATGCATGCACAGACACAGCGGAGCTAAATGACAACTGATGAGATACGTTTGGGGAACCGTTAATAAAAAAACGATGGAACCGGCTCCGGATCCGCAATGTCGGAACCGGGTCTGAAATGGACCCGGTTCCGAATCCCAACCCTAGTCACAGCGCGCCGCGTTGTGTGCTTGCAGATCGGCTATTTTCAGCAAGTGTAAAAAACAGTCCTTACGACGTCATCAGTGCCCACCAAAGTCGACTAAATCAACTGTAGATTTAGTCGACTGAAATATCATGACATTAAAGTCGACTAAAACTAGACTAACACCAAACACATTCCAGGTGACTAAAATGTGACTAAAAACTAAATGAAAACTATTCCAAAGACTATATGACTAAAACTAAAACTCAAAATGTTGCTACCAAAAACAACACCGTTAATGTGAAACTCCACCTTCCAGGTGGAGACGAGGCTGCAGCAGCTGGAGGACAAGCAGATGGAGGCCATGATGCGTCTGGCCAACCTCTCCATGGGCGTGGAGGCTCTGCGCAGCAAGACGGAGCAGAACCGGGCCATGGCCAAGGAGGCCAAGGCGCTGGCCGGCAACGCCACGCACCTGGCGTCCTCCTTGAAGCATGTGAGTGGGAGGCAGTGGGAGGGAGTGGGAGGCTGTGGGAGGCAGTGGGAGGCAGTGGGAGGCAGTGGGAGGCTGTGGGAGGGAGTGGGAGGCAGTGGGAGGGAGTGGGAGGCGGTGGGAGGCGGTGGGAGGGAGTGGGAGGCGGTGGGAGGGAGTGGGAGGGAGTGGGAGGCAGTGGGAGGGAGTGGGAGGCAGTGGGAGGGAGTGGGAGGGAGTGGGAGGCAGTGGGAGGGAGTGGAAGGGAGTGGGAGGCTGTGGGAGGGAGTGGGAGGGAGTGGGAGGCAGTGGGAGGGAGTGGGAGGCTGTGGGAGGGAGTGGGAGGCAGTGGGAGGGAGTGGGAGGCAGTGGGAGGGAGTGGGAGGGAGTGGGAGGCTGTGGGAGGGAGTGGGAGGGAGTGGGAGGCAGTGGGAGGCTGTGGGAGGGAGTGAAAAGCTCTTCGACAAAATACCTCCTAACTCCACTTGAGCTGGATGTTTTTTTTCTCTCCTGAAAAATGAACATTTTGGAGTTAGGTGGTTTATGAAATAATGAGTATTATATTGTGAGGTGTGCTCGCGTGTGCTCATTACGTGCACACGCCCCCCCCCCCCCCCCCCCCCCCCCCCACCAGACCTGGATTCTGTTTAGCTTATTTTTTTATGCTTTCGTTGTCGCGCCGCTCTTCAACAGACCTGGAGGAGACCAGTGTTGATCCAGGCAACAACGCCCCTTAGATAGCATTTCTGTAGACTTAGATAGCATTTGATACAGACTCACAGCATGTTATGTAGACAGCACTATAATTGCATTGTATGTAGTCATAGCACGTCATAGTACATGTGTATAGAATAGTATAGTATATATGTATAGTTTATATGTATAGCTTCATTATATAGATATTCCACTGTTACTTTCTTAGCTTACGCATGTTTCATGATAAATGTTTTTATGTGATGTATTCCCATGCTTTTTTGTTCTTGCTTAAATGTAAGTCGCTCTGGATTAAGAGCGTCTGATAAATGCCTAAAATTGTAAATTGTAACACCTGCATTTCTCGCTTCACGTTTGCGAGGCCATTTAGGGTGTAGTATATATTTATGGAATATGAAGAGAGCATGTTATGAGTGTGTGTGGTGATGTATTTGTTGGCTGTGTTCCTGTCCTCTCCCACCACGCAGCGGCTGAACGAGACGGAGGGACGCTACAAGGAGCTCCAGATGAAAGTGCAGTCTCTGGGCGGGGAGGCGGAAGGCCTGGGCAGTGTCAACCAGAAGGCCAAGGACCTCAAGAAAGACGCAGAAGATCTCCTCAGCAAGGCCAACAAGGGCATAGACCAACTCAAGAGTGAGTACCCATTCTGGGCGGGAAACCCTGTTGGTGTTTTAAGCATTATGTTATGCTTTAGCTATTGAAAAATAGCAGATCTACAAGCTCGTAGCGCTCCATCGAGTGGCGCGCTACGAGCTTGTAGATCTGCTATTTTTGGGGGAAATTGTTAAAATGTGGCGCAAATCATTGAAAATATATTTCAGAGCGAACATTTTTAACTAAAATATTAGCTTCTGGGGGATCCCTGGAACTACATATTTTGAGATGGGGGGTCCGTGTGGACCAATGGAGATAATTCTGGGGGTCCTTGACATGAAAAAGGTTGAGCACCACTGAAACATAGAAACATGGCGTTTTTCAGATCTTTTTTTTTTTTTTTTTTAATCGACCTCAGTCCAAAATGTGTTAATAATACCCATTTAGACCTGAGGACGATTCTACAAATGCCTTCTAAATCATGACAGTTTCCTGAAAGACCCTATGTTTCTATGTCCCTATGTTTCTATGTCCCTATGTTTCTATGTCCCTATGTTTCTATGTCCCTATGTTTCTATGTCCCTATGTTTCTATGTCCCTATGTTTCTATGTCCCTATGTTTCTATGTCCCTATGTTTCTATGTCCCTATGTTTCTATGTCCCTATGTTTCTATGTCCCTATGTTTCTATGTCCCTATGTTTCTATGTCCCTATGTTTCTATGTCCCTATGTTTCTATGTCCCTATGTTTCTATGTCCCTATGTTTCTATGTCCGTCGATCTGCTATTTTTCAATAGCTTAAAGCATAACATAATGCTTTAAAACAGAGGTTTCCCAACCACTGGTACTTGTACCACTAGTGGTACTTGAGCCCCCTCTGGTGGTACTCAGAGGAGTCGCTCAAAAAAGAAGAAAAAAGACAGAAGTGGAATGAAATGTTTATATTACTACAGGTACAGTTCTTCTGACCAAGTCATTGGTTGAAATAGGCTCGGTGAAATAGGGCACGGTGGCACAGTGGGTAGTGCTGTCGCCTCACAGCTAGAAGGTCCTGGTCTCTAAACTGCCTCCCCCTGGCCAGCCGGGGCGCCTGATGGAGGGGAAAGGAACTGGTTGGAATAACGTGTTCCTTCCACGCGCTACGTCCAACCAGGGAAACTCCCCCCTGTCAGGTGTAAAGGAGAGACTTGGACACTCGGGCATGAAGGAAGCATGAGTTCAAGTCCGTTGCTCTCCCCTTGTCCCCCATATATGGGGACTAGGTTGCTCTCCCCTTGTCCCCCATATATGGGGACTAGGTTGCTCTCCCCTTGTCCCCCATATATGGGGACTAGGTTGCTCTCCCCTTGTCCCCCATATATGCCGTTGGTGTTATACTGTCGTTTTAAACCACGTCCTGACGTCGGTGCTATGCTGTCGTTGTCTGTGTTTCCAGAGCTGGAGAGAAAGTTCAAGACCAACGAGCAGCGAATGCAGCGGCAGCGAGACGAGCTGGCCGAGCTAGAGAGGAACGCCACGACGGTACAGAACGAGATCCGCGAGCAGGTGCACAAGTACAGCAACTGTTAGTTAAGGTTATTTATGTGCTTTGTCGCACAACCGTGTCGCACGACAACCGTGGGAATGTAGCTTTGTTACGCAGGGGTCGGTCGGTCGGTCACTAGTGCCATGATGGCTTGTGGTGGACATTTTTGTCAAACTTAAATTTAGTTTTTTTTGCCCACAGACATACAAAAAGGAGTGGAGAATAATATCTATAAAAAACAGAAACTTTATGAATAGAATCCTGGTCTCTATACTGCCTCCCCCTGGCCAGCCGGGGCGCCTGATGGAGGGGAAAGGAACTGGTTGGAATAACGTGTTCCTTCCACGCGCTACGACGTCCAACCAGGGAAACTCCCTCCCTGTCAGGTGTAAAGGAGCAACTTGGACACTCAGGCATGAAAGGAAGCATGAGTTCAAGTCCGTTGCTCTCCCCAGGTTGGGTCGGAGGGTGTGTAGAGAGCCCAGGATCACATTAGATAATTTGACACAGAAATTAAAAATGGGTTACAAAATCGTGGGATAAAAACATTATTTAATACGACCATAACAGGTCAATAACTCTGAGAGTGTACAAATGTCACCGCATTTGTACACTCTCAGAGCTAAGGGGGGGGGGGGGGTCCTTGCAAATAAAACATTTGAGAACCACTAGTACTAGTTGGTCTCCTATAAATATGCCATAGTGTCGTAGTAAATAAGTGTCATACACATTCTGAAGAAAACCTGGAGACTTATTGACACTCAGTAATTGGGTCTTTAATGACCAAAATAAGCACGTTATGATGGTGTGTAAAACAGAAGATCTAGAATTTTAATTGTGTTTTAAACATGTTGATGACCCCTGTTTGTGTACATCATTGAGGTCGTACGATGCGGTCGTACGACGAAGTATAATAAATGTGACCTTTTTAGCGACGGCGACGACCCCGGAACCCCCCCCCCCCGGGGGCTCAGTATTTACTCTTTGCTGCTGTAGTCCTTCATTCATTCCATGGCAAATACTACTGATGCTGTGACTGGGTAGGAAAAACTACAACTCCCATGAAAAAGAAAAACTCACAAATCACTGAAACCTCATGTTTTTTTTTGTTTTTTTTGTTTTACAGACTCAAGGGCCCTATCTTGGGCATACCTTACTCTCTATTCCTAAACTTATAAGCCATATTTTACTATCTTAAAAAAAAAACATTTTTTTAATTGTTAACCTAGCCGATCTACATCGACACGTCGTGAGCTTGTAGATCGGCTATTTTAACTATTTTAAAATGTTTCTCAAAATAGTAAAAAAAATAAAAAAAAAGAGACAAAAAAGTTCAGTGATAAAGGGTGCAAGATATAGCATTTTATGTTCTACCGATACAATGCCAACTACTGTTCCACAGAGATGTCTTTCTCTGTTCACTACTGTATTCCCGTTGACCACCACCAGGTGTCACTGTTGACCCAAGGATATATCACACCACCAGGGGGCTCCATTTCTTTCACCGCTAAACCCCTTATCCCTAAACTTATGTTTTTAATAGTTCAGCTAGCCTCTACAATAGAGGATAGCTGATCTATTCGATGTAGAGTCTACATAGCCTGGTTATTAAACCAGACTAATATCGCAACGGACCGCGGGATATTAGTCTGGGGAGGCTCAGCTTGGATTTCATTTCCAGGGCTGCGGGTTGAAACATTTTCTCTTTGACGCAATTGGTCAGAGCTACTGTCAGTCAAAGGTCTCAAACATTGAAAGTCACTGTAACAAAGCCCGCCCATATTGCATACCGTGTCCCGATTGGCCGCCCCATTTCTCTGGTGTAGGAAATGGGCGTACAATTGAGCCTCTCCAGACCGTAATCCGCCGGCAGGCAATTTCTTTTTTTGCCAACGGCTGATTCGGTCTGGTTTATTAACCAGGCTAGAGTCTACATTTACACGTTGTGAGCTTGTAGACTGGCCATTTTAACTGTTCAAAAATGTTTAGCAAAAAGCAAAGAAGTTTAGGGATAAGGGCTTTAGCAGTGACAAAAATAGAGCCCCCCCCAGGTGTCTATGTCTTTAAGCTATAAAAACAGAATTTATCATTATTGTATACTATACTGTGTGTCCATAATTGAGTTTCTGAGTTAATGAGAGGAAATATATAACATTATGTTTTGAGGAATTTGATATATACTTTTCTCGGCCCCAGTACTTAAAATGCCACAATGCAACATTCCTATTGAGAGTAATATTGACAATGATGTGACAGGAAGAATGAACCGACAAATATCACTGTTTATTTTTGTTACAAAATATGGTTGTTGAGTAAATACAAATGTGTACTTCTATTCTTGTAATTAAATACCATTCCTAAATGTAATTGATATTGAAAACAAATAAATGTCCTACATTTTACATTTTGAGTTCCATTTCATTTTAATGTTTTTAATTTTAACATGTTCATTTGTGTCATTGAGTACCATGATTTTTTTTCCACCCTAAATCATCGGGTATTATTATTTATTATATAAGGAGGAAGATTATTTTTCTTCAAAAAACAGTATTTGTTAAAATTAAGTTTTGATGTGGACACGCCCACCAGTTCATTAGGTTTGCCTGGTGGGTGGTGATCCACCTGAACTGAAGCCGCACCCACAGCTGTATGTTGTATGATAAAGGCGGAGTGTGTGTGCGTGCGCGCAGGGCTGTGTGATGCGTAGTGCAGTAGAACTGTAGTGGTAGTGCTTGTAGTTAGTGCATGTTGCATGCTGCTTCTGCTTGCTACTCTGCTTTCAGCTACTGCTGCCGGCTAGCCCTCCTCGCGGGGGGTGAAAAGTGGAGCTGAGTTGCGTAAGCCTCCTCCTGCCGGTACACAGCCTCTCCACCGCCAAGACTTCTGCAGTGCCTCCTCGTGGCCACACACGGTAACTGGGTACCTTGCGGTCCCAGGCCAAACTGTAGGGGATCTCGGAGCAGCAGTGGGCCCCAGAGGCAAGGCGCGCAGGCCCACCGGTGTGTGGACACGCCCTGGCGCCTGCCAACCACTGTCCCAGCTATGGGCAAATAGCATGGGCAGATGGGGCTCATAGCCGTGGAAGGCAAGGCAACCCATCTAGGAGAAGGACACTCTGAATTAAAACCAGGACTGCGAGGAGTTGCGCCCCACAGTCCTTAACTAGCATTGTAAAGCCAACCATGGAGTACAAAGTCATTTCAAATCCTATACTTCCAGCGGCGGGAGTCCGCAGGAACATTGCAGAGGATGGTGGTGCTGGTCCTCCTCCCGGAGGACACCATGACGATAGGACCTTAAACCCGCAAGGGAGGGCCCTGTCCGATCACAGCACCCCGTCCAATGCACTCTTGCGTTGTCGGAGACCATTTTTAATGGGAACCTTCAATGCATGCACAGTGCGAGAAGAAGCTAGACTAGTGGAGCTAGCACACTGTGCTGAGAAGCAGGGGGTGGAGATCCTGGGGATCCAGGAACACAGGAGAGTGCACACTGAAGACTGGATCGTTTACCGCAGAGTGGAGAGATGCACGCTCATCACTTCATCTGCGTGGCGAAACGAGGCCCAGGCTGCAACAGGGGGTGTAGGGCTAATGCTGGGTTCTCTGGCACGTAAGGCTCTCCGTCGGGTTTACCACCATACCGACAGGATCCTCATCGCAGAGTTCTCAGGCAACCCAGTAACAACAGTCATAGTCGTGTACTCACCCACCAACGTGGCACCATCTGAGGAAGTGGAGAAGTTCTATGAGGACCTTGCAACAGCGGTTCGAGACGTCCCAGCACACAACTTCCTAGCAATCCTGGGGGACTTCAATGCAAGGCTCGGCCCAGAGGACGTATCCTTCCCATACCACGACTCCACCAACCGCAATGGCACACACCTCACCGCCCTCCTCATGGAACATCAGCTCCTGGCAGCGAACACCATGTTCCAGAAAAGAACAGGCAAGAGATGGACCTTCCGAGACCGAGCCACAGGTACTGTACGTCAGCTGGACTACATACTTGTGAGGCGAAAGTGGAGGAGCTCCATCTTAAATGCTGAACCGTTCAGCACTTTCAGCTCTGTGGGCTCTGACCACAGCGTGGTCTCCATGAAGGTGCGACTTAGCCTCAGGGTCCCCAAGCCAAGCCCCAAGATCCGGCACGACTGGAAGGCATTCGCAGCCGACCCAGGCCTGCAAGCCAGGTACACGGAGGAGGTTAGGAGGCGCTTTGGGCAGCTGGACAAGGGAGCTGAGCCCAGCAGCGAATATGAGAGATTCGTTGTTGCGAATGAGGAGGCGACCAGGCTGTGCGTGCCAATGCTGGACAAAGCCAGAGTGTCCATGCGGTCCGGACATCCGGAGGTTGTAGCTGCACGCAGCAGGGTGGAGGAAGCACGGCTCAACTTTGAGCGCGAACCAACCGTGGAGAGACGTGTTGTACTGAATGAAGCCAAGCAGTTTCTCTTCAGTACATACGACACCATAAAAGGAGTGGAACTGATGGAGAGCGTACAGAGAGTGCAGGCAGCGCATGGTGAACGGCAATATGGGGAGGCCTGGAAAGTCATCAATGAGATGACTGGGGGGAAAAGAGCTAAGGAGGGACAGGTGGAGGGACACAGCCCAGAGGACAGGGTGACTACCTGGTTCGGCCACTTCCAGGGGCTCCTGGGTACAGCAGAGGATGGAGTTGAGGAGGATGTGCCGGCAATCCTCCAGGGCCTGGACATCGAAGATGGTCCCTTTACGTCCAGTGAGCTTTCCAAGGCGAAATCCACAGTGGGGGAGGGCAAGAGTGCTGGGCCAGATGGCATACCCCCAGAGGTCCTAAAGAACTGTGACCTTGATGACCTCACCCTGGAGTTTTGCAACCTGTCACTAATGTACAACAAACAGCCTGAAATATGGTCTCTGTCCAACATCATTCCAGTGCCTAAAGCTGGGGACCTCTCAAAGCCAGACAACTACAGAGGCATCAGCCTGACTTGTATCACTGCAAAGATTTACAACAGAATGATACTAAACAGGATACGGCATGCCATCGACCCTCTCCTGAGAGAGAACCAAAATGGCTTCAGAGAGAGGAGAACTACCGTAGCACAGATCTTGGCACTGAGGAGAATGATTGAGGAGGTGAAGAAGGATAACTTGACTGCTGTACTCTGCTTCATCGACTTCAAAAAGGCGTTTGACTCGATTCACAGAGGCACAATGGTGAAGATCCTTAAGGCCTACGGTGTCCCTCCCAACTTGCTCCGGGCAATAGAGTCCATGTATGCAAGAACAAGGGCCAAGGTGGTGACCCCAGATGGTAACAGCGAGGAGTTTGATATCCGGGCCGGGGTAATGCAGGGGGATACCCTAGCCCCTTTCCTCTTCATCATAGTCCTGGACTATGCGCTCAGGAAAGCCATCGGTGGACGAGAGCAGGATCTTGGCTTTACCATAACTCCAAGGAGGTCAAGACGACATCCCAAGGTAGTCCTGACAGATCTGGACTATGCGGATGACATCGGCCTGCTCTCCGACAGCGTGGAACAAGCTCAGGAACTCCTGAACAGTGTGGAGCTGGAGTGTGCCAAAGTTGGCCTTAGGCTAAATGCCAAGAAAACTGAGGTCATCACCTACAACATCTCACCCGAACATCCACCTCTCACAACAGCAGGAGGCACGGTGCTGAAGGAAGTCAAGGACTTCAAGTACCTCGGCTCATGGGTCAACTCAACCGAGCAAGATCTGAAAGTGAGGAAGGCACTTGCATGGAGGGCCCTGAATGGCATGAACAGTGTTTGGAACTCCAATCTCCCCCGACAAATCAAACTCAGCTTCTTCTACACAACAGTGGAGTCTGTTCTCCTATACGGCAGTGAATGCTGGACCCTGAAGCCAACCCTGGAGAAGTCCTTTGACGGGTGCTACACCAGAATGCTGCGTGCAGTACTTAACATCAGCAAGACTGTACATGTCACTAACATGACTCTGTATGAGGGACTACCGAGGGTGAGCCAGAAAATAGCAGCCAGGAGAATGAGACTAGCAGGACACTGCCAAAGGCATCAAGAACTGCCAGCCAGCAAACTGGTGCTCTGGGAACCAACACACGGGCATCGATCACGAGGACGCCCCGTGCTAACATACGTGGATGTACTCAAGAGCGATGCAGGAGTGCAAAGTACCAACGAACTGGCCGGATGTATGGAGAACCGGGATGACTGGAAACGACGATGGAGGGCTCGTCTGAGGACGACCTAGAGAGAGATGATATTGTGATGTCACTATATCACTTTTTTTCCATTGGCACGTTTGACTGTCAAGGTTTCAGCCCCGATCCCTCCTCCAGGGAGAACCCCTAAATACTTAAGGGAAGACATCATTGTGTGTGTGCGTGCGCAAGGGTGATCTGATTTCACCGTAATTTCCATTTCCGCAATTTCCATTTCCGCAATTTCTGCAATTACCATTTCCGCAATTTTGTAATTGTAATTGCGGGGAAATTGCTCTTCAGTTATAGCTATCTATTTTCAGGTAGATTGTTTTATTTTACTCAGTCAGCCATATCACTACTCATTTTTTTTCATGAAAAATGCACGATCTGCACGATATGCACGATCTGTCACATTCTGTTCCTATTATTTTAATTATAAAAAGTATTCAAATAATACAAATAAAGTCAACATAAATTTGTTAATACGTTTAAAGGGTTTAAAATGAGAAGTAAACAAAAGAGCAGGAGGCCTCTATTGACAGGATTGATTGATTAGTTTATTAGACATAAATGTAAAAATAGACAGAGTACAGTAAAAACACTTATTCCAGAAGGGATAGTACAAACAAAATAAAAACAAATAAAGAAAAGTCCTTGCGGTCTTGTTTCCATTTAGGCCCTATGCAATCAATTCATAGACATGAATAACAAAAAAAATCACATGTTTGATAAGAGGGGCACTCTTATCAAACATTATCATACTTTCCGTGCTCAGCCAATCAAATCACTTTTTTTTTTATCCTCAATATGTACATCAGCCAATCAAATCATCACGATGGGGTGATCAGCTAATCAAATCATTGTGTTTGTGTTCACACAAACAGTCAAAGCTGGGCATAGGAGGGGATAGCGATCCAATATCAACAACAACATTACAGGAAAATCAAACACTGTATGTACAGACTGGTGGAAAAGGAAGGGGATGATCAGCTGTTCAAGGGAGAAGTGATCATTTCCTCTCCCTTGGACCTGGGGGAGGGGCCTGCTGAGAGGTGGATGTAAGGCCTGTGTTAAAAGATGTAAGTGATATGCATTTTTTGAGGGAAGGGGTGAGGCCATTCCACACCTGGGTGGCCGTGCTGTACAGGGAGAATTCACCCGTATTTGTTTTGAAATATAGGAGCAGTGTAATTAATAATCCATAATATTGTCCTCGTCTATCGACCTCCCTACAAACATACAGCTGTTTAATTTGATCCTCCCAATGAGCTCATTTATAGTGGAAACCTTTTTTACTTCCTGATGTGAATGCAACATTGTGTCTTAGCAAGTGACCTGAGTTATTTAAAATTTGTCACAACGTTTACAGAGGACATCATCTATTTGAATGTTTTTTTTGTCCTGTGAGAACTGTGGACACGGTGGTGTGCTTTCAGTCTACTGGACAGTTTGAAACTTGTCAGTTTACAGAGGAAAGGTTTTTCTCTAGTGGACATTCTGGTGTTTTTTCAGGTGATTTGACACTCTGAAACTCTTGGTACAATGTTTACATTGGAAAGGTTTTTCTCCAGTGTGGACACGCTGGTGCCTCTTCAGGTTAACTGAAAGTTTGAAACTCTTGTTACAATGTTTACATTGGAAAGGTCCAGTGTGGACACGAAGGTGTGTTTTCAGGGAACCTGACCTAGTGAAACTTTTGTCACAATGCTTACATTGGAAAGCTTTTACTCCAGTGTGGAGACGCTGGTGCCCTTCCAGGGAACCTGAGTACCTGAAACTCTTGTTACAATGTTTACATTGGAAAGGTTTTTCTCCAGTGTGGACACGAAGGTGTGTTTTCAGTGCACTGAAATGGTTGTAACTCTTGTCACAATGTATACATTGGAAAGGTTTGTCTCCAGTGTGGACACTCTGGTGGCCGCAAAGGTTAACTAAAGTACTGAAACTCTTGTTACAATGTTTACATTGGAAAGGTTTTTCTCCAGTGTGGACACGAAGGTGTGTCTTCAGGTGACATGACCTACGGAAACTCTTGTTACAATGTTTACATTGGAAAGGTTTTTCTCCAGTGTGGACACTCTGGTGTGTTTTCAGGTGACCTGGCTGACTGAAACTCTTGTTACAATGTTTACATTGGAAAGGTTTTTCTCCAGTGTGGACACGCTGGTGTTTCTTCTGATTACTTGAGAGAGTGAAACTCTTGTTACAATGTTTACATTGGAAAGGTTTTTCTCCAGTGTGGACACGAAGGTGTGTCTTCAGGGAACCTGAGTCACTGAAACTCTTGTTACAATGTTTACATTGGAAAGGTTTTTCTCCAGTGTGGACACGAAGGTGTGCCTTCAGGGAACCTGACTGCCTGAAACTCTTGTTACAATGTTTACATTGGAAAGGTTTTTCTCCAGTGTGGACACTCTGGTGTGTCTTCAGGTCACCTGGCTGTTTGAAACTCTTGTTACAATGTTTACATTGGAAAGGTTTTTCTCCAGTGTGGACACGCTGGTGTTTCTTCTGATTACTTGAGAGACTGAAACTCTTGTTACAATGTTTACATTGGAAAGGTTTTTCTCCAGTGTGGACACGAAGGTGTGTCTTCAGGGAACCTGACTGCCTGAAACTCTTGTTACAATGTTTACATTGGAAAGGTTTTTCTCCAGTGTGGACACGAAGGTGTGTCTTCAGGGAACCTGACTGCCTGAAACTCTTGTTACAATGTTTACATTGGAAAGGTTTTTCTCCAGTGTGGACACGAAAGTGTTCCTTCAGGGAACCTGACTGCCTGAAACTCTTGTTACAATGTTTACATTGGAAAGGTTTTTCTCCAGTGTGGACACGAAGGTGTTCCTTCAGGGAACCTGACCTACGGAAACTTTTGTTACAATGTTTACATTGGAAAGGTTTTTCTCCAGTGTGGACACTCTGGTGTGCTTTCAGGGAAGATGACGATTCACCGAAACTCTTGTCATGCCTTTCGTCCTCACTGGTCTCCTCCCAATCATCACTGTCTTCAGTGACTTCAGTGTCAGATTCAACTTCAACTTCAGAGCAGTGGGAAGAGATGTCTTCCCCTTCATCATCATTTTCTTCTTTACCTTTCACTGCTAGTAATGTCAACGTTGACCCAACAGGTTCCTCTGGTCTTTGAAGTAGTTCTTGTTCTTCTTTGATGTGTGGATGCTGTGGTTCCTCCTGGAGCAGACTGGGGCTCCTCTCCTGTTTAGGGGAAACCTCCTCTTTACACACAACCATGTGCAGGATGTCTAGGTAGGAGCAGAAACATAACATTATGGTCAACACTGGATTCCGAAAATGTAAATCCATTCGTCTTCCATATTCCATGTACAAAATATTTTTTTACCTACCTAGATAAGATTGACTAAACCGTTTAGCAAGATTTTAGCAAAATACGCAAACAAATAATTTGAAGTAATTAGTAATACTAAGACGAGAAATGTTCGTCGACTACCTTTTTTCACTGACAAAAACTAAAATGAAACTAAATGAAAACTAAGCTATGATGACTAAAACTAAAACTACATACTGACAATGTCTTCAACAAATAATAACTAGACTAAAATGTTAGGAAGGGACTAGTGAACAAGATATCTATTATATGTCATGAATGAATAATAGTGTTACAGCATTTTTTTTAATTGAATCACGAAATTTTGAAACAAATTGAAAACATGATTTTCACATCTGAGCTCTGATTTGGTAGTAAATTAGTCATGCCACTCAGTGCATGATGTTATGAAACAGAAGAACTTCTGACAATGAAAGCTTGAAATGTGGACCGATGGTATAGCTTTACAAAAAACATTTCCATAGTGTAGCTCTATGAGTCTGTCTGCCTGTGTGTCTGGGGAAAATCTCACAAACTACTGTAGTGATCAAATCTCACAAACTACTGTAATGATCAAATCTCACAAATTACTGTAGTGAGCAGCGCCAGATGTATTTTCCTCACCTGCTAGAAATTGTGTCACACATAATGGTAATGTTTCAGTGTTGTAAAGAGTAAGAAAGTGCAGACGCTAAGCTTTCAAATACTTGTTTGAAAGTTAAACACTCTATACTTAGTGAACTAACCCTCTGTACTTCATGAACTAATACTATAAGATATGCATCTGTGAGCTTGTAGATTGGCTATTTCAGGCAACTGTTCGCCCCACAATATAGGGATGCTGGGGTTCAAATGAAGAAGCTGAGAAAAAGCCATTCAAAGGCCTGTGTTATCTCACACAGTTCAGACTAGCGGTGGGTTCAATTAATCCATGTGGCAATAATCCTATCGTATTCCTCGCCGATAATCGTATCGTACCATATCGATACGTCAGGAAATGCTGTGTGTGACGCGGCTTTAAAACAAACAAACATTTATCCATCAAAACATGCTTTGCTTTTTGTTTAAATGTTATCCACTAAGATGTTCAATTTGATTTGGAAACTTTTACATTTCTGACAATATTTGTCAAAACATCGGCAATCGGTGGTCTAGGACTCTGTTTTGTGATACGTATCTATCGTTCAGACTCACAGAGACATACCATAAAAACCTGTTTTAGACCTACTACATCCATAATAATTATGGATGTAGTAGGTCAATACTGTCAATACAATACTGTATTGGAAAGAAAATCACATGGTGAATTTATACGGTTGTATAAAAATTATATCCGGTTGTCTTTCACATTGCATTCGTGAAAATCAAAATACGATTTGTTTATGGTAATAAGGAAATTAAATATTACATACATTACAGACCGGACTACCGTATATTATGAGTGTCCTGGTATTTTTTGCCATTGTTATTGTACAGTGAAAATAAGACATTGTGGCAGCCCTACAGCAGGGGATCTAACCCGTGGGTCGCAACCCCTCGGGGGGTCTCCAATATATATATTTTTTTGAAATCTTTTTTTTTTTTTGCAACTGAATGACACATAGTACATGCATACACTTTCCTTAATGAATTTAATATGATTCCCTATATGAAACTTACTGAGGTGTGGCTGGTCTTCATCTTCCTGTTTAATAGAAACGTCTTCAGCTTCCTGTTTAATAGAAACGTCTTCAGCTTCCTGTTTAATAGAAATGTCTTCAGCTTCCTGTTTAATAGAAATGTCTTCAGCTTCCTGTTTAATAGAAATGTCCTCAGCTTCCTGTTTAATAGAAATATCTTCAGCTTCCTGTTTAATAGAAATGTCCTCAGCTTCCTGTTTAATAGAAATGTCTTCAGCTTCCTGTTTAATAGAAATGTCTTCAGCTTCCTGTTTAATAGAAACGTCTTCAGCTTCCTGTTTAATATAAACGTCTTCAGCTTCCTGTTTAATAGAAATGTCTTCAGCTTCCTGTTTAATATAAACGTCTTCAGCTTCCTGTTTAATAGAAACGTCTTCAGCTTCCTGTTTAATAGAAATGTCCCTGGCTGAGTCTGGAGAGTTCATCTTCACCTGGGAGTGATGCATCATGGGTATTGTAGTTCTTATGAGTCTGGAGAGTTGAGATGAGAGGAGATGAGATTCAATTTATTGTCAATGTACAGTACAAGTACAGTACTAAAAGTGTTTGATACATTGATAAGTACAGTAACTAAATGCAGATATGAGCAGTAGTCATTCAATATAACAAATACGGTAGGAAATAGAAGTAGGAGGAGAAAAATGAAGAGTAAACATTAGATATTGTCCATATTGCGGGGAGCAATAAGAATCGCCTATAGTTCATTAGTTAGTTCATGCAGACCTGCGTTTTTGCTCTTAGAAGTCGCGGTGCGACAACAAAAGCGTATTTACATGAGCGCGTGCTCGGAGTCGTTACGTGCACACGCCCGCCCGCGACTCGCCAGACCTGGATTCTGTTTATCTTATTTCTTACGCTTGCGTTGTCGCGCCCCTCTTGAGCAGACCTGGAGGAGAGCTGTGTTGATCCAGGCAACGACGCCTGCGTTCCACGCTTCACGTTTGCAAGGCCCTTAATTCAGCAGCGGTAACATTAGCGTTTTCTCTCAGTCAGTTGATTCTTCATATCCATGCGTGAAACGGCCTGGATGATTTCCTTATTTTTCAATCATAGTTCTGATGTGATCTAAAATCTACAGAGACTATAGACATTATGTGTAACGATGTGCATGATATTACGCTGGTGGCGTTATAAAGAGCAGATGAAAAATGCAGGTCAAAGGTTTTTCCTTTGCCTCTAGTGTGTATACAAAGTTTTACACAGATCGGTGCAGTTATAGATAAAAACACAAATGGGCCAGTTATAGCGCCACCATAAGGCTGACATTTTCAAGTGGCATTTCTTCCTCCACCTAATGGGAATGTGCATGCACAATTCCCTCAAATTGAACTCTGCGTTCATGATTTGAGGCATTTTGTTCATAACGGACCAATCCTGCAAACTTCGGAAGCCAATGGGGATTGAATATGGGGAAGCTGACAGGTCCGTGTTGATCACATGACTATGGAGATAGTGTATACTGATTTGCGTGATGCATGGATAAAATGTGCACGAGTAATGTAAAGAAGTGTGTTTGGAAAGGTCGGCCTCATGGTGGCGCTACAACAGGCCGTTGTGGAAGAATTGGGGCAGATGTTTGTCGTTGGCATCCAGGGAGTGTGTGTGTGCAAAGTTTGGCATCGGACAGGCCAACGGTACCGGAGATTAGCTGTGGACGGACAGACAGACGCATGCACACAAATCAACAGCACAAATTAGAGAACAAAATAATAGTATTGTTCAATTTGGAGATGGGTGCAAGGCGCAGCAAACATGTAACTTAAAATATCTCAATGATACCAGTACAAATTATACCATTTATGTCAGAAATGCAGTAACTTCACGGAGGCATTTTATGATGATTTCCTTTTTTTTTTCTCATATAGTTGTGTATATACAGGTCTTTATAAATGGTCTGATTAATTGAAAATTGATGGATGCATGCATACGTTGTCTGCTCGTCAGAGGTAAATACAATCACGTGAAAAAGGACATAGGCTATATTGAGTGCTGGGCTGCTGGCATTTTCTTCATTCTATTATTAAAATTAATGTTGACATGATGTGTGGTGTCATTAAAATGAATGTTGACATGGCACTAGAAAATACAAACTAGGCACTTGATTTCAAAAAGGTTGCAGCAGCAGAACCCTACCCTGCTTACTTTCCTACCCTATTCTCTCTCTCTCTCTCTCTCTAATAATACTCTGATAACACACTGATGTAACGTTATGGTTACATTAGTAATAATAATAGTGGCATCAAAGATGCAATACCAAACACTGTAAAGGCTATATTAGTATTGCTGCTGCACCAGACTAGAGAAATACTCGCCAAATCCCATGTTAAAAGATGCGTCAATAATATAAAAGATAAATGTAAAACACAACGTACGTGGCGGCGAGTTCATCTTTTTTTTACCTGTGTAGCTTTGTTTCTTTCAGTGGTTGGGCTGCTATGCTAACAGACACACGTCCTCCTGCTTAACGAGTCAACGACCACACTGTTTTCAAACCACACCTTTTCGTGTCAACAGTCGGACGCCATTAATGTTGTTTTAACAAACTTCTTATTGTTGTTCTGTGGATTTTAGCAGCAGCTGCGGAAACAATAATGGAGAACACATATAGGGCTGTGCACATGCGCACTAGCGCTGCTAGCGTGTTCTTTTTCCTAGGAGCCAATAGAAGAGTTGGGACATTGATGGGGCAGAAAACGAGCGCTGTTCATGCAGCCTGAACTGAGACAAGCTGGAGTTGGAAATACATTGTTTTCAACGAGGGCGGCGCAAATAAAGAGTATTATCAATCTATAGCATTATGTGCAACATGACAACTGTTTTAAACTAAAGAAATGTAGGCTACTGTAACAAAACAACTAAAGTCTCTGCAATGTTTATGTTGTACAATTTACTACAAAACAATCTAAAATAAATGGATTTAAGTTTAAGATCATTAAAGCTGGACTGCATGTTGCCCGAGTCCAATGCATTTCTGCCTACTCCCGGTCCAGGACTTGTCCCAGTTGGTTGTCCCCTGCATTCTCAATAGAAGTCTATGTAGGAGAGCCGCCATTGGCCTGAAGCCCCATGAAGTGAACGCAGTTTGCGTGCGTAAATCTGTCTCTGGTCCATATCCCAGAATTAGCATTAGGGCTATGGAATCAGAGCTAGCCTAGCCTATGATCTATAACGGTTCCATAGCTCTGCCTCTGCTCCCCACTGTATTACACTGTGCCATGGCTCCCTCTAGTGACCGTTTATATTTGGTGCACACCGTGCGCTCCAGTAGCGCTAGTGCGCATGTGCACAGCCCTATATGCGTTCTCTATTATTGTTTCGGGAGCTGCTGCTACAATCCACAGACAGAACAACAATAAGGAGAAGTTTGTTAAAACAACATTATGGCGTCTGACTGTTGACACTTTGATATGCAGAGAAAACTAAAAGGTGTGGTTTGAAAACGGTGTGGTCGTTAAGCAGGAGGAGGACGTGTGTTTGTTAGCAGCTCAACCACTGAAAGAAACACAGCTATACAGGTAAAAAGATGAACTGATTCACCACGTTGTGTTTTTACTACAGTTATATTTTATATTATTGACTCTTGAATCTTTTAACATGGAACATATGACGAGTACGTCTATAGTCTGGTCTAGAAGCAGCAGCAGCAATAATAATATAGCCTATACAGTGTTTATGCTATTGCATCTTGTTGATGCCGCTATAATATTGTAACCATAACGTGTGTGTGTGTGTGTGTGTGTGTGTGTGAGAGAGAGAGAGAGAGAGAGAGAGAGAGAGAGAGAGAGAGAGAGAGAGAGAGAGAGAGAGAGAGAGAGAGAAAGGGGGGGGTACTAATAATGCAGTCTAATGTTTACTAATAAATTTTAATGCAGTATAATGTTTACTAATAATGCAGTCTAATGTTTACTAATAATGCAGTCTAATGTTTACTAATAATGCAGTCTAATGTTTACTAATAATGCAGTCTAATGTTTACTAATAATGCAGTCTAATGTTTACTAATACTGCAGTCTAATGTTTACTAATAATGCAGTCCAATGTTTACTAATAATGCAGTCTAATGTTTACTAATAATGCAGTCTAATGTTTACTAATAATGCAGTCTAATGTTTACTAGTACTGCAGTCCTTATTCTGTTATTCTCTGTATGTTCAGTATGTTGCGGAGAGAGAGAGTTATGACAGTCAGTAGGGTAGGTAGGATTCTGCTAGCCCTAGAATGGGAATCTCTGTTGTGTATACATTGGTACAGTATTCCACATAACGGAGCCATAGAACAGTGTCCTTGACTTGAGGGTTGCAGCGGCAGAACGGCAGCATAAATGTGATAAATGCTCCGTTTGCACTCACCCATTCAATAATTACAAAGACGTGGAGTGAGATATTGTCCTCTATAGTTTCACATCCATGTGAAAGTTCTGGCACGAAACGTGTATTTTAGTCAAATATCTCCAGGAATGACAGCTGGACTGAATTAATCAAAATGTCCTCCGATCATCACAAACGTCATCACCAATTGACCAGGGAAGCCCAAATGTTTGGGGCAGGTCAGGTGCATTGCGATAGGTGCTGGGTAATTAATCACACCACCTGCCAATTGTGTGCTACAAGGATACTTTTTATAAAAGCACTAAGACCTGCTGTTTACATCCATTTTTAATTCATCAGAACATTTAAAGACGTACAGATTTACAGGGAAGAAAGGAAATAATCATGCAGTTAAATGCCTCCGTGATGTTGGCACCCCATATGATGAAAATATTAATCAAAATGGTGTCATTCTTTAGTGCTGCATTTGTGACATGAATTGTATCATTTGTGCTGGTATCATTGAGATATTTTAACAGTTATATGTTTGCATCTTTAGGTCCAAATTGAACAATACTATTCTTTTTTTTTAATATATATTTTTTTTATACCACGATTTTGTAACCCATTTTTCACCCCTGTGCCAATCATCTACTGTGATCCTGGGCTCTACACACCCTCCGCCAACCTGGGGAGAGCAACGGACTTAACTCATGCTTCCTTCATGCCTGAGTGTCCAAGTTGCTCCTTTACACCTGACAGGGGGGAGTTTCCCTGGTTGGTCGTAGCGCGTGGAAGGAACACGTTATTCCAACCAGTTCCTTTCCCCTCCATCAGGCGCCCCGGCTGGCCAGGGGGAGGCAGTTTAGAGACCAGGATTACTGCATGTTTTTGTGAGGGTATCTACCCTAGGGGACACGGGGAGAACATGCAAACTCCACACAGAAAGGCCGTTACTATTCTTAACCAACAATTGTGCTATTTGGTAATTTGTATATAAATTGCTATGTTGTGTGTTGTCATGTTAATGACTGTCATCATGGGGTAGTACACCTAACTAGAACAGGGCGATATACGTAGACAGTAGGAAACATACTAACATAGCCTAACTTAAGATATCTCAAAATTGATACCAGCACAAATTATGAAATTTACGACACAAATTAGCACACATTAATAAAGAATGACACCATGTTTGTCTCCACCAGGCCAAAGGCCTGTGTGTGTGTGTGTGTGTGTGTGTGTGTGTGTGTGTGTGTGTGTGTGTGTGTGTGTGTGTGTGTGTGTGTGTGTTTTGATTGATTGATTGAAATCTTTATTAACAGTTTGCAGAATTACAGTACATTTCAAGCACAAACTCAATACAAAGACTGTTAACTGTGAGTGGATGACCCAATTAAGCCTTACACTTGTTTACAACAGGGTCCACATTGTTCAATTCATCAAAACATTTAGAGACAAACAAATAGACACTTCTATGTAGTTAAAGAACAGAACAGGAATTCATCATATAGGAAGCGAAAAGGGAAAAAATATATATATATACAGTGAGGGGAACAGGGGGATAAAAGAAAACGAAAGACAGAGTGTAGGGCGCCTGCACACAACACCATGCGTTGATGCCATGTGTGCATATGTGCAGGCACCCAACACCACGTCCATACAAAAACATAGTACAATCCAGATAAAAATTCAGCTTTTACAGAGGCCAGTTTCAAATTGCAGCCATCCGTAGGTGCCCTTTGAGAGCAGTTTTGAAGGAGCCAAGGGATTCACATGTCTTAATGACTGTTGGTAGGGCGTTCCACATTTTGGTCGCATAGGAGCGAAAAGAATTTAGTCCCTTGTTTGTGCCGAATCTGGATTGTACATGGTTTGTTGCACTCCCTCTGGTGTTGTGGGTGTGGACTTCGTTTACATTAAGGAAGTATTTAGACAGGTACATGGGTATCTTGGTGGTGTATCGAATCTTGTGGACCAGACCCATTGCAAGATGCTGTACTCTGTCGTCGACCCTAAGCCATCCCAGCCTGTCAAAGTGGGCAGGGGTGAGGTGGGTTCGGGGGGTGAGGCCAAGTAGGAGCCTGACCAGTTTGTTTTGGGAGGTCTGGAGCCTTGTTTTAAGGGCCTTTGAGGTGCTGTGGTACCAGGAGGTGGATGCATAGTCAAAGAAACCTTGTACGAGGGCTCCTGTTAAGGTCTTCAAGGTGTTTTTGTCGACCAGTGAGGAGATCCTGTAGAGGAATCTTGTTCTTTGATTGACTTTTTTGATTACGTTGGTGTGTGTGTGTGTGTGTGTGTGTGTGTGTGCGTCCATATTCAATCCCCATTGGCTAAGATTGCCTTCCAAAGTGTGCAGGATTGGTCCGTTATGAACAAAATGCCTCAAATCATGAACGCAGAGTGCAATTTGAGGGAAATGTTGCATGCACATTCCCATTAGGTGGAGGAAGAAACCACTTGAAAATCCTCACATCAGCCTCATGGTGGCGCTATATCTATATCGTGTTTTTATCTGTAACTGCACCGATTTGTGTAAAACTTTGTATGCACACTCTAGAGGCCAAGGAAAAGCCTTTGACCTGCATTTTTCACATCTGCTCTTTATAACGCCACCAGGAGGCTGACCTGTGTAAAACACATTTTTTTTATATTACTCCTTCAGATTTGACCCAAATATCATGCAAATTGCTACATTTTTTACATTAATCATTTCCAGGGTCAAATGTCTCTTTTAAATCTGAGTAAGTTATAAAAGCCCCATGTTCAAATAGATCACCAATAGTATTAAGCCCTGCTGCTTGACATTCCCCCAATATATCTCTGTCTTTCCAATACATATTTTAGGATTATTCCAGAGTGATGAGTATGGTTGTTTATAATGTAAGATGTCATACTCTCATATACTTTAACTTTTCTTTTACCAGGGGCCAGTTTTTAATCGCAGCCATCCGTAAGTGCTCTTTGAGAGCGGTTTTGAAGGAGTCTAGGGATTCACATTTCTTAACGTCTTTTCGTAAATCATGCTTAATTGTGAACGGTTACAATTTCCGCTCACAGAAATGGTTGCACTGTACGCTCCCTGCTGCTTGAACTGAGGCAGAACATTAAAAACACATTGGCTACTTTCACCTTATTCACTTTACACCATTGTTCCTTGTGCAAACTTAAGTTAAGTGTGATTTCTTCCCACCACTAGGTCTCCAGTTATTAAAGTCCTTCCTTATTCGCTTGATTTCAGAGCGGTGTGTGGAATCCAGACTGCAGGTGAAGATGAATATGCATTATGTGCAATATGGACAATATCCAATGTTTATTCTTCATTTCCCCTCCTACTTCTATATCCTACCTTATGTATTATATTTAATGACTACTGCTCATATCTGCATTTATTTACTGTACTTATTAATGTATCACTTCCTGACAAAATACTTTTCACTGTGCTGTGCTGTACTTGTACTGTACATTGACAATACATTGAATCTCATCTCATCTCAACTCTAGACTCATAAGAACTACAATACCCATGATGCATCACTCCCAGGTGAAGATGAACTCTCCAGGCTCAGCCAGGGACGTTTCTATTAAACAGGAAGCTGAAGACGTTTATATTAAACAGGAAGCTGAAGACGTTTCTATTAAACACGAAGCTGGAGACGTTTCTATTAAACAGGAAGCTGAAGACATTTCTATTAAACAGGAAGCTGAAGACGTTTCTATTAAACAGGAAGCTGGAGACGTTTCTATTAAACAGGAAGCTGAAGACATTTATATTAAACAGGAAGCTGAAGACGTTTCTATTAAACAGGAAGCTGAAGACGTTTCTATTAAACAGGAAGCTGAAGACGTTTCTATTAAACAGGAAGCTGGAGACGTTTCTATTAAACAGGAAGCTGAAGACGTTTCTATTAAACAGGAAGCTGGAGACGTTTCTATTAAACAGGAAGCTGAAGACGTTTCTATTAAACAGGAAGCTGAAGACATTTCTATTAAACAGGAAGCTGAAGACCAGCCACACCTCAGTAAGTTTCATGTGCTCTTCCTTTCTTTAATATTTTCTGTTCTCTAGGGCTGCCACAATGTCTTATTTTCACTGTACAATAACAATGGCAAAAAAATACCAGGACACGCATAATATAGTCCGGTCGCTTGTGTAATTTCAAACCATATTGGATTCTGTGCAAATGGAATCATGTATTGTCTTTTTTTTAAAGGTATTCTCTATTGTATTTAATATTTAATGTCTTATTACCATAAACAAAAGCACATCGTATTTTGCACAAATGCAATGTGAAAGACAACCGGACCGTATGAATTCACCATGTGATTTTCTTTACAATATGGATGTAGTAGGTCTAAAACAGGCTTTTATGGTGTGTCTCCGTCTAGAAATGTCTCTGTGAGTCTGAACGATAGATACGTATCACAAAACAGAGTCCTAGACCACCGATTGCTGATGTTTTGACAAATATTGCCAGAAATGTAAAGGTTTTCAAATCAAATTGAACATCTTAGTGGATAACATTTAAACAAAAAGCACGGGAAAAGAATAAATGTTTTGATGGACAAATGCTAAAGATGTAATCATATATATTGTAACTAGTAGCAGACAGAAACTGATTGTGATGTTTGTTTGTTTTAAAGCTGCGTCACACACAGCATTTCCTGACGTATCGATATGGTACGATACGATTATCGGCGAGGAATACGATAGGATTATTGCCACATGGATTAATTGAACCCACCGCTAGTCTGAACTGTGTGAGATAACACAGGTCTTTGAATGGCTTTTTCTCAGCTTCTTCATTTGAGGTTTAACCATTTGAACCCCAGCATCCCTATATTGTGGGGCGAACAGTTGCCTGAAATAGCAAATCTACAAGCTCACAAATGCATATCTTATAGTATTAGTTCATGAAGGACAGGGTTAGTTCACCAAGTATAGAATGTTTAACTTTCAAACAAGTATTTGAAAGCGACACAATTTCTTAAAGGTGTGAAAAATATTTGCTTGGCCGACTGGCAGCGTGAATAAGACATCTGGCGCTGATCACTACAGTAGTTTGTGAGATTTGATCACTACAGTAGTTTGTGAGATTTTCTCCAGACACACAGGCAGACAGATTCACAGACTCTCAGACCCATTTACAGACGTACAGAGCTACGCTATGGAAATGTTTTACATAGATTGTTAAGCTACCATCGGTCCACATTTCAAGCTTTCATTGTCAGAAGTTCTTCTGTTTCATAATGTCATGCACTGAGTGGCATGACTAATTTACTACCAAATCAGAGCTCAGGTGTGAAATATTCATGTTTTTAATTTGTTTAAAAATGTCATGATTCAATTTAAAAACAAAATGCTGTAACACCATTATTCATTTTGGGGCTAAAGTAACTACATATATTACTTCAAATTATTATTATTAGTTTCGTATCTTGTAAAAATCTTGCTAAACGGTTTAGTCAATCTTATCTTGGGTACGTAAGAGTTAATTCTATACATGAAACATGCAAGACATTTTTATTTACATTTTCGGAATCCAGTGTTGACTATCATGTTATGTTTCTGCTCCTAGACATCCTGCACATGGTTGTGTGTAAAGAGGAAGTTTCCCCTAAACCGGAGAGGAGCCCCAGTCTGCTCCAGGAGGAACCAGAACCTCCACACAATAAAGATGAACAGGAGGAACTACCTCAAAGACCAGAGGAACCTGTTGGGTCAACGTTGACATTACTAGCAGTGAAAGGTGAAGAAGAAAATGATGATAATGATTATGATGAAGAAGACATCTCTTCCCACTGCTCTGAAGTTGAAGTTGAACTTGAATCTGACACTGAAGTCACTGAAGACAGTGAGGAGACGAGTGAAGTCGATGATGACGAACGGTGTGACAAGAGTTTCAGAGACTCAGGTTCCCTGAAGAAGCACCAGCGTGTCCACATTGGAGAAAAACCTTTCCAATGTAAACATTGTGACAAGAATTTCAGTAATTCATATCACCTGAAGAGGCACCTTCGTGTCCACACTGGAGAAAAACCTTTCCAATGTAAACATTGTAACAAGAGTTTCAGTGAGTCAGGTTCCCTGAAGACACACCAGTATGTCCACACTGGAGAAAAACCTTTCCAATGTAAACATTGTAAGAAGAGTTTCATTTTTGCAGGTGGACTGAAAACACACCAGTATGTCCACACTGGAGAAAAACCTTTCCAATGTGAACATTGTAAGAAGAGTTTCAGTGTGTCAGGTTCCCTGAAGACACACCTTCGTGTCCACACTGGAGAAAAACCTTTCCAATGTAAACATTGTAACAAGAGTTTCAGTGGGTCAGGTTCCCTGAAGACACACCTTCGTGTCCACACTGGAGAAAAACCTTTCCAATGTAAACATTGTAACAAGAGTTTCAAACTGTCAAATGTTTTGAAGACACACCTTCGCGTCCACACTGGAGAAAAACCTTTCCAATGTAAACATTGTAACAAGAGTTTCACTCAGTCAGGTCACCTGAAGACACACCTTAGTGTCCACACTGGAGAAAAACCTTTCCAATGTAAACATTGTATGAAGAGGTTCACTCTCTCAAGTGATCAGAAGAAACACCAGCGTGTCCACACTGGAGAAAAACCTTTCCAATGTAAACATTGTAACAAGAGTTTCACTCAGTCAGGTCACCTGAAGAGGCACCAGAGTGTCCACACTGGAAAACCCTCTTCCACTGTAAACATTGTAACACAAGTATCAAAAAGTGCTGGGAACTGAAAACACACCAGCTTATCCACAGTTCTCCCAGGACAAAATAAATAATATTAAAAATAAATAAATTATTTCCTTAGTAAACGGTGTGACAAAAGTTTAACACAGGATTCACATCATGGACTAAAAAAGAAAGTTTCCACTATAAATGAGCTCATTGGGAGGATCAAATTAAACAGCTGTATGTTCATAGGGAGGTCGATAGACAAGGACAATATTATGGATTATTATACTGCTCCTATATTTCAAAACAGATGCGGGTAAATTCTCCCTGTACAGCACGGCCACCCAGGCGTGGAATGGCCTCACCCCTTCCCTAAAAAAATGCAAATCACTTAGATCTTTTAACACAGGCCTTACATCCACCTCTCAGCAGGCTCCCCAGGTCCAAGGGAGAGGAAATGATCACCCCTTCCTTTCCCCCCACTCTGTACATACAGTGTTTGATTTTCCTCCAATGATGTTGTTGGATTTATTTTTGTTGAGGGGCAAAGCTATCCTCTCCTATGCCCAGCTTTGGCTGTTTGTGTGAACACAAACAATGATTTGATTTGGCTGATCACCCCATCGCAATGGTTTGAAAGGCTGATATACATATTGAGCATTAGAACGTAAGGGCATTTGTGATGATTTGATTGGCTGAGCACAGAATGTGATGTATGATAAGAGCTCCCCTCTCTTCACAAAAGTGTGATTTGTTATTCATGTCTATTAATTGATTGCATAGGGCCTAAATGGAAGGACTTTTTTATTTATTTTTTCTTTTTGTACTAACCCTTCTGGAATAAGTGTTTGACTACTCTGTTGTTTTTACATTTACGTCTAAATAAACTATTCAATCAATCAATCCTGTCACGGTCCGTGTTTTCTTGTGTACCTTTTATTTTGTAGTATTGTTTTGTGCCATCCTGTCTGCCCCTGTATAGTTCTGTACCTGCCTTGTCTAACCTGTATTGTGATCAGTCTTTGTTTTCCACCTGTGTCCTCTTAGTCCCCCAGCCAATCCCTTTCTTGATTTGAGTGTTGTTCACCTGTGTCTAGTTTTCCCATGTCTATAAGTATGCCCTTGTGTTGTCAGTTCTTTGTGGGTTCGTAATTTGTTATCAGTGTATGTCTAGCTCCTCGTGATTCCTTGATTTTCCTAGTCCTAGTGTTATGTCCTTGCTCCTAGTGTTCCTAGTTTATTTTCCCTGTGTTTGTTCCTGCTCCCCTGGTTTTTTGGTTGATAAACCACAGTGCACTTGACCTGCCTTGTGTCTGCCTCTTCCTCTGCCTTGTCCTGCGCTTGGGTCCTACACACCTCTGACTCTGATCGTGACAAATCCTGTCAATAGAGGCCTTCATTCTCCTGCTCTTTTGTTTACTTCTCATTTTAAACCCTTTAACAAACCATTTATGTTTACTTTATTTGTATTATTTGCTAGACTTAGAGGATGACATTACAGTATTGCATATTATTTTTGCTGTTTTTATAGAATGTTACTGCATTGATGTTTGATTTGAATCTCTTGAGAGCGTAAGATGAAACCAAATAGACCCAGTGACATCACATCCTCTCCACATGATGTAGGAGATCCACATGGAAGCCTGGCCGTCATTAGACCTTGTGGTGGTGGTTCTGTTCCTGTTTGTTCCAGTGGTGAGTCCAGAGAGTCACCACTGTCTCTGTTTGTTCTAGTGGTGAGTCCAGAAAGTCACCACTGTCTCTGTTTGTTCTAGTGGTGAGTCCAGAGAGTCACCACTGTCTCTGTTTGTTATAGTGGTGAGTCCAGAGAGTCACCACTGTCTCTGTTTGTTCTAGTGGTGAGTCCAGAGAGTCACCACTGTCTTTGTTTGTTCTAGTGGTGAGTCCAGAGAGTCACCACTGTCTCTGTTTGTTCTAGTGGTGAGTCCAGAGAATCACCACTGTCTCTGTTTGTTCTAGTGGTGAGTCCAGAGAGTCACCACTGTCTCTGTTCTAGTGGTAGCACAACTACCCCCCCCCCCCCGCGCCTCTCTGCACTACACAGAGAGAGATCCTTTATTGATTGAAGTATTTATTAACAGTTTGCAGAATTACAGTACATTTTAAGCACAACTCAATACAAAAACTGTTAACTGTGAGTGAAGCATTACACTTGTTTAGGCCTACAAGTGCTGAATTGAACAAGGTGGACCTTGTTAATTCATCAAAACATTTAGAGACGTACAAATATACACTTCTATATAGCCAAGAACAGAACAGGAATTCATCATAAAGAGGTAAAAAGGGAAAATAAACATACAGTGAGGGGGAAAAGGGGTGGGTGGTGGGGGGGATTCAGAGTTTATGGGGGCCAGTGTAGAATTGCAGCTGTCCGTAGGTGCCCTTTGGGAGCGGTTTTGAAGGAGTCAGGGATTTGCATGTCTTAATGACTGTTTGTAGGGCGTCCCACATTTTGGTGGCCTAGGAGCTAAATTAATTTAGTCCCTTGTTTGTGCCGAATCTGGGTTGCACATGGTTTGTTGAACTCCCTCTGGTGTTGTGGGTGTGGACTTCGTTGACATTAAGGAAGTATTTAGACTCCTCCTCGATTGTTTTTATTAACCTTTGTCTCAAATTGACCAGCAAAACTATAATCCACAATTTGTAGGCCTAGTGTGTCCTTGCTCCAACTTGCTGGGAAATGTGCATATTGCCAGCAGGCACGTGCAGGCAGCAGCTAAGCTAAGCCGGTGAGCCTGTGCATTTCATATTTATAAGACCACTTTTTTGAGGTTTGGGTTGTGTAGTTACTTTGCCATGATGCAACTCCAAATGTGGACAAGAAATAAAAAAATACTGCTCCAGTGATTAGAAATTGATAATTCAAAATATGCTCCTCATTGACTTACATTGTAGCTAAAACAGCTCTCAAAGTTACTCTTTTAGTACGTAAACAAACGCAAACAAAGTTGATTCAGACATTATAGAGCATCACCAAAACTCATGTGGTTTTATTTTTTCATAAAAATGTTAGATTCCTGTTGATTTTACTATTTGAAGATCTGGATCCGGATCCACGGATCCAGTCCGGGTTTTCTTCCCAATAAAATGGACAAATCAAGGAAGATAACATTTTTATGAAAAAATAAAACCACATGAGTTTTGGTGATGCTCTATATTGTCTGAATCAACATTGTTTGTGTTTGTTTACGTACTAAAAGAGTGACTTTGAGAGCTGTTTTAGATACAATGTAAGTCAATGAGGAGCACATTTTGAATTATCAATTTCTAATCACTGGAGCAATTATTTTTTATTTCTTGTCCACATTTGGAGTTGCATCATGGCAAAGTAACTACACAACCCAAACCTCAAAAAAAGTGGTCTTACCCTTTGAGCCTAGAATCAAGCAATCCAGGATCCTGGTGACCCGGCCATGACCATAAAACCTTTGATTCTGTGAATAAATTAAAATTAAAACGCTAAACAAAAGATATTTACTAAATATATGATGCTGCATTTTTATTTATTTTTTTCCCCACAGAATCAAAGGTTTTATGGTCATGAATCACCAGGATCCTGGATGGGTTGATTCTTGGCTTAAATTATTGATTGGGGAAATGCAGGGAGAAATGAATTGGAGAGTTTTCAGTGGGTCCAGATTAGAACCCACTGCTATGCTCCATAGCTGCTACCCGCTGTATTACACTGTACCATGGCTCCCTCTAGTGACCGTTTATATTTAGTGCACAGTCACAGCGTACGCTCCGGCAGCGCTACTGCGCATGTGCAAAACGCAGTGTGTCCTCCATTATTGTTTCGGGAGCTGCTGCTACAATCCACAGACAGAACAACAATAAGAGGAAGTTTGTTAAAACAACATTATGGCGTCTGACTGTTGACACTTTGATATGCAGAGAAAACTAAAAGGTGTGGTTTGAAAACAGTGTGGTCGTTAAGCAGGAGGAGGACGTGTGTTTGTTAGCAGCTCAACCACTGAAAGAAATACAGGTAAAAAGATGAACTGATTCAACACGTTGTGTTTTTACTACAGTTATGTTTTATATTATTGACTCTTGAATCTTTTAACATGGAACATGACGAGTATGTCTATAGTCTGGTCTAGAAGCAGCAGCAATAATAATATAGCCTATACAGTGTTTATGCTGTTGCATCTTAATTGTTGATGCTTTGATGATGATTTAGGCAGCGGTGGCCGAGTGGATTGCGGAGCGGTCTAGATACCGGAAGGTCGCCAGTTCGAATCAGCGATCCGACACGTTAAAATTACCACCGTTGAAGTGCCCTTGGACAAGGCATTGAACCTCTACCATGAAATGCTCCATGTGGGCCTTGCTGTAAACAAGTATCTGATGCTTAGTCGAGTTACCCTTGGTAAACATGATTTACCAGAACGCATTTCTTCTTCTTCATGCCACTAATATTGTAACCATAACGTGTGTGTGTGTGTGTGTGTGTGTGTGTGTGTGTGTGTGTGAGAGAGAGAGAGAGAGAGAGAGAGAGAGAGAGAGAGAGAGAGAGGGGGGGGGGGGGGTACTAATAATGCAGTCCAATGTTTACTAATAATGCAGTCTAATGTTTACTAATAATGCAGTCATTGTTTACTAATAATGCAGTCTAATGTTTACTAATAATGCAATCTAATGTTTACTAATAATGCAGTCTAATGTTTACTAATAATGCAGTCTAATGTTTACTAATACTGCAGTCTAATGTTTACTAATAATGCAGTCTAATGTTTACTAATAATGCAGTCCAATGTTTACTAATAATGCAGTCTAATGTTTACTAGTACTGCAGTCCTTATTCTGTTATTCTCTGTATGTTCAGTATGTTGCGGAGAGAGAGAGAGTTATGACAGTCAGTAGGGTAGGTAGGATTCTGCTAGCCCTAGAATGGGAATCTCTGTTGTGTATACATTTGGTACAGTATTCCACATAACGGAGCCATAGAACAGTGTCCTTGACTTGAGGGTTGCAGCGGCAGAACGGCAGCATAAATGTGATAAACGCTCCGTTTGCACTCACCCATTCAATAATTACAAAGACGTGGAGTGAGATATTGTCCTCTATAGTTTCACATCCATGTGAAAGTTCTGTCACGAAACGTGTATTTTAGTCAAATATCTCCAGGAATGACAGCTGGACTGAATTAATCAAAATGTCCTCCGATCATCACAAACGTCATCACCAATTGACCAGGGAAGCCCAAATGTTTGGGGCAGGTCAGGTGCATTGCGATAGGTGCTGGGTAATTAATCACACCACCTGCCAATTGTGTGCTACAAGGATACTTTTTATAAAAGCACTAAGACCTGCTGTTTACATCCATTTTTAATTCATCAGAACATTTAAAGACGTACAGATTTACGGGGGAAAAAAGGAAATAATCATGCAGTTAAATGCCTCCGTGAAGTTGGCACCCCATATGATGAAAATATTTATCAAAATGGTGTCATTCTTTAGTGCTGCATTTGTGACATGAATTGTATCATTTGTGCTGGAATCATTGAGATATTTTAACAGTTATATGTTTGCATCTTTAGGTCCAAATTGAACAATACTATTCTTAACCAACAATTGTGCTATTTGGTAATTTGTATATAAATTGCTATGTTGTGTGTTGGCATGTTAATGACTGTCATCATGGGGTAGTACACCTAACTAGAACAGGGCGATATACGTAGACAGTAGGAAACATACTAACATAGCCTAACTTAAAATATCTCAAAATTGATACCAGCACAAATTATGAAATTTACGACACAAATTAGCACACATTAATAAAGAATGATACCATGTTTGTCTCCACCAGGCCAAATGCCTGTGGAGAGTATGTTTTGCACATTGTGTGTGTGTGTGTGTGTGTGTGTGTGTGTGTGTGTGTGTGTGTGTGTGTGTGTGTGTGTGTGTGTGTGCGTCCGTCCATATTCAATCCCCATTGGCTAAGATTGCCTTCCAATTCCAAAGTGTGCAAGATTGGTCCGTTGTGAACAAAATGCCTCAAATCATGAACGCAGAGTGCAATTTGAGGGAAATGTACATGCACATTCCCATTAGGTGGAGGAAGAAACCACTTGAAAATCTTCACATCAGCCTCATGGTGGCGCTATATCTATATCGTGTTTTTATCTATAACTGCACCGATTTGTGTAAAACTTTGTATGCACACTCTAGAGGCCAAGGAAAAGCCTTTGACCTGCATTTTTCACATCTGCTCTTTATAACGCCACCAGGAGGCTGACCTGTGTAAAACATTTTTTTTTATATTACTCCTTCAGATTTGACCCAAATATCATGCAAATTGCTACACTTTTTTACATTAATCATTTCCAGGGTCAAATGTCTCTTTTAAATCTGAGTAATGTATGTTCAAATGGATCACCAATAGTATTAAGCCCTGCTGCTTGACATTTCCCCCAATATATCTCTATCTTTCCAATACATATTTTAGGATTATTCCAGAGTGATGAGTATGGTTGTTTATAATGTAAGATGTCATACTCTCATATACTTTAACTTTTCTTTTACCAGGGGCCAGTTTTTAATCGCAGCCGTCCGTAAGTGCTCTTTGAGAGCGGTTTTGAAGGAGTCTATAGGGATTCACATTTCTTAACGTCTTTTCGTAAATCATGCTTAATTGTGAGCGGTTACAATTTCCGCTCACAGAAATGGTTGCACTGTACGCTCCCTGCTGCTTGAACTGAGGCAGAACATTAAAAACACATTGGCTACTTTCACCTTATTCACTTTACACCATTGTTCCTTGTGCAAACTTAAGTTAAGTGTGATTTCTTCCCACCACTAGGTCTCCAGTTATTAAAGTCCTTCCTTATTCGCTTGATTTCAGAGCGGTGTGTGGAATCCAGACTGCAGGTGAAGATGAATATGCATTATGTGCAATATGGACAATATCCAATGTTTATTCTTCATTTCCCCTCCTACTTCTATATCCTACCTTATGTATTATATTTAATGACTACTGCTCATATCTGCATTTATTTACTGTACTTATTAATGTATCACTTACTGACAAAATACTTTTCACTGTGCTGTACTTGTACTGTACATTGACAATACATTGAATCTCATCTCATCTCAACTCTAGACTCATAAGAACTACAATGCCCATGATGCATCACTCCCAGGTGAAGATGAACTCTCCAGGCTCAGCCAGGGACGTTTCTATTAAACAGGAAGCTGAAGACGTTTATATTAAACAGGAAGCTGAAGACGTTTCTATTAAAAACGAAGCTGGAGACGTTTCTATTAAACAGGAAGCTGAAGACGTTTCTATTAAACAGGAAGCTGAAGACGTTTATATTAAACAGGAAGCTGAAGACGTTTCTATTAAACACGAAGCTGGAGACGTTTCTATTAAACAGGAAGCTGAAGACGTTTCTATTAAACAGGAAGCTGAAGACGTTTCTATTAAACAGGAAGCTGAAGACGTTTCTATTAAACAGGAAGCTGGAGACGTTTCTATTAAACAGGAAGCTGAAGACGTTTCTATTAAACAGGAAGCTGAAGACGTTTCTATTAAACAGGAAGCTGAAGACCAGCCACACCTCAGTAAGTTTCATGTGCTCTTACTTTCTTTAATATTTTCTGTTCTCTAGGGCTGCCACAATGTCTTATTTTCACTGTACAATAACAATGGCAAAAAATACCAGGACACGCATAATATAGTCCGGTCGCTTGTGTAATTTCAAACCATATTGGATTCTGTGCAAATGGAATCATGTATTGTCTTTTTTTAAAAGGTATTCTCTATGGTATTTAATATTTAATGTCTTATTACCATAAACAAAAGCACATCGTATTTTGCACAAATGCAATGTGAAAGACAACCGGACCGTATGAATTCACCATGTGATTTTCTTTACAATATGGATGTAGTAGGTCTAAAACAGGTTTTTATGGTGTGTCTCTGTGAGTCTGAACGATAGATACGTATCACAAAACAGAGTCCTAGACCACTGATTGCCGATGTTTTGACAAATATTGCCAGACATGTAAAAGTTTTCAAATCAAATTGAACATCTTAGTGGATAACATTTAAACAAAAAGCACGGGAAAAGAATAAATGTTTTGATGGACAAATGCTAAAGATGTAATCATATATATTGTAACTCCTCACCCTCACCTCACCTATCCCGTAACCCCGGAGGGTCGTTGGGGCACCACAGACGATCTGTTGACCAGCTCTCTCCATCCCTCTCTGTCCTCGGCAGCTCTCATTGCTTCACTGAGTTTCAAGTGTGTCCATTCTCCGATGTTATCTTCCCATCTTTTCTTTTGTCTCCCTCTTCTCCTGCCACCTCGTACGGTACCTTGCAGGATGGTCTTTGCAAGGCCAGAGGATCTGGTGATGTGTCCGTACCACCTCAGTTTCCGTTTTATGACCGTAGTAAGAAGGTCATCATGTGGGCCAATGGCTTGGCTGACCTTTTGCCGTACTTCCTCGTTGGTGACGTGTTGGGTGTAGGAGATACCCATGAGTCTACGGTAGCATCTCATCTCCATGCTCTGTATTCTCCTCTGGAGCTCAGCTGTAAGGGTCCAAGTTTCGCAGGCATATAAGAGGATTGACATGACAAGTGATCGCAGTAGTCTCACCTTTGATGTCAGACTGATGTGTTTGTCTTTCCATATGGGCTTGAGTTTTGCCAGGGCAGCAGTTGTTTGCACAATTCTGGCAAGGACTTCACGTTTGGATCCTTCATCGGACACGATTGCTGATGGGAATATTTCCACCATTATACTTGAAAGGACTGTATTAGAATAAAGACTATGATAAATAAGGAAAGGCTTCGATAGCAGAGAGCTAGAAGCTCCGGAACACCGGAACTGTATAAATACTTTTGGAAGTAATCTAATTACAATAAAATACTCTTCACCAGAATAGAAGCAGAAGGCTGGTAACTTTACAGAAATGGTTATAAAAACCTTTTGAACTATAATGAGTAAAAGTCAGAGTATTACAGAGTTAACCAAAATACCTTAGAATTAATTTGACAGACACAAGGAAGACAATTTCAGACAAGCAGAGCTAGGAGGGGGTTCAATCAGATATATTCATATTCACCATTGTATTGGGAGAGAAGAAGGCATGCAATCCGGACAGCGTTTCCACAAGGATCTCTGACCATGTCCAAATTGAACATGGTTAATATAGCATACCGTAATCAATACACCGGAAAATGTGTTGAACAACAAGGTCAATAAACATATTTGTTTACAAATGGACAGATAATGCAAGACGTCACGAATATTGCATACAGGAACTATCTCACGGGGCAGAGATAGTCCGGACATGCAATATCAGTTAGTGGAACCGGGGGACAAGGCATAACGTCATTGAGTGCAGTTTACCAGTCTGTTAGAGAGAATACTAACTTCAAGGGCAAAAACACAGAGGCTGGGTGTTATGGCAAATGGAAACAAAACAATTCTTATCTACCAACGCTAGCTAGAAGAGCAGTTTTACTATCTAAACTCTGGCGGGGCCAGAACCATACTATTTTACAGTCAGTGGGACAGCGTGACATCAAATGTCAGTCACAGGGCAATGCATAATCCATAATTTGGCAAGACCATAGGAGACACCGGGTCATAAGATTAATAGGCCAAAGGACTCATGGACCATCACCCACAAAACCACAGAAAATACCTAACAAGATCCATCGCATTTGTGGGCGAAGGGTCATGTGACCTTTGACAATAACATATCCTCAGGGGAAAAACGTACTTTTTACTATGGGCCGAAATGGAACAGAATGTCAACAGGAACAATAAAAATAAAAAACACAATATTTGACTGGGCTAGGCACAAAATCCTTATTTAGATGGTACGTGGCGGTACGGTGGGCAAGAGAGAGAGATTGTTTTTCTCTCTTGATGATGTCTTCGGGGTTCGATACCCAGCAACTGGTGCAGCCTCCAGGCCGGCAGCAGTGTTCGTTAGAGCTCGTCTTCGGGGTCCCCTCGGGACCCAGCAACAAATGTTCATTCTCACAATCAGCTCGTGGTCGGAACTGCTGCGAGAGTTCTTTGGACAGTCAATCAGCTCATGGTCAGAGCGAACTGTCTGCTTTAGTTCTTCTTGGCTCGTGGTCGGAGCCCATTCTTCGCCCCTTTCCCCCCATGTATAGGTGACCCGACATGAACTTAGTTTCTCAATGTACAGATACAAACGGGAGAAAACTGGCTGGGTGTCCTATCAGTATCATAGTTCTTGGAGAGGGGAAATAGGGTACTCTGATGATGAGGCGCTCCTGCGCGATGTCGCAATGTCTTTGGGGATGTCCCTTCGTACCATATAAAGGTCAAATATAGAATCAAATGGATTCTGGTGAGATTTAATGCCTAATTCAATCAATATGATGGTAAAACCAAAATAATAAAATGTTCCTATATTAAACAATATAAAGTGAAAGTGGTGAACTGTTTTAAGGGAGGAATATTCCAAATTAGGAGAAATATGATTCAACTATGAAATTTAAAATAATCCAAATATGATGAGATCGGAAAATGAATCATAATGGAATGAAATTTAGATTGTCCAAAAATAGGATAATTCAGTTTAAACAATTTATGTAATGGGCTTTCCGATCTTATTATGAAATGGAATGGCTAAAACCTTTTTTATATTTTTTTATAAAACAAATGAAATCAAAAGTAATGTAATATTTGCAATTACTTAATTGGAGATGATTAAACATGGCTTGGTAAGCAGCAATTAGCAAACAGACTACAACATGAACACATGAAAACAAAAAATGTCTGGTGAAATGTGAGTGGAATAACTTTGTTCCATATGGAAATCTATGGGCAACTGATTAGGGCAGACTGTTCTGGGGGTTGGGCCTAACCATAGTGAATTCAGACGGTTCTGAGTTGGGTCGGTCAAGTGTCAAACCTTGTATACAAGGAAGGAATGTCGACGTCCACAATCACAAATGAAGAGAAGTCAGACCAGCAGAGCAATCTCCCTCGTATTTTGTGGAAGTCGAAATTCCGGTTTGTCCCTTGACCATGACTCCACACAGATGTCCGTATCTGGAGATAAAACAAACAAAACAAAGAACACACTGGTGAATGAAATGAAACAATGATTTTGACAAACAATTCTCAAACTGGTTCTTACACCTGCGCATATACACATTACCAAGATGGAGGGAGGGCAGGTAAAAGGCAGAGAAAAGTATCTAAAAAATATATTTATTCATATTTCTCCTGAGCGTTCTCCCCGTGGCGCATTTGCACATGACTAAGATGGAGGGAGGGCGTAGGGAGATCGACGAAGGAGAAATAAGAATAATGAAATAATAAACAAACTGGGTCTTATCAAAATAATAAATATTTATCTATATATATATATTAATATAACTCCTACGCGTTCCTCAAACATGCTTTTTATGGAGGGAGGGTTTTTTAGAGAAACGGATGTTCCCCCAATCTACGCATATCACAGTTTATAGCACATTGCAGAACTACCAAGGAGAATAATACCGTAACCTGAGAGAGAGAGAGCAAAGAATAGTTTAAAGTATGTGGCACTGAGCGTTAAATCCGCATGTCCACATGTTATGCTATAAGATCTATGCTTTTCCGATATAATTTACAACACTGAGCGTTAAATCCGCATGGTTGATGATTAATCTTAGCGTTAAATCCGCAGTAGATACAGAATAAAAGATTGGCTTAATTAACTGATAAATCAGTTCTGGCCTGTATCTACCGACACAAATTCCTAAGCATTACGGGGCTGTACAACAACTCTAGCGTTAAATCCGCGTTCTGTTATACTTTTCTGCGTGTTTCCTTGGTGGGCTTAGCTACTGCCTACACGCAGAAAATGCCCAAAAGAGAAATGTGAAGAATCACAGAGAAAAGAAAACAGGTTTTCTGTCAAATGTATGGTGCGCACCATAAATTCAACGGTCAACCCAATACTAATTAAAGTACAATATTAATAGGGTTACTGATGTAACCTATAGTTAATGGATGGCAAACAATGGCTGAATTGAAATTCATTTAAATGAATAATTCTGGGAAGTTAACCTAACTTAAAAATGAAATATTAAAATGTTATTGTAGAATGGAGGCTATACGCTGTACACGTCATGTCACACTCTACAGATCATTAAACTATTACATTCCGGAATAGGGAGTTCCTGATGATAATTTAGTGTTCACAGACACACAGACAAATGGACAAATTCACACACATGCACACACAGAGATGGGAAAAGCAGGCCCATACAGACACAAACATTCATGGAGCGAGATGGGTGTTCTCTGTTGAAATAGGATAAAGTGAAATTTGTACTAAGGCCATTAAAAATGTATGAAATGAAGTAAAAACTGTAAAAATACCAAAATTTAAATTTGGGTTAAGGCTCCCTGTCTATAAGTTGGAAATATGAAAAATGTACTCTTTGGCTCCCTGACTAAAAGTCAGGATATTAGATTGGCTAATATGAGATATGAAATATGAAAGTTAACAAGATGGCGTTGCACACAGTCACGAAGGAAAGCTCGTATGAGCCAGGCTCACAGACAGAGTGAGAGGATTCCTCTCACACACACGCACGCACACATACCTTAGTGAAATGGGAGATTCGTAAATGACTACATACAGCAGGGGTGGATTCACACACACACACACACATGCACACACACGCACGCACACTAAGACTGTATCTGAGATACATAACAAAGTAAGCACGCACGCACATGCACACACAAACATTAGGGACATTCAAAAATGGAGAAATGTTTTGAACTGTATTCTAAAAAGTTTATCTGGGAAAGAAATATAACGTCTCAGCGTCAATGATATCGGGATGAGAGAAATAATTTGAACCTAATTATTACAGGATGAAAGTATTGAATGGTCAACGGTCGTATGATAAGTTCAAAATCCCTGTTGGTGTTCAGTAGGGAAAGCTTGTATGAGACAAGACCAGACATAGACGAACAGGAGCAGGACAGAGAGTGAGAGGGAAAACTCTTATGAGACAAGGCCGCATAGCGTGTACACGCATACACAGAGGAGAGGAGACAGAGTCTCTCCCACACAAATACCACTGATAAGAGAGCACCCTCTAAAATAGAGAGTGTCTTAGACCAAGTGAAAGTGAATAGCAGAGAAAAAGGCAAAATGTATCTTTAAAAATGGGAATTAAATAGTCAAATTGAATAATGGCCTCATTAATCTTATATTGTTTTGGGATGTTAAAATTTTAATTAATTAATTAGTTAGTGCTAAGCACTGTGAAAAGCGTGTGAATGAACGCCAGTCAGTTTATGGACCGTTATAAGGTAGAAAATTAACCCTTGCTTTGCTCGCTCCGTGTCGACTCAGAGTAGAAAGCAAGAATAAATAAAAGAAAACATGCATTTCCCGCACCCGATGAACGCGTAAAAACAGAGTGCTGGAAAGTCCATATATCTAGTTGTGGTACACAAACAGATCATTCTAAAACAATTTATGACATGAGACAGAAAGAACTCAAAATAATTCCGCTACTTTGTCTGAAGTTGATAAACAACTAAAAATGAATGCCTCGCTGCTCGAGGTGTTATCAGGGGAAGAATTATAATGACAGTATAATCTATTTAAGCTAAAGGTAGACAGAGAAAGACATCAAGCATTGATTTACTTAACTTGTATAGAAACCGGAGCAGACAATCATTGTCCGTAGGAAGAAGGACCCAACAGCAGAGAGACAGCCGGGGTTGGTGCAGGTTTGGGTCTGTGGAGGACCATCCGACCATGGACAAGCCGAGCTTGTCAAGCCCCATGGGTCGATCGCTCGTCCACAGATCCGTGGAGAGGTCCATGAAGTGTTCACTACTGTTGAGACGTGAGCCGTTCATGGACCCCAAAATAAAAAATCGCTTGTCCGTCGAAATCTGATGACATACCATTCCGATACAATGGCGAACACTGATCAAAAGGAAACCCCATGCTCAAAAATTGTTTGTCTGTGGTCTTCCGTGTGTGAGTCAATGTCAGAAATTTTCGGAAATTCCGAAATTGAGGGAGTGAATCTACAGGACTGAGTTTTGTTTTCTTTTTCAGAGCAGCTACTATAAAGGAACTGATTCTTTGCCTTAGTATGAGTATAAGCTTAATCAAATAAATTAGGCTTTATACTCGTTAAAGGACGGCAAGATTGGACCAAATTTGATGGGAATATTTCCACCATTATACTTGAAAGGACTGTATTAGAATAAAGACTATGATAAATAAGGAAAGGCTTCGATAGCAGAGAGCTAGAAGCTCCGGAACACCGGAACTGTATAAATACTTTTGGAAGTAATCTAATTACAATAAAATACTCTTCACCAGAATAGAAGCAGAAGGCTGGTAACTTTACAGAAATGGTTATAAAAACCTTTTGAACTATAATGAGTAAAAGTCAGAGTATTACAGAGTTAACCAAAATACCTTAGAATTAATTTGACAGACACAAGGAAGACAATTTCAGACAAGCAGAGCTAGGAGGGGGTTCAATCAGATATATTCATATTCACCATTGTATTGGGAGAGAAGAAGGCATGCAATCCGGACAGCGTTTCCACAAGGATCTCTGACCATGTCCAAATTGAACATGGTTAATATAGCATACCGTAATCAATACACCGGAAAATGTGTTGAACAACAAGGTCAATAAACATATTTGTTTACAAATGGACAGATAATGCAAGACGTCACGAATATTGCATACAGGAACTATCTCACGGGGCAGAGATAGTCCGGACATGCAATATCAGTTAGTGGAACCGGGGGACAAGGCATAACGTCATTGAGTGCAGTTTACCAGTCTGTTAGAGAGAATACTAACTTCAAGGGCAAAAACACAGAGGCTGGGTGTTATGGCAAATGGAAACAAAACAATTCTTATCTACCAACGCTAGCTAGAAGAGCAGTTTTACTATCTAAACTCTGGCGGGGCCAGAACCATACTATTTTACAGTCAGTGGGACAGCGTGACATCAAATGTCAGTCACAGGGCAATGCATAATCCATAATTTGGCAAGACCATAGGAGACACCGGGTCATAAGATTAATAGGCCAAAGGACTCATGGACCATCACCCACAAAACCACAGAAAATACCTAACAATTGCTCCAAAATATTTGAAACTGGAGACCGTGTCCAGTGACTGTCCGTTGACTGTTGATTGTAACTAGCAGACAGAAACTGATTGTGATGTTTGTTTGTTTTAAAGCTGCGTCACACACAGCATTTCCTGATTATCGGCGAGGAATACGATAGGATTATTGCCACATGGATTAATTGAACCCACCGCTAGTCTGAACTGTGTGAGATAACATGAATTGAATGGCTTTTTCTCAGCTTCTTCATTTGAGGTTTAACCATTTGAACCCCAGCATCCCTATATTGTGGGGCGAACAGTTGCCTGAAATAGCAAATCTACAAGCTCACAAATGCATATCTTATAGTATTAGTTTGTGAAGGACAGGGTTAGTTCACTAAGTATAGAATGTTTAACTTTCAAACAAGTATTTGAAAGCGACACAATTTATTAAAGGTGTGAAAAATATTTGCTTGGCCGACTGGCAGTGTGAACAAGACATCTGGCGCTGATCACTACACTAGTTTGTGAGATTTGATCACTACAGTAGTTTGCCTGTGTGTCTGGAGAAAATCTCACAGACAGATTCACAGACTCTCAGACCCATTTACAGACGTACAGAGCTACGCTATGGAAATGTTTTACATAGATTGTTAAGCTACCATCGGTCCACATTTCAAGCTTTCATTGTCAGAAGTTCTTCTGTTTCATAACGTCATGCACTGAGTGGCATGACTAATTTACTACCAAATCAGAGCTCAGGTGTGAAATATTCATGTTTCTAATTTGTTTAAAAATGTCATGATTCAATTTAAAAACAAAATGCTGTAACACCATTATTCATTTTGGGGCTAAAGTAACTACATATATTACTTCAAATTATTATTATTAGTTTCGTATCTTGTAAAAAATCTTGCTAAACGGTTTAGTCAATCTTATCTTGGGTACGTAAGAGTTAATTCTATACATGAAACATGCAAGAAAAAATTATTTACATTTTCGGAATCCAGTGTTGACTATCATGTTATGTTTCTGCTCCTAGACATCCTGCACATGGTTGTGTGTAAAGAGGAAGTTTCCCCTAAACCGGAGAGGAGCCCCAGTCTGCTCCAGGAGGAACCAGAGCCTCCACACAATAAAGATGAACAAGAAGAACTACTTCAAAGACCAGAGGAACCTGTTGGGTCAACGTTGACATTACTAGCAGTGAAAGGTGAAGAAGAAATTGATGATAATGATTATGATGAAGAAGACATCTCTTCTCACTGCTCTGAAGTTGAAGTTGAACTTGAATCTGACACTGAAGTCACTGAAGACAGTGAGGAGACGAGTGAAGTCGATGATGACGAACGGCGTGACAAGAGTTTCAGTGACTCAGGTTCCCTGAAGAAGCACCAGCGTGTCCACATTGGAGAAAAACCTTTCCAATGTAAACATTGTAACAAGAGTTTCAGGTATTCATATCTTCTGAAGAGGCACCTTCGTGTCCACACTGGAGAAAAACCATTCCAATGTAAACATTGTAACAAGAGTTTCAGTAATTCATATCACCTGAAGAGGCACCTTCGTGTCCACACTGGAGAAAAACCTTTCCAATGTAAACATTGTAACAAGAGTTTCAGTGAGTCAGGTTCCCTGAAGACACACCTTCGTGTCCACACTGGAGAAAAACCTTTCCAATGTAAACATTGTAACAAGAGATTCCGTTTGTCAGGTAACCTGAAGACACACCTTCGTGTCCACACTGGAGAAAAACCTTTCCAATGTAAACATTGTAACAAGAGTTTCAGTAGGTCAGGTGATCTGAAAACACACCAGTATGTCCACACAGGAGAAAAACCTTTCCAATGTAAACATTGTAACAAGAGTTTCAGTTTGTCAGGTCACCTGAAGACACACCTTCGTGTCCACACTGGAGAAAAACCTTTCCAATGTAAACATTGTAACAAGAGTTTCAGTAGGTCAGGTGATCTGAAAACACACCAGTATGTCCACACAGGAGAAAAACCTTTCAAATGTAAACATTGTAACAAGAGTTTCAGTTTGTCAGGTCACCTGAAGACACACCTTCGTGTCCACACTGGAGAAAAACCTTTCCAATGTAAACATTGTAACAAGAGTTTCACTCAGTCAGGTGATCTGAAAACACACCAGTATGTCCACACAGGAGAAAAACCTTTCCAATGTGAACATTGTAATAAAAGTTTCACTAAGTCAGGTGATCTGAAAACACACCAGTATGTCCACACAGGAGAAAAACCTTTCCAATGTAAACATTGTAACAAGAGTTTCACTAATTCAGGTTCCCTGAAGAAGCACCAGAGTGTCCACACTGGAAAACCCTTTCCACTGTAAACATTGTAACACAAGTATAAAAAAGTGCTGGTCACTGAAAACACACCAGCTTATCCACAGTTCTCCCAGGACAAAAAAATAACATTAAAAATAAATAAATTATGTCCTCTGTAAACGGTGTGACAAAGGTTTAAAAAACTCAGGATTCACAGTAAAAAAATAAAGTTTCCACTATAAATGAGCTCATTGGGAGGATCAAATTAAACAGCTGTATGTTCGTAGGGAGGTCGATAGACAAGGACAATATTATGGATTATTAATTATACTGCTCCTATATTTCAAAACAAATACGGGTGAATTCTCCCTGTACAGCACGGCCACCCAGGCGTGGAATGGCCTCACCCCTTCCCTAAAGAAATGCATATCACTTACATCTTTTAACACAGGCCTTACATCCACCTCTCAGCAGGCCCCTCCCCCAGGTCCAAGGGAGAGGAAATGATCACCCCTTCCTTTCCCCCCACTCTGTACATACAGTGTTTGATTTTCCTGTAATGATGTTGTTGATATTGATTGTTTTTGTCATGGGGCAAAGCTATCCCCTCCTATGCCCAGCTTTGGCTGTTTGTGTGAACACGAACAATGATTTAATTGGTTGATCACCCCATCGCGATGGTTTGAAAGGCTGATATACATATTGAGCATTAGAACGTAAGGGCATTTGTGATGATTTGATTGGCTGAGCACAGAATGTGATGTATGGGGGGCACGGTGGCACAGTTGGTAGTGCTGTCGCCTCACAGCTAGAAGGTCCTGGGTTCGATTCCCACTGGGGACACTGTGGGCACTGGCGGCGTGTTCCCTCCTCCGCGTCATCAGTGCCCATACCCGAGGTGGGGGTTGGCGATAGGGCCTTTCTGTGTGGAGTTTGCATGTTCTCCCCGTGTCCCCTAGGGTAGATACCCTCACAAAAACATGCCGTAATCCTGGTCTCTAAAACTACCTCCCCCTGGCCAGCCGGGGCGCCTGATGGAGGGGAAAGGAACTGGTCGGAATAACGTGTCCCTTCCACGCGCTACATCCGGCCGGGGAAATTCCCCTCTGTCAGGTGAAAAGAAGCAGCTTGGACTCCTCATGCATAGAAGGAGGCATGAGGTCAGTCCGCTGCCCCCCCAGGTTGGCAGAGGAAGTGTAGCGCCCAGGATTACATTAGATAATTGGCACTGGGTGAAAAAGAAAACTGGGTTACAAAATCGTGGGATAAAAATTAAAGAGAAAAAAAGAATGTGATGTATGATAAGAGCACCCCTCTCTTCACAAAAGTGTGATTTGTTATTCATGTCTATTAATTGATTGCATAGGGCCTAAATGGAAGGACTTTTTTCTTTATTTTTTCTTTTTGTACTAACCCTTCTGGAATAAGTGTTTGACTACTCTGTTGTTCTTACATTTACGTCTAAATAAACTATTCAATCAATCAATCCTGTCAATAGAGGCCTTCATTCTCCTGCTCTTTTGTTTACTTCTCATTTTAAACCCTTTAACAAACCATTTATGTTTACTTTATTTGTATTATTTGCTAGACTTAGAGGATGACATTACAGTATTGCATATTCTTTTTGCTGTTTTTATAGAATGTTACTGCATTGATGTTGGATTTGAATCTCTTGAGAGCTTAACATTAAACCAAATGGACCCAGTGACATCACATCCTGTCCACATGATGTAGGAGATCCACATGGAAGCCTGGCCGTCATTAGACCTTGTGGTAGTTCTGTTCCTGTTTGTTCCAGTGCTGAGTCCAGAGAGTCACCACTGTCTCTGTTCTAGTGGTGAGTCCAGAGAGTCACCACTGTCTCTGTTCTAGTGCTGAGTCCAGAGAGTCACCACTGTCTCTGTTCTAGTGCTGAGTCCAGAGAGTCACCACTGTCTCTGTTCTAGTGGTGAGTCCAGAAAGTCACCACTGTCTCTGTTTGTTCCAGTGGTGAGTCCAGAGAGTCACCACTGTCTCTGTTCTAATGGTAGCACAACTAACCCCCCCCCCGCGCGCCTCTCTACACTACACAGAGAGAGAGATCCTTTATTGATTTGGTTTGGTTTGGTTTGTTTATTTAGCATATAATACAAATAAATGACAATAACATATAAAATAAACAAAAATATAATGCAAGGAAAGGAAGAAGCCTATAGGCTTATATGGAATCCTTTCCTAAAGAAAGAGGTTATTGGTTTAAAAGATTAAAAGTTCAGAAGTTGTCAAAGGGGGGCAGCTGTGCAGTAAAGAAAATAAAAACACAGACTGCACAGAAAACAGAAATAAACAATACAACAACAAAAACACAAAAGAAAATATAACACATCAAGGTAAAACATGAAATCTACAGAGACGAAAAAATAAGATATTTCTTAAGATGTTTTTTGAATATTGTCAAGGATAATGAGGATTTAAGTGAGGCATCTAGGGAGTTCCATAGATGAGGGCCTCTAAATTTGATGAAAGATTGATATTTGAAGAGATTGAAGTATTTATTAACAGTTTGCAGAATTACAGTAGCATTTTAAGCACAACTCAATACAAAAACTGTTAACTGCGAGTGAAGCATTACACTTGTTTAGGCCTACAAGTGCTGAATTGAACAAGGTGGACCTTGTTAATTCATCAAAACATTTAGAGACGTACACATATAAACCCTCATTTATCAATCGAGTGTAAAATCTGCCACAGATTCGAGTGCAGGTTTCGTAGTACACCCACGTCGCCACGGCATTTATAAAGTGATCGCAAACAGCTGATCGATCCTTCCTTAATTTCGTTCTGGCGTTAATAAATGTGACGGCTGAAATCTATCTGGCACGCCCTATGAAATCAAGCCTCGCCCTCGTTTTTGCGACATGAACAATTGCAATACGACGGCTGGTAAGTTTGGTAACCAGGGTTACAGGAAAAAAAAAGTTTCTCCCGTGCCTTGCTGCCCACACTCTTGACACACACACACACACACACAGAGACGCACACGCAAAGAACGAACACCTGCATGAATTAAATAAAGTTGTAGGCCTACCCTGTCTGTTTCCCTCTCACCTCGCTTGCCTTGCATGTCCACGCATGCACGCATATACATGACACATCGACATCGCATCGCCATGAATGGAATTAGATTGTAGGCTGGCCTATATTAATTTTACCCATTCGTGCGCAGTGCACGGCGAAGACTGCACACTGCTGTGATATTAAAGTCCTGTAGGTGACTGCCGACATGATAGCCTAGCTCTCTCATGCAGCATGAGAGAGGCTATCATGTCGTCAAGGCAGTCATCATAATCAACGTTTATGTAGTGATTTGATCATTGATGAACGAATCATAAACATATGGTTGAAGGCTTGCCGCTTGCATGTGTGCTGGTATGTGTTGGCGACGCACGCCGCGCGGTCCCGTCCTCCCGAGCCCCGAAAATGATCTCGCTTTTATCTGAACTGTCAAAACCTGTCTAAGCACTTATTTAAATGGTGAATGATTAAGCCCCTTACGCCTATAGCCTGCTAGTACTTACTACAAATAGGCAAGCTGTATGCTTGTCATTGTCACTTGGAAATAAAGGCATCCATTTATGCCTTTTTTTTAATAATATCATAAGCCGCATGCTCCAAAATCATCTCACAAGTGGCTTGCATAACAAGGCCAGTAAATCACTGTTTGATTAAGCACAAACTAATACATTGTAAACATGTTATATTGTTTTTAATTGCGCGATTTTAATTACTTGTAAAGTTGGAAATCTCTCCCTTTTTTTTTTACATACACATACCGTTTTATATTAACATTTTAGGAGCGAAAACATATGTTTAGATGCCTGTGACAGCGTGTCAGCAGTTCAGACAATGCTGCTCCGCTTGTGTAAGACAGAAAAACAGCGTACGCCAGCTGCGGAGCAGACGTGGGTTTTGAACGTTGTCACGTTCAATTTCAAGCTTTGCCGGAAATGGTAAATGTCAAAAATGTCGGCAATTTCGGCGTGCACCCATATTTTGGCATACGATAAATGAGGGCCATACACTTCTATATAGCCAAGAACAGAACAGGAATTCATCATAAAGAGGTCAAAAGGGAAAATAAACATACAGTGAGGGGGAAAAGGGGTGGGTGGTGGGGGGGATTCAGAGTTTATGGGGGCCAGTTTCGAATTGTAGCTGTCCGTAGGTGCCCTTTACTTGAGAGCGGTTTTGAAGGAGTCAGGGATTTGCATGTCTTAATGACTGTTTGTAGGGCGTTCCACATTTTGGTGGCCTAGGAGCTAAATTAATTTAGGCCCTTATTTGTGCCGACTCTGGGTTGCACATGGTTTGTTGAACTCCCTCTGGTGTTGTGGGTGTGGACTTCGTCGACATTAAGGAAGTATTTAGACTCCTCCTCGATTGTTTTAATTAACCTTTGTCTCAAATTGACCAGCAAAACTATAATCCACAATTAGTAGGCCTAGTGTGTCCTTGCTCCAACTTGCTTGGAAATGTGCATATTGCCAGCAGGCACGTGCAGGCAGCAGCTAAGCTAAGCCGGTGAGCCTGTGCATTTAATATTTAAGCCTAGAAGCAAGCCATCCAGGATGCTGGTGACCCATGACCATAAAACCTTTGATTCTGTGAATAAATTAAAATGAAAACGCTAAACAAAATATATTTACTAAATATATGATGCTGCATTTTTATTTTATTTTTTCTCCACAGAATCAAAGGTTTTATGGTCATGAATCACCAGGATCCTGGATGGATTGATTCTAGGCTTAAATTATTGATTGGGGAAATGCAGGGAGAAATGAATTGGAGAGTTTTCAGTGGGACCAGATTAGAACCCACTGCTATGCTCCATAGCTGCTACCCACTGTATTACACTGTACCTTGGCTCCCTCTAGTGACCGTTTATATTTAGTGCACAGTCTGCACAGCGTACGCTCCGGCAGCGCTACTGCGCATGTGCAAAACGCAGTGTGTTCTCCATTATTGTTTCGGGAGCTGCTGCTACAATCCACAGACAGAACAACAATAAGAGAAGTTTGTTAAAACAACATTATGGCGTCTGACTGTTGACACTTTGATATGCAGAGAAAACTAAAAGGTGTGGTTTGAAAACAGTGTGGTCGTTAAGCAGGAGGAGGACGTGTGTTTGTTAGCAGCTCAACCACTGAAAGAAATACAGGTAAAAAGATGAACTGATTCAACACGTTGTGTTTTTACTACAGTTATGTTTTATATTATTGACTCTTGAATCTTTTAACATGGAACATGACGAGTATGTCTATAGTCTGGTCTAGAAGCAGCAGCAATAATAATATAGCCTATACAGTGTTTATGCTGTTGCATCTTAATTGTTGATGCCACTAATATTGTAACCATAACGTGTGTGTGTGTGTGTGTGTGTGTGTGTGAGAGAGAGAGAGAGAGAGAGAGGGGGGGTACTAATAATGCAGTCCAATGTTTACTAATAATGCAGTCATTGTTTACTAATAATGCAGTCTAATGTTTACTAATAATGCAATCTAATGTTTACTAATAATGCAGTCTAATGTTTACTAATAATGCAGTCTAATGTTTACTAATACTGCAGTCTAATGTTTACTAATAATGCAGTCTAATGTTTACTAATAATGCAGTCTAATGTTTACTAATAATGCAGTCTAATGTTTACTAATAATGCAGTCTAATGTTTACTAGTACTGCAGTCCTTATTCTGTTATTCTCTGTATGTTCAGTATGTTGCGGAGAGAGAGAGTTATGACAGTCAGTAGGGTAGGTAGGATTCTGCTAGCCCTAGAATGGGAATCTCTGTTGTGTATACATTGGTACAGTATTCCACATAACGGAGCCATAGAACAGTGTCCTTGACTTGAGGGTTGCAGCGGCAGAACGGCAGCATAAATGTGATAAATGCTCCGTTTGCACTCACCCATTCAATAATTCCAAAGACGTGGAGTGAGATATTGTCCTCTATAGTTTCACATCCATGTGAAAGTTCTGGCACAAAACGTGTATTTTAGTCAAATATCTCCAGGAATGACAGCTGGACTGAATTAATCAAAATGTCCTCCGATCATCCCAAACGTCATCACCAATTGACCAGGGAAGCCCAAATGTTTGGGGCAGGTCAGGTGCATTGCGATAGGTGCTGGGTAATTAATCACACCACCTGCCAATTGTGTGCTGTGTACAAGGATACATTTTATAAAAGCACTAAGACCTGCTGTTTACATCCATTTTTAATTCATCAGAACATTTAAAGACGTACAGATTTACGGGGGAAAAAAAGGAAATAATCATGCAGTTAAATGCCTCCGTGAAGTTGGCACCCCATATGATGAAAATATTTATCAAAATGGTGTCATTCTTTAGTGCTGCATTTGTGACATGAATTGTATCATTTGTGCTGGAATCATTGAAATATTTTAACAGTTATATGTTTGCATCTTTAGGTCCAAATTGAACAATACTATTCTTAACCAACAATTGTGCTATTTGGTAATTTGTATATAAATTGCTATGTTGTGTGTTGGCATGTTAATGACCAACTCCACCAGGCCAAAGGCCTGTGGAGAGTATGTTTTGCCTCAAATCATGAACGCAGAGTGCAATTTGAGGGAAATGTTGCATGCACTGTAGGAGCCATGAATTGGATTCTGGTAATATGTTGGTCAATGAAATGAATGGACTGTCACTGGTGTTAATGTGATTGATTGATGGGCATAGGGGCGGATCTGGTTCACTCAAGAAGGTGGCCTGTTCACCTGGCTGACACACAGTGAGAGAGAGGGGGTGTGTGGGACGCCATACTTTTTGTTGACCGCTTTATTTTGCTTTATTTACGTTGATCGCAGTGATTACTTGGATTTATGTTTGAGCACTTTTTGAGTCATTCATATTACTTTAATAAACCCCTTAAACGTATTGTTTTGGATCCAGTTAATTCCTTTTGTTTTGTGGAGCAGAGCGCGTCTGACAACCTGGCCCATCCCATCGCCTCTCAGCGACTTTAACATCAGTTTCTCATGTAGTCGCTTTACATTGTCAACAAAAAACGGCATTGTCAACGGCGGCATCAAACAGCAGAATTGCGGATCAAGTGGACAAGAAAGACGGTCGGAGTCGGAGACAAGGAGGAGTCACGGAGGAACACTGCCAAACACTGGCGCTGCATGCTGACAAGTGACAACAAACATTCCGTGAGTCACCGTCAAAGTCAACCACGAAAGTCAGCCTGCAAACTGTATGTAAAGGAAAGAACGCAGTTCGCAGTGCATAAGTCAATTGGGGACGTAAACCTACCTGATCATGACACGGGTTGAGTTGACGCTCATGAATACAGTTTGAGGAATCCTCTCGTTAGCAGCTGTCAATAAAGGAATCCGCCGTCTATCTAAATCCTTGTCTGTCAAGCTGCTGTGCTGTTTGTGTGAATATTGCCGAATAATACTGGTGGATGATGTTTTGTGGATACGTTTCCTTTCAATGTGCGCAATGTGGATGTGTTGTGTTGAATTGCACGAATAGCGCCTAATTGCAAAGGAAAACTAAGAGGAAAAATGAGTCAAATAAACACTGGGGAAGTTACCAGTTCTCAGTCAGAAATGGAACATGGAAAACGAGAAATGGACAACCTTGAACGGGAGCGTCGTCTTTCCGTCAATAAAATTAAATCATTAATACCACAAATAAAATCTTTCATGGAAAAAAGGGGAAATGTTTTGAGAGTAAAATCTTTGTTGGTTACGTTGGATGCACATTACGCAAATGCCACAATGTCTCACAATACCTTATTGCCTTTATTGTCCGACGAGGAAAAGGAAAGGCAACATGAATGGTTTTACAGCATTGCACAATACAGCAATTCATTTAAATGTGACGTGGAAACGTGGTTGAATGAACCAGAGAGAACGGAACCTGTTGACACTGGTGTGCAAACTCAATTTACTAGGCCTACAACTGAAACGAGTTCACTTTTGGGAGTTGAAACTGTGGCCACTCCCTCAGTAGGCCTAATGGAGGAACTTCATTCAATAACGCAAACTGCATCAATAATGAGTCTAACACATGACAATGACATACAAGATGATGTGCATCCAAATGACAGTGTATCAAATGTGGGAAGGAAATCTATCACTTCCAGAGTTTCTTCTGAATGTCTGATTGCTCAAGCCGACTTAGCAGCATTGCAGATAAAACAAACCCTATTAAAGGACAAACATGAAATTGAAGCTGCGGAGGAAAGGTTGCGCAAGAGAAAAGAGCAACTGAAACTGGACGAGGACATCGCTGTACAAATGGCGAAATTAAATGTGTTAAAATCGCAAAGTGTCATAAGTGGAAGGTCCTCTAAAACAAAGCATGTGGATGGAATGAATTCATATGTTGAAAAGGCACAAACCCTCAATGCTAACGCAAATCCATTTACACCAAAAATGTCACAAAATCACGCAGTGGACATGGGCACAAGGCCTAAAGAAACAAATAATGCTCAATTCATTCATTTACAATCCCAGCCTCTGTCCGTTATGCACCAGGAATCTATTCAACCAATGCAATATGTTTTCAATGGTTCAAATGCAACTAATCATGACAATACAAGGGCTCATTCTCAAAATCCAACTGCTCATTCTGAAAATGCAAATGCTCATTTTGAAAATGTTAACTGTGGAAATACAAACGCAAATGACTGTCAAAGGGAGATGCTTGGCATTATGCGAAAGCAAAATGAAATTACCACACTGTTGATCCAGCAACATTGCCTCTCCTCTCTGCCAAAAAGAGAGGTGCCAATCTTTAATGGAGATCCACTCAAATACCATTCTTTCGTGAAGGCTTTTGAAAATGGAGTAGAAAATAATACTCAAAAGGACAGTGATCGTCTGTTGTAGGAGCCAAAGAGTGCTTAGCTATAGTGGTTGTCACTTGGTTGGTGATGGGTGTGGGCACCGCATTGACGCTCCGTTATTGGTGGGAGCGTCTCTGTGGGTGGCCCTTTGTAGTCAACAAATATTGGGTGTCTGAACCAGCTCACTCCTAAGGCTGTTTGAACTTGGAGGCAGGGTGAGCTGGGAGGATACATTTTGTTGACCGCACAATGCACTTTGGTATAGTTTGATTCATTCACGTTGTTTGCTCACTGTTTGACTGTTATTTATTAGATTCTTTGCACATATTTATTGCATATATATATATTTATTTATTGTATTGTAATATTTTGTGCACTGAGCTATATAAACGTTTTAAACTTTGAGCTTGTTTGGAAATGAATCATTTTATCATTGTTTTGTCGCGCGTCATTACAGTTTGTTTTTAGCTCCCAGGCTTAGCCTGCCGGCATGAGTAATTTATCGGCAAATTATTATCAGCCACAACATTGTCAACAAACCTGTATCTTGTTGGTGTTGGTGTCGGGAAGTTGGCGTGTAGCCTACCTGGTTTCCCACGACGCTTATACAACGGAACGTGCATTGGTGTGCACCACGGCAGTATATGTTGTATTCCGCTATCGTTTGTTTAATCCATTCGTATATCGAGTCCACTCGGCACTTTGCACGCTCGCATAGCGGCTTAGCCCAAACAGCTGTTGCACGCACACACGCGCACACAAACATTCTATTGTTCCTCTATAGGTGAAGCGGCTTTAGCCTATAGCTCCGGTTGTAGGCTATTGTTTATTGTTTTTCCTGCGTATGAACGGATCGGCCCGCTTTATTTACCCGCTGACCGGGTGGCCCGGGAGTGTCGTCTCTTAATTGAGATATATAGGCACATAAATACCCATCGTTACATGCTGAAGACATAGGGTCTGCTTTGATAGTTTAGATTTTTCAGGAAGTTTAGAGGGGAGCAATAGCTTTCTTTTAATATACTACAGTTACTTTCACACACATGCTACTGTTTAGGGCTGTCACTGTGCAACGTGTATGCTGACCTTTGAGTTGGATAAAGGATTTGATACTTTGATTCATTTAACGCAAATTCGAAATGGAATTAAATTCATCTAGGCCAGGTTCTAGTGCCAGTACAAGTGAACTGAAAAGGCAATCAAAGCCCACTGCCAAAGCATTTTTACACAAAATGGAACAACTTCAAAAGGAACGAAAAGCTAAGGTTAATAAAATTGATGGTCTCGTAAAAGCAATTACTGACCTTATGCAAAACACTGACAATGCAAAAACCGTTCAATTTAATCTTCACACTGTGTCTGCACTGTACAATGAAGCGAGCCATCTGCATGATCTTGTCATCCCATTACTTCCTTTGGAAGAACAAGAGAGACAAAATACTTGGTTTTCGAACATACACAGACGTAAGGTTGTTTTCATTGAAAATGCAAATAAATGGCTCTCAGACATAAATGGCCCACTTCAAAGTGCAGCTCAGTTACAGGAAGTTACTCAGTCACACACACCTCATGTTGTAACATTGAATGAAGTAAATAACGATGATGTTATTTGTGTTACAGAAGGCGGTGAAGATGAGGTGGTATCCTCAGTTGTTGATAACATTGACCCTGATGATAGTATTTCAAATGTTGCAGTTGAAGCATCAAGGGAAAGGAGCATTGCAGGTAGTAAGTGTAGGTCCACTAGTACCACCGCCTCAACTACTGCATCTGCACGTGTAATGGCAGAAGCAGACTTGGCAGATCTTCTCGTTCGCCAGAATATGCTCCAGGAGAAACAGGATCTGGAAGAGCAAGAGGCGCAGGTCAGAGCGCAAGAGGCGCAGGTCAGAGAGCAAGCCATGCAGCTCAAAAGAAAGAAAGAGCGGCTAGAGTTGGAGACTGATATAGCAGCATCTGCAGCTAGAATAAGTGTCTTGAAGGTTTCTGGCAGCTCTCGAGTGTCTGGTGCTGCAGCCAGTAGGGCAGATGGGATGAATTCCTACATTGAGAAAAGGAAAGAAAGGTTTCCGTTGTTGGATGCGGATGCTGAGACCTTTGTGCCTGTGTCAGGGAGGCATCCATCTCAGCATACTTTAATACGTGAACCACAGTCACGTTCCCATTTGCTTGACGCTAGGCCTAAGCAGCCAGTATCGCGTCCACCTTTATTGGATTCTCGACCTAATGTGAAGAACATGGGGCTGCAGTCTCACGCTGCAGTATACCAGCCTCAGCCAGGGCCAGAGACGGTTAGGGTGCAACAAAGTGGAGGGTATAACCCTCCAGTACATCCCCAGCCGCAGCTGCAGTCGCACCATCCTGCACCTTTAGCTCGCGCTGCAGTATACCAGCCTCAGCCAAGGCCAGAGACGGTTAGGGTGCAACAAAGTGGAGGGTATAACCCTCAAGTACATTCCCAGCCGCAGCTGCAGTCACACCATCCTGCACCGTTATCGCAAGGCAGCGCCAATCATGGTCAGCTGATCTCTGTTTTGGAGAAACAAAACGAGATAACCTCTTTGCTGGCTGAACAGCAGTCATTGTTCTTTCTCCCGCGCCGTGACATTCAAGCCTTTGACGGTGATCCTTTGGAATACCAAACATTTATGAGAGCCTTTGAGCATTGCATTGAGGAGAAGACTCGCAGCGCCAAGGATTGTTTGTACTTTCTCGAGCAGTATACCAAAGGGAAGCCCAGAGACATGGTTCGGAGCTGTCATCATATGTCTTCCGAAAATGGCTATGCCAAGGCCAAATCCTTATTACAAGAACACTTTGGCAACTCATTGAAGATCACCTCAGCATACATGGACAAGGTCTTCTTGTGGCCAGCGCTAAAGTCTGAGGACGTGAACACGCTTCAATCTTACAGCTTCTTGCTGCGGTCCTGCTTCAACGCTCTGGGAGAGTTTGAATCCACCTATGAGCTGGATGTTCCTGCTAACATGCAGACTGTTATCAGGAAGTTACCATATAAGCTAAGGGATAAGTGGAGAGATGTCGCTTGCAGTTTGCAGGAGAGGAACCAGCGCAGAGCCACCTTTCGCGACATCGTTGAATTCATCGAATGGCAGGTGAAGATTGCAAGCGACCCCCTGTTCGGAGACTTACAGGATTCTTCCCCGGCAGTATCGAGAACTATCAAATCCCAGTCCTTTTCTAAACCCAGGGGAAGTAGCTTTGCGACCACTGTCGCTACAGTCGAAGGGGACAATGACACTGGATGGAATAGAGAGAGGAGCTCACCTGGAGCTTGCTTGCTTTGTGGAGCAGGTCACACCTTGGACCTGTGTTCTTTATTGGAAAGGAAGACACACATCGATAAGATGTCCTTCTTGAAAGAGAAAGGGGTGTGTTTTGGCTGCATGTGCACTGGGCACCAAAGCAAACAATGTCGCAAACGCCTGGTGTGTAAGGTGTGCGGTATGAAACATCCCAGCATGCTGCATATCTATTCCCAAGACTGGGAAGGTCCTATGCAGGCCAAAGGTGAAGAGAGAACAGCAGATGAAAGTGCTCTGATCTCAGTTCAGTCCAGCGGTCTTACTGGGGCCGGAGATGGTGAGTGCACACTTGCTATAATTCCGGTTCGAGTGAAGTCTAGGAAGGGTCATAAAACAGTGGTCACTTATGCATTTCTTGATCCTGGAAGCTCGGCTACTTTCTGTACAGAAGGGCTAATGAAACGGCTGAACCTCTCAGGACGAAAGTCAGATATTCTCCTACGGACAATGGGTCAGGAGAAGGTGGTGGGCAGTCACATTGTGATGGACTTGGAGGTAGCTGGGCTGGACACAGACTGTTTCTGTGAGCTACCTGAAATATTCACGCAGAAGTGCATGCCTGTCCACCAAGGCAACATTCCTAGGCAGGAAGATCTGCGGAACTGGCCGCACCTTGAGCACATAGACATCACAGCAATCAACTCAGGAGTGGATCTTCTTATTGGCACCAACGTCCCCAAGGCTCTAGAGCCATGGGAGGTGGTCAGAAGTGAGTCTGGTGGTCCTTATGCCATTCGAACCATGTTGGGTTGGACCGTGAATGGTCCTCTTAGGGGTGACTGCACTACTGACACCACTTACACGAGCCATGACGTAACCGTCAATCGGATTGCAGTCGCAAGACTAGACCAGGTGTGGGAGCAGCAGATGAAGGCAGACTTCCCTGAATGTGCTCAGGAGGAACAGCTTGGAATGTCTAGGGAAGACTTGAATTTCATGGAGGCCGTCAATGGCTCAGTTAGGAAGGTTGTTGAGCAGCGTACCCCGGCTCTCAAAAGGAGATTTGACGAGGACTGTTCGTTCCATACGAACCCCGAAAAAGAGGCAGTGTCACTATATCACCAACATCGGGCTCTGTGTGCTAAAGGAGGCTTCCAGGTAACAAAGTGGATTAGCAACAGACATGCTGTGTTCACTGCCCTACCTCCACAGGAAAGAGCGGTGGATGTCAAGGATCTTGACTTGGACAATGACAATTTGCCTGTGGAAAGGGCTCCGGGCATACACTGGTGTGTCCAGTCGGATGCTTTCGAGTGCAAGATCACACTCAAGGACAAACCTCTGACAAGGAGAGGGATCTTGTCCACCGTTAGCTCCATACACGATCCGTTGGGGTTTCTTGCACCTGTGGTGCTGAGCGCCAAGAGGCTACTTCAACGCCTGTGCAGGGATCAGCTGGGCTGGGATGATGTTTTGCCAGTAAGCACTGTCCGGGAGTGGACAGTCTGGCTGGAGGAGCTTCATCTCATCGAAGAGTTTCGCTTGTGCAGGTGCTTGAAACCTCCCAAGTTTGGAGAAGTCACTTCCGCTCAATCGCATCACTTCGCGGATTCTAGCGAGGACTGGTATGGCACGGTCACATACCTGTTACCGAAATACATCCGGAATGAAACATCAAGGTTCAAGACATTTGTGGCTAATCGTGTCTCCGAGATACTTACAATGTCCAGTCCTTCTCAGTGGAGATACGTTGACACGTTGAGTAATCCAGCGGACTTGGCTTCCAGAGGGACCAGAGTGGAATCCTTCCTGAAGTCCGATGCTTGGGTGGCAGGACCCAAGTTCCTTGTTGAACCTGAAACGGAGTCTGATCTTGCTGGAAAGGTCTCTCTAGATGATCCTGAAGTTAAGATGGTGGCCTCTGTGAATGCGATCCAAGCTGATGAGCAGGCAGACTTGGTCATGCAGTTCAGTACCCACTTCTCGCCCTGGTTCCGCCTGAGAAAGATGGTTGGTTGGTTTCTCAGGTTTAGGAGACTGTTGTTGTATTTGGCTCAGAAGAGGAGGCTTCTCGTCCAGTCTGGTCTGGAGGATGAGAAGGTGCATGAGGAGATGCAGACCATCAGAGTCCAGGCAGCTCAAGCTGCCTGGATAGGCCCATTACTAAAGGGTGTCTTCTTCAAGAAGCAGAGGAGCCATGAAGTCTTACTCGGGGCGCTCATGCTCCGAATCCTCTCTCTTTGTCTCTATTTTGCAGGTGGAGAGTTTATGGAGGAATGGAGATCCTATCGATGGAGAAAATGATGCATTATTCTGAATTAATTTGCATTGACTTTATATTTGTGAATTATTGTAACTTTGCTAAGGCTAATTAAGGGCTCCTACATAATCGATAATAGTTAATTAATGCAAGGCTTAATTAGGGGCCGGAATGTAGGAGCCAAAGAGTGCTTAGCTATAGTGGTTGTCACTTGGTTGGTGATGGGTGTGGGCACCGCATTGACGCTCCGTTATTGGTGGGAGCGTCTCTGTGGGTGGCCCTTTGTAGTCAACAAATATTGGGTGTCTGAACCAGCTCACTCCTAAGGCTGTTTGAACTTGTTGGAGGCAGGGTGAGCTGGGAGGATACATTTTGTTGACCGCACAATGCACTTTGGTATAGTTTGATTCATTCACGTTGTTTGCTCACTGTTTGACTGTTATTTATTAGATTCTTTGCACATATTTATTGCATATATATATATTTATTTATTGTATTGTAATATTTTGTGCACTGAGCTATATAAACGTTTTAAACTTTGAGCTTGTTTGGAAATGAATCATTTTATCATTGTTTTGTCGCGCGTCATTACAGTTTGTTTTTAGCTCCCAGGCTTAGCCTGCCGGCATGAGTAATTTATCGGCAAATTATTATCAGCCACAACATCTGTATTACCTGGAGCAGCATACAACGGGTCTTCCCAGGGAACTGGTCAGGAGCTGCCAGCACTTAGACCCAGTGAGGGGGTATGCTAAAGCCAAGGCTCTATTAAAAGAGGAGTTTGGAAACGAGCAGAAAATAGCATCTGCATACATGGACAAGGCTCTTTCATGGCCACTCATTAAAATCGAAGATGTAAAATCTCTTCAAGAGTACAGTCTTTTCCTCAGAGGCTGCTGTAACGCCATGGAGGAAGTCCAATATTTACATGAGCTAGACATGCCCGCAAATATGATGATCGTCATACGAAAGTTACCATACAAGTTCAGAGACACATGGAGAAATGTAGCCTGTGAACTACAGGAAAAATTCAAACGTAGAGCTACATTTACAGACATTACCACTTTTATTGGGAAACAGGTGAGAATTTTAACTGACCCAATATTTGGAAACATACAGGACGCCCCGCCACCAACTACAACTAAAGGTGTGAGCAAATACCCATCTGGAATGAGAGGAACTAGCTATGCCACCACTGTGACCCCCGTGAGAACCATGACTCAGGTTGGACTTGAAGAGGAACATGTTCAGGAAATAATCAAAACATGTCTGTGCTGTGGAGAAGAACACCCATTGGATATGTGTCCCCAGTTGGAGAAAAGACCCCATAAAGAGAAGATAGGCTTCTTAAGAGAAAATGGAGTCTGTTTCGGATGCCTGAGTGTTGGACATGTAAATAAATTCTGTAGACAAAAGATTACCTGTCAAACTTGTGGTCGGAAACATCCAACTGTACTTCACATCACTCAGAAAGAATGGAACCAAGGGTCTGACCTATCGGATCGGAAGTCATGGACATCAGTGGACGGCACAGTAGTATCGAGTGGCCTTACTGGGGCTGGTGACAATGACTGCAAGCTGCCTATTGTTCCAGTGCAGGTTAAGTCCAAGAAGGGGAGCAAGACTGTTAACATATATGCTTTCTTGGACCCAGGAAGCTCTGCAGTATTCTGTACTGAATCCCTAATGCACAAACTTGACCTCACAGGGAGGAAGACAAATATTCTCTTGAAGACAATGGGCCAAGAGAAAGTTGTTTCTAGTCACATCGTATCAGGACTGGAAGTCTCTGCCTTGAATGAGAAGCACTTCTGTGAACTGCCCAAGGCTTACACACAGGTGTGCATACCTGTCCATAAAAGGAACATTCCAAGACAGAAGGATCTTCAGAGATGGCCTCATTTAAATCACGTTCATCTGCCTGAGATTGATGCTGACATCGAGCTGTTGATAGGAACAAATGTTCCTGATGCTTTAGAACCGCTGCATGTCATTCGCAGTGTTAATAATGGTCCTTATGCCATCAGGACCAGACTGGGCTGGACTGTGAATGGACCGCTGAGAGGAGGCAGCGAGAATGCAAATGAGTGTCAGCAGCCAGAGTTTTCTGTGAACAGGGCGTCAGTCATGAACTTGGAGGAACTGTGGCAGCCTCAGTTTAAGACAGATTTCCCAGAACGTAACAGTGATGAACAACCTGGCATCTCAAGAGAAGATCATACATTTATGGAACTGCTCAATGACCAGTGTCAGACCGGCTCACCATTGAGGAGAAGGGACATCACCATCCCACAAATTAAGGTCATTACTGCCACCAAGCCGAGTCGTATGGACGTCTCGTGGAGGAAAGAGCTACACATGGATCCAGAAGCTTCTGTAAATTGGCCAGAATGCGCTTCAGTGATCAAACCCATTATGAACGAGACTTCCAGGTTAATAGTTGATCCAGATGAAACTCATCAACCACTATCGGATGACCCTGAGGTCAAGAAGGCTGTTGTGGTCAATGCTATACAGACCAAGGAGGAGGTTGGTGCACTGACTCACGTGATCCCATACTGGGAATCTTGGACACGTATGGTAAAGTCTGTAGCTTGGATTTTTATATTTATGATCTGGCTCTTGTCTCTCTGTGGGAAACAAGACATAAAAGTGGACCTGGAACAGTCTGACTTGGACGTGGACCAAAATAGATGTTCAATAGAAAATAATATGGAGACCTTTGAGAAAGAGACCGTTTCAAGGTGCTTGCCAGAGGACTTCTCAAAACCACACAAAGGCGAAAGTGTGAAGGGGGATAGTCACATCTCCCTACTTTGCCCACGGATGAAAAACAATAAAGAACAGCTCCCAGGAACTGCCAATAACCAAGATCTGCTTAATTTAGGAGGCAGAGGAGGACTAATGTTTGGACTATTCCAGGACCTGTTGAATTCAGGTTGAATATGATTACAATTACTTGGATTGCTTTCATCTTGACCTTTGACTTTGACCTTGACTATACAATGAGAGTGTTAACTCTGAAAATGACTTTGCGTGGGAACCTCTTACGAACAATCGTTTTCGCGTTCGGCTGAAGAGACTTTCATATCCATGAGAAAAAAGAAAAGTTTGGGAAGTTGATTACTGTTATTTCATGCCTCCTATTCCTTCGTGATGTAATTATTATGTAATAACCTAATAATTTGGGGCTGGCGTGTAGGAGCCATGAATTGGATTCTGGTAATATGTTGGTCAATGAAATGAATGGACTGTCACTGGTGTTAATGTGATTGATTGATGGGCATAGGGGCGGATCTGGTTCACTCAAGAAGGTGGCCTGTTCACCTGGCTGACACACAGTGAGAGAGAGGGGGTGTGTGGGACGCCATACTTTTTGTTGACCGCTTTATTTTGCTTTATTTACGTTGATCGCAGTGATTACTTGGATTTATGTTTGAGCACTTTTTGAGTCATTCATATTACTTTAATAAACCCCTTAAACGTATTGTTTTGGATCCAGTTAATTCCTTTTGTTTTGTGGAGCAGAGCGCGTCTGACAACCTGGCCCATCCCATCGCCTCTCAGCGACTTTAACATCAGTTTCTCATGTAGTCGCTTTACATGCACATTCCCATTAGGTGGAGGAAGAAACCACTTGAAAATCCTCACATCAGCCTCATGGTGGCGCTATATCTATATTGTGTTTTTATCTATAACTGCACCGATTTGTGTAAAACTTTGTATGCACACTCTAGAGGCCAAGGAAAAGCCTTTGACCTGCATTTTTCACATCTGCTCTTTATAACGCCACCAGGAGGCTGACCTGTGTAAAACACATTTTTTTGATATTACTCCTTCAGATTTGACCCAAATATCATGCAAATTGCTACATTTTTTACATTAATCATTTCCAGGGTCAAATGTCTCTTTTAAATCTGAGTAAGTTATAAAAGCCCCATGTTCAAATAGATCACCAATAGTATTAAGCCCTGCTGCTTGACATTTTCCCCAATATATCTCTGTCTTTCCAATACATATTTTAGGATTATTCCAGAGTGATGAGTATGGTTGTTTATAATGTAAGATGTCATACTCTCATATACTTTAACTTTTCTTTTACCAGGGGCCAGTTTTTAATCGCAGCCGTCCGTAAGTGCTCTTTGAGAGCGGTTTTGAAGGAGTCTAGGGATTCACATTTATTAACGTCTTTTCGTAAATCATGCTTAATTGTGAACGGTTACAATTTCCGCTCACAGAAATGGTTGCACTGTACGCTCCCTGCTGCTTGAACTGAGGCAGAACATTAAAAACACATTGGCTACTTTCACCTTATTCACTTTACACCATTGTTCCTTGTGCAAACTTAAGTTAAGTGTGATTTCTTCCCACCACTAGGTCTCCAGTTATTAAAGTCCTTCCTTATTCGCTTGATTTCAGAGCGGTGTGTGGAATCCAGACTGCAGGTGAAGATGAATATGCATTATGTGCAATATGGACAATATCCAATGTTTATTCTTAATTTCCCCTCCTACTTCTATATCCTACCTTATGTATTATATTTAATGACTACTGCTCATATCTGCATTTATTTACTGTACTTATTAATGTATCACTTCCTGACAAAATACTTTTCACTGTGCTGTACTTGTACTGTACATTGACAATACATTGAATCTCATCTCATCTCAACTCTAGACTCATAAGAACTACAATACCCATGATGCATCACTCCCAGGTGAAGATGAACTCTCCAGGCTCAGCCAGGGACGTTTCTATTAAACAGGAAGCTGAAGACGTTTATATTAAACAGGAAGCTGAAGACGTTTCTATTAAACACGAAGCTGGAGACGTTTCTATTAAACAGGAAGCTGAAGACATTTCTATTAAACAGGAAGCTGAAGACGTTTCTATTAAACAGGAAGCTGGAGACGTTTCTATTAAACAGGAAGCTGAAGACATTTCTATTAAACAGGAAGCTGAAGACGTTTCTATTAAACAGGAAGCTGAAGACGTTTCTATTAAACAGGAAGCTGAAGACGTTTCTATTAAACAGGAAGCTGGAGACGTTTCTATTAAACAGGAAGCTGAAGACGTTTCTATTAAACAGGAAGCTGGAGACGTTTCTATTAAACAGGAAGCTGAAGACGTTTCTATTAAACAGGAAGCTGAAGACATTTCTATTAAACAGGAAGCTGAAGACCAGCCACACCTCAGTAAGTTTCATGTGCTCTTCCTTTCTTTAATATTTTCTGTTCTCTAGGGCTGCCACAATGTCTTATTTTCACTGTACAATAACAATGGCAAAAAAATACCAGGACACGCATAATATAGTCCGGTCGCTTGTGTAATTTCAAACCATATTGGATTCTGTGCAAATGGAATCATGTATTGTCTTTTTTTAAAAGGTATTCTCTATTGTATTTAATATTTAATGTCTTATTACCATAAACAAAAGCACATCGTATTTTGCACAAATGCAATGTGAAAGACAACCGGACCGTATGAATTCACCATGTGATTTTCTTTACAATATGGATGTAGTAGGTCTAAAACAGGCTTTTATGGTGTGTCTCCGTCTAGAAATGTCTCTGTGAGTCTGAACGATAGATACGTATCACAAAACAGAGTCCTAGACCACCGATTGCTGATGTTTTGACAAATATTGCCAGAAATGTAAAGGTTTTCAAATCAAATTGAACATCTTAGTGGATAACATTTAAACAAAAAGCACGGGAAAAGAATAAATGTTTTGATGGACAAATGCTAAAGATGTAATCATATATATTGTAACTAGTAGCAGACAGAAACTGATTGTGATGTTTGTTTGTTTTAAAGCTGCGTCACACACAGCATTTCCTGACGTATCGATATGGTACGATACGATTATCGGCGAGGAATACGATAGGATTATTGCCACATGGATTAATTGAACCCACCGCTAGTCTGAACTGTGTGAGATAACACAGGTCTTTGAATGGCTTTTTCTCAGCTTCTTCATTTGAGGTTTAACCATTTGAACCCCAGCATCCCTATATTGTGGGGCGAACAGTTGCCTGAAATAGCAAATCTACAAGCTCACAAATGCATATCTTATAGTATTAGTTCATGAAGGACAGGGTTAGTTCACCAAGTATAGAATGTTTAACTTTCAAACAAGTATTTGAAAGCGACACAATTTCTTAAAGGTGTGAAAAATATTTGCTTGGCCGACTGGCAGCGTGAATAAGACATCTGGCGCTGATCACTACAGTAGTTTGTGAGATTTGATCACTACAGTAGTTTGTGAGATTTTCTCCAGACACACAGGCAGACAGATTCACAGACTCTCAGACCCATTTACAGACGTACAGAGCTACGCTATGGAAATGTTTTACATAGATTGTTAAGCTACCATCGGTCCACATTTCAAGCTTTCATTGTCAGAAGTTCTTCTGTTTCATAACGTCATGCACTGAGTGGCATGACTAATTTACTACCAAATCAGAGCTCAGGTGTGAAATATTCATGTTTTTAATTTGTTTAAAAATGTCATGATTCAATTTAAAAACAAAATGCTGTAACACCATTATTCATTTTGGGGCTAAAGTAACTACATATATTACTTCAAATTATTATTATTAGTTTCGTATCTTGTAAAAAAATCTTGCTAAACGGTTTAGTCAATCTTATCTTGGGTACGTAAGAGTTAATTCTATACATGAAACATGCAAGAAAAAATTATTTACATTTTCGGAATCCAGTGTTGACTATCATGTTATGTTTCTGCTCCTAGACATCCTGCACATGGTTGTGTGTAAAGAGGAAGTTTCCCCTAAACCGGAGAGGAGCCCCAGTCTGCTCCAGGAGGAACCAGAGCCTCCACACAATAAAGATGAACAAGAAGAACTACTTCAAAGACCAGAGGAACCTGTTGGGTCAACGTTGACATTACTAGCAGTGAAAGGTGAAGAAGAAATTGATGATAATGATTATGATGAAGAAGACATCTCTTCTCACTGCTCTGAAGTTGAAGTTGAACTTGAATCTGACACTGAAGTCACTGAAGACAGTGAGGAGACGAGTGAAGTCGATGATGACGAACGGCGTGACAAGAGTTTCAGTGACTCAGGTTCCCTGAAGAAGCACCAGCGTGTCCACATTGGAGAAAAACCTTTCCAATGTAAACATTGTAACAAGAGTTTCAGGTATTCATATCTTCTGAAGAGGCACCTTCGTGTCCACACTGGAGAAAAACCATTCCAATGTAAACATTGTAACAAGAGTTTCAGGAATTCATATCACCTGAAGAGGCACCTTCGTGTCCACACTGGAGAAAAACCTTTCCAATGTAAACATTGTAACAAGAGTTTCCGTGAGTCAGATTCCCTGAAGACACACCTTCGTGTCCACACTGGAGAAAAACCTTTCCAATGTAAACATTGTAACAAGAGTTTCAGCATGTCAGGTCACCTGACGACACACCTTCGTTTCCACACTGGAGAAAAACCTTTCCAATGTAAACATTGTAACAAGAGTTTCAGTGAGTCAGGTTCCCTGAAGACACACCTTCGTGTCCACACTGGAGAAAAACCTTTCCAATGTAAACATTGTAACAAGAGTTTCAGGCTGTCAGGTTCCCTGAAGACACACCTTCGTGTCCACACTGGAGAAAAACCTTTCCAATGTAAACATTGTAACAAGAGTTTCAGTCTGTCAGGTCACCTGAAGACACACCTTCGTGTCCACACTGGAGAAAAACCTTTCCAATGTAAACATTGTAACAAGAGTTTCAGCATGTCAGGTCACCTGAAGACACACCTTCGTGTCCACACTGGAGAAAAACCTTTCCAATGTAAACATTGTATCAAGAGTTTCACTAATTCAGGTTCCCTGAAGAGACACCTTCGTGTCCACACTGGAGAAAAACCTTTCCAGTGTATGCATTGTGACAAGAGTTTTACATCATCATCTAACCTGAAGAGACACCTTCGTGTCCACACTGGAGAAAAATAACATTAAAAATAAATAAATTATGTCCTCGGTAAACGGTGTGACAAAAGTTTAAATAACTCAGGATTCACAGTAAAAAATAAAGTTTCCACTATAAATGAGCTCATTGGGAGGATCAAATTAAACAGCTGTATGTTCGTAGGGAGGTCGATAGACGAGGACAATATTATGGATTATTAATTATACTGCTCCTATATTTCAAAACAAATACGGGTGAATTCTCCCTGTACAGCACGGCCACCCAGGCGTGGAATGGCCTCACCCCTTCCCTAAAGAAATGCATATCACTTACATCTTTTAACACAGGCCTTACATCCACCTCTCAGCAGGCCCCTCCCCCAGGTCCAAGGGAGAGGAAATGATCACCCCTTCCTTCCCCCCGATCTGTACATACATTGTTTGATTTTCCTGTAATGATGTTGTTGATATTGATGTTGTTGGATTTATTTTTGTTGAGGGGCAAAGCTATCCTCTCCTATGCCCAGCTTTGGCCGTTTGTGTGAACACAAACAATGATTTGATTGGCTGATCACCTCATCGCGATGGTTTGAAAGGCTGATATACATATTGAGCATTAGAACGTAAGGGCATTTGTGATGATTTGATTGGCTGAGCACAGAATGTGATGTATGATAAGAGCTCCCCTCTCTTCACACAAGTGTGATTTGTTATTCATGTCTATTAATTGATTGCATAGGGCCTAAATGGAAGGACTTTTTTATTTCTTTTTTCTTTTTGTACTAACCCTTCTGGAATAAGTGTTTGACTACTCTGTTGTTCTTACATTTACGTCTAAATAAACTATTCAATCAATCAATCCTGTCAATAGAGGCCTTCATTCTCCTGCTCTTTGGTTTACTTCTCATTTTAAACTCTTTAACAAACCATTTATGTTTACTTTATTTGTATTATTTGCTAGACTTAGAGGATGACATTACAGTATTGCATATTATTTTTGCTGTTTTTATAGAATGTTAATGCATTGATGTTTGATTTGAATCTCTTGAGAGCTTAACATTAAACCAAATGGACCCAGTGACATCACATCCTGTCCACATGATGTAGGAGATCCACATGGAAGCCTGGCCGTCATTAGACCTTGTGGTCCATCATGGCCCATAGCACTTACTCTACCCTAGATAGCACTTCTGTAGACTTAGATAGCATTTGAAACAGACTTATAGCATGTTATGTAGACAGCACTAGAATTGCATTGTATATAGTCATAGCACGCCATAGTACATATGTATAGCATAGTAGTATATATGTAAAGTTTATACGTATAAATTTCATTATATAGATATTCCACTGTTACTTTCTTAGCTTACGCATGTTTCATGATGGATGTTTTTATGTGATGTATTCCCATGCTTTTGTTCTTGCTTGATGTAAGTCGCTCTGGATTAAGAGCGTCTGCTAAATGCCTAAATTGTAAATTGTAAATTGTGGTAGTTCTGTTCCTGTTTGTTCCAGTGCTGAGTCCAGAGAATCACCACTGTCTCTGTTTGTTCTAGTGGTGGGTCCAGAGAGTCACCACTGTCCTGTTCTAGTGGTGAGTCCAGAGAGTCACCACTGTCTCTGTTTGTTATAGTGGTGAGTCCAGAGAGTCACCACTGTCTCTGTTCTAGTGGCGAGTCCAGAGAGTCACCACTGTCTCGGTTTGTTCTAGTGGTGAGTCCAGAGAATCACCACTGTCTCTGTTTGTTCTAGTGGTGAGTCCAGAGAGTCACCACTGTCTCTGTTTGTTCTAGTGGTGAGTCCAGAGAGTCACCACTGTCTCTGTTTGTTCTAGTGGTGAGTCCAGAGAATCACCACTGTCTCTGTTTGTTCTAGTGGCGAGTCCAGAGAGTCTATTGTGTTGTTCTGTACTGTGATATGGATTCCCCTGAGTCTGCAATAAAGAATCAATCAATCAATCACCACTGTCTGTTTGTTCTAGTGGTGAGTCCAGAGAGTCACCACTGTCTCTGTTTGTTCTAGTGGTGAGTCCAGAGAGTCACCACTGTCTCTGTTTGTTCTAGTGGTGAGTCCAGAGAGTCACCACTGTCTCTGTTTGTTCTAGTGGTGAGTCCAGAGAGTCACCACTGTCTCTGTTTGTTCTAGTGGTGAGTCCAGAGAGTCACCACTGTCTCTGTTTGTTCTAGTGGTGAGTCCAGAGAGTCACCACTGTCTCTGTTTGTTCTAGTGGTGAGTCCAGGCCTATGGTATACAAAACATGTATAAATAATATGCACACTGCCATAGATTAAATAAAATTGTACCTTTTTCTATGTGGAAATGTAGATTTATTTATTTTTTAAGTGAAAGTGGTTACGTGTAAGTGAAGGATTTTTTTTACAATTGAAACAATGAAAAATAGTAAGAAGAGCTTGAGAATAACTTCATTGGTTATGTGGTAGGATGGGCGTTATCTGCTACTGACTCCCGACTGCGTCTCCTAGGTGGGTGACCTTGGGGAGTTTTATTAAAATGACTATGACCAAAACCACTTCATAATGTGCTGTAAAAATCAACACTGGTCTAGGACTACTTACTCCGTGGTTAGAGAGGACAGCAGCAGCAGAGAGTTCCCACTGTCTTCATCCAGCTGTCTGCTCCTCCTGTGTGTCTGAAGGTTTAAATACGTTGCGTTTTGCGTTCCAAAACGCAGTAGGCCTATATATGGAAACCATCGACCACTGCGTTCACGGGATGCAACTTTATCCTGCACTGAAGACTTCTGTCACTCTCGGTTCTGCACTGCTGTGCTGGAGAAGTATATCACTCTGTCGGTAGCACAACTATCCCCCTTACTTTTTAAGTCAATACAAAAACTGTTAACTCAACTGTGAGTGAAGCATTATACTTGATATACTTGAATTGAACAAGGTGCACCTTGTTAATTCAGCAAAACATTTAGAGACGTACAAATATACACTTCTTTATAGCCAAGAACAGAACAGGAATTCATCATAAAGAGGTAAAAAGGGAAAATAAACATACAGTGAGGGGGGGAAAGGGGTGGGTGGTGGGGGGGATTCAGAGTTTATGGGGGCCAGTTTCGAATTGCAGCTGTCCGTAGGTGCCCTTTACTTGAGAGCGGTTTTGAAGGAGTCAGGGATTTGCATGTCTTAATGACTGTTTGTAGGGCGTTCCACATTTTGGTGGCCTATTTGTGCCGAATCTGGGTTGCACAGTTTGTTGAACTCCCTCTGGTGTTGTGGGTGTGGACTTCGTTGACATTAAGGAAGTATCTAGACTTCTCCTCGATTGTTTTAATTAACCTTTGTCTCAAATTGACCAGCAAAACTATAATCCACAATTAGTAGGCCTAGTGTGTCCTTGCTCCAACTTGCTTGGAAATGTGCATATTGCCAGCAGGCACGTGCAGGCAGCAGCTAAGCTAAGCTGGTGAGCCTGTGCATTTTATATTTAAGCCTAGAAGCAAGCCATCCAGGATCCTGGTGACCCATGACCATAAAACCTTTGATTCTGTGAATAAATTAAAATGAAAACGCTAAACAAAAGATATTTACTAAATATATGATGCTGCATTTTTATTTAATTTTTTTCCCCACAGAATCAAAGGTTTTATGGTCATGAATCACCAGGATCCTGGATGGGTTGATTCTAGGCTTAAATTATTGATTGGTAAAATTCAGGGGGAAATGAATTGGAGAGTTTTCAGTGGGACCAGATTAGAACCCACTGCTATGCTCCATAGGCTACCACTGTATTACACTGTACCATGGCTCCCTCTAGTGACCGTTTATATTTAGTGCACAGTCTGCACAGCGTACGCTCCGGCAGCGCTACTGCGCATGTGCAAAACGCAGTGTGTTCTCCATTGTTTCGGGAGCTGCTGCTACAATCCACAGACAGAACAACAATAAGAGGAAGTTTGTTTAAACAACATTATGGCGTCTGACTGTTGACACTTTGATATGCAGAGAAAACTAAAAGGTGTGGTTTGAAAACAGTGTGGTCGTTAAGCAGGAGGAGGACGTGTGTTTGTTAGCAGCTCAACCACTGAAAGAAACACAGCTATACAGGTAAAAAGATGAACTGATTCACCACGTTGTGTTTTTACTACAGTTATATTTTATATTGTTGACTCTTGAATCTTTTAACATGGAACATGACGAGTACGTCTATAGTCTGGTCTAGAAGCAGCAGCAATAATAATATAGCCTATACAGTGTTTATGCTATTGTAGCCCTGAAACATGACTGCCATGATGATTATCATGACAGTCATGAAGTAACTGCACCCTGTTTTTGGCGCTCGCTACATTTACAACGTTTCCGTATATATAAACATCCGGAATTCAAATATAAAGTACTCACAATTTGTCCCACGGGTGTTAGTTAGTTGCAGCACCAGCGATTAGAATTGCTGCATCCCGCGTTGTTTAATAAAAAGCATTTTTGTCCGAGCGCCCCGGCTACTCTTTTCAAACGGGGTTCGTCTGGGAAATCCACAGTTGCACACCGGGAGCGCACTCGCATATTAGTCTGTATTGGCAGGGCCGTCAGCGTAGCTATATCGAACACACCGAGTGCCGAGTGAAATTATAATCGCTGGCGCTGCAACTAACTAACACCCGTGGGACAAATTGTGAGTACTTTATATTTGAATTCCGAATGTTTATACGGAAACGTTGTAAATGTAGCGAGCGCCAAAAACGGGTGCAGTTACTTCATGACTCTCGTATGAATACGAGAGTATGCTATTGCATCTTAATTGTTGATACCACTAATATTGTAACCATAACGTGTGTGTGTGTGTGTGTGTGTGTGTGTGTGTGTGTGTGTGTGTGTGAAAGAGAGAGAGGGGGGGGGGTACTAATAATGCAGTCTAATGTTTACTAATAATGCAGTCTAATGTTTAATACTGCAGTATAATTTTTACTAATAATGCAGTCTAATGTTTACTAATAATGCAATCTAATGTTTACTAATTCTGCCGTATAATGTTTACTGATGCTGCAGTCTAATGTTTACTAATAATGCAATCTAATGTTTACTAATTCTGCCGTATAATGTTTACTGATGCTGCAGTCTAATGTTTACTAATAATGCAGTCTAATGTTTACTAATACTGCAGTCCTTATTCTGTTCTCTATGTTCAGTATGTTGCGGGGGGGGGGGGGGGGGGGGAGAGAGAGAGTTATGACAGTCAGTAGGGTAGGTAGGATTCTGCTAGCCCTAGAATGGGAATCTCTGTTGTGTATACATTTGGTACAGTATTCCACATAACGGAGCCATAGAACAGTGTCCTTGACTTGAGGGTTGCAGCGGCAGAACGGCAGCATAAATGTGATAAACGCTCCGTTTGCACTCACCCATTCAATAATTACAAAGACGTGGAGTGAGATATTGTCCTCTATAGTTTCACATCCATGTGAAAGTTCTGTCACGAAACGTGTATTTTAGTCAAATATCTCCAGGAATGACAGCTGGAGTGAATTAATCAAAATGTCCTCCGATCATCACAAACGTCATCACCAATTGACCAGGGAAGCCCAAATGTTTGGGGCAGGTCAGGTGCATTGTGATAGGTGCTGGGTAATTAATCACACCACCTGCCAATTGTGTGCTGTGTACAAGGATACATTTTATAAAAGCACTAAGACCTGCTGTTTACATCCATTTTTAATTCACCAGAACATTTAAAGACGTACAGATTTACAGGGAAGAAAGGAAATAATCATGCAGTTAAATGCCTCCGTGAAGTTGGCACCCCACATGATGAAAATATTAATCAAAATGGTGTCATTCTTTAGTGCTGCATTTGTGACATGAATTGTATAATTTGTGCTGGTATCATTGAGATATTTTAACAGTTACATGTTTGCTGAGCCTTGCACCCCCCATCTTTAGGTCCATTCTTTTGTGTTTTTTACTTTCTTGTTCTCTAATATGTGCCGTTGAAACCAACAATTGTGCTATTTGGTCATTTTTATATAAATTGCTATGTTGTGTGTTGGCATGTTAATGACTGTCATCATGCGGCAGTACACCTAACTAGAACAGGACATGAATATAGACAGTAGGAAACATAGCATAACTTAAAATATCTCAAAATTGATACCAGCACAAATTATGAAACTTACGACACAAATTAGCACACATTAATAAAGAATGATACCATGTTTGTCTCCACCATGCCTGTGGAGAGTATGTTTTGCACAGTGTGTGTGTGCGTGTGCATGCATGCGCCCGTCCGTCCGTCCGTGTACAGCTAATCTCCGGCACCGATGCCAATTCTTCCACAACGGTCCTGTTGTAGCGCCACCATGAGGCCGACCTTTCCAAACACATTTTCTTTACATTACTCGTAGACATTTTATCCATACATCACGCAAGGCAGTATACACTATATCCATAGTCATGTGATCAACACGGACCTGTCCGCTTCCCCATATTCAATCCCCATTGGCTAAGATTACCTTCCAAAGTGTGCAGGATTGGTCCGTTATGAACAAAATGCCTCAAATCATGAACGCAGAGTGCAATTTGAGGGAAATGTTGCATGCACATTCCCATTAGGTGGAGGAAGAAACCACTTGAAAATCCTCACATCAGCCTCATGGTGGCGCTATAGCTATATCGTGTTTTTATCTATAACTGCACCGATTTGTGTAAAACTTTGTATAGTATGCACACTCTAGAGGCCAAGTACATTTTTCACATCTGCTCTTTATAACGCCACCAGGAGGCTGACCTGTGTAAAACATTTTTTTTTTATATTACTCCTTCAGATTTGACCCAAATATCATGCAAATTGCTACATTTTTTACATTAATCATTTCCAGGGTCAAATGTCTCTTTTAAATCTGAGTAAGTTATAAAAGCCCCATGTTCAAATGGATCACCAATAGTATTAACCCATTCTGACCGGGCACCCATTTTGGTGTTAGCATCATGTTATGCTTTACCTATTGAAAAATAGCAGATCTACAAGCTCATATCGCGCCACCGAGTGGCGCGATACGAGCTTGTAGGTCTGCTATTTTTGAAAAATTCGAAGAACGACTGACATTTTTAGAATCTGATCTCAGGTCAGAATGGGTTAATCAGACCAGTGTGTGTCCAGTGGAAACCTCGTATGAATCTGATCTCAGGTCAGAATGGGTTAAGCCCTGCTGCTTGCCATTTTCCCCAATATATCTCTGTCTTTCCAATACATATTTTAGGATTATTCCAGAGTGATGAGTATGGTTGTTTATAATGTAAGATGTCATACTCTCATATACTTTAACTTTTCTTTTACCAGGGGCCAGTTTTTAATCGCAGCCGTCCGTAAGTGCTCTTTGAGAGCGGTTTTGAAGGAGTCTAGGGATTCACATTTCTTAACGTCTTTTCGTAAATCATGCTTAATTGTGAACGGTTACAATTTCCGCTCACAGAAATGGTTGCACTGTACGCTCCCTGCTGCTTGAACTGAGGCAGAACATTAAAAACACATTGGCTACTTTCACCTTATTCACTTTACACCATTGTTCCTTGTGCAAACTTAAGTTAAGTGTGATTTCTTCCCACCACTAGGTCTCCAGTTATTAAAGTCCTTCCTTATTCGCTTGATTTCAGAGCGGTGTGTGGAATCCAGACTGCAGGTGAAGATGAATATGCACTATGTGCAATATGGACAATATCCAATGTTTATTCTTCATTTCCCCTCCTACTTCTATATCCTACCTTATGTATTATATTTAATGACTACTGCTCATATCTGCATTTATTTACTGTACTTATTAATGTATCACTTCCTGACAAAATACTTTTCACTGTGCTGTACTTGTACTGTACATTGACAATACATTGAATCTCATCTCAACTCTAGACTCATAAGAACTACAATACCCATGATGCATCACTCCCAGGTGAAGATGAACTCTCCAGGCTCAGCCAGGGACGTTTCTATTAAACAGGAAGCTGAAGACGTTTCTATTAAACAGGAAGCTGAAGATGTTTCTATTAAACAGGAAGCTGAAGACGTTTCTATTAAACAGGAAGCTGAAGAGCAGCCACACCTCAGTAAGTTTCTACCAAATCAGAGCTCAGGTTTGAAATATCATGTTTTTAATTTGTTTAAAAATGTCATGATTCAATTAAAACACCATTATTCATTTTGGAGCTAAAGTAACTACATGTATCACTTCAAATTATTATTATTGGTTTCGTATTTTGCTAAAATCTTGCTAAATCTTGCTACATCTTGCTATCTTGGTACGTAACAGTTCATTCTATACATGAAACATGCAAGAGGAATGGATTTACATTTTCAAAATCCAGTGTTGACCATAGTGTTATGTCTCTGCTCCTAGACATCCTGCACATGGTTGTGTGTAAAGAGGAAGTTTCCCCTAAACCGGAGAGGAGCCCCAGTCTGCTCCAGGAGGAACCAGAAGCTCCACACATTAAAGATGAACAAGAAGAACTACTTCAAAGACCAGAGGAACCTGTTGGGTCAACGTTGACATTACTAGCAGTGAAAGGTGAAGAAGAAAATGATGATAATGATTATGATGAAGAAGACATCTCTTCCCACTGCTCTGAAGTTGAAGTTGAAGTTAAATCTGACACTGAAGTCACTGAAAACAGTGATGAAGAAGACATCTCTTCCCACTGCTCTGAAGTTGTAGTTGAACTTGAATCTGACACTGAAGTCACTGAAAACAGTGATGATTGGGAGGAGACCAGTGAAGTCGATGATGACGAACGGCGTAACAAGAGTTTCAGGGACTCAGGTTCCCTGAAGAAGCACCAGCATGTCCACACTGGAGAAAATCCTTTACAATGTAAACTTTGTAACAAGTGTTTCAGTACGTCAGATCACGTGAAGAGGCACCAGAGTGTTCACACTGGAGAAAAACCTTTCCAATGTAAACATTGTAACAAGAGTTTCACAGACTCAGGTCAACTGAAGATACACCAGAGTGTCCACACTGGAGAAAAACCTTTCCGATGTAAACATTGTAGCAAGAGTTTCATGTTGTCAGATTCCCTGAAGAGGCACCAGCGTGTCCACACAGGAGAAAAACCTTTCCAATGTAAACATTGTAACACGAGTTTCAGACTGGCAGGTTCCCTGAAGAGACACCAGAATGTCCACACAGGAGAAAAACCTTTCCAATGTAAACATTGTAACAAGAGTTTCAGACTGGCAGGTTCCCTGAAGAGACACCAGCGTGTCCACACTGGAGAAAAACCTTTCCAATGTGAACATTGTAACAAGAGTTTCAAACAGTCAGGTGATTTGAAGACACACCTTCGTGTCCACACTGGAGAAAAACCTTTCCAATGTAAACATTGTAACAAGAGTTTCAGACAGTCAGATCACCTGAAGACACACCTTCGTTTCCACACTGGAGAAAAACCTTTCCAATGTAAACATTGTATGAAGAGCTTCACTCTCTCAAGTGATCAGAAGAAACACCAGCGTGTCCACACTGGAGAAAAACCTTTCCAATGTAAACATTGTAACAAGAGTTTCACTCAGTCAGGTCACCTGAAGACACACCTTCGTGTCCACAATGGAGAAAAACTTTTCCAATGTAAACATTGTATCAAGAGTTTCACTCTCTGGAGTGATCGGAAGAAACACCAGCGTGTCCACACTGGAGAAAAACCTTTCCAATGTAAACATTGTAACAAGAGTTTCACTCAGTCAGGTCACCTGAAGACACACCTTCGTGTCCACACTGGAGAAAAACCTTTCCAATGTAAACATTGTAACAAGAGTTTCAGCGACTCAGGTTCCCTGAAGAGGCACCAGTATGTCCACACTGGAGAAAAACCTTTCCAATGTAAACATTGTAACAAGAGTTTCAGGCAGTCAGGTGGCCTGAAATCGCACCAGTATGTCCACACTGGAGAAAAACCTTTCCAATGTAAACATTGTAACAAGAGTTTCACACTGTCAGGTTCCCTGAAGACACACCAGAATGTCCACACTGTAGAAAAACATTAACAATGTAAACATTGTAACAAGAGTTTCCGTGACTCAGGTAATCAAAAGAGGCACCAGCGTGTCCACACTGGAGAAAAACCTTTCCAATGTAAACATTGTAACAAGAGTTTCCGTGATTCAGGTCACCTGAAGACACACCAGTATGTCCTCACTGGAGAAAAACCTTTCCAATGTAAACATTGTAACAAGTGTTTCAGATTGTCACGTTCCCTGAAGAGACCACAAAGCAAGTGTCCACACTTAAGATAAACCTTTCCAATGTAAACATTGTAACACAAGTTTCAAATGTCCTGGGCACTGAAAACACATCAGCTTATCCATGCACAGTTCTCACAGGACAAAAAAACATTCAAATAGATGATTTGTCCTCTGTAAACGTGACAAAATTTAAATAACTCAGGTCACTTGCTAAGACACAATGTTGCATTCACATCATGGAGTAAAAAAGGTTTCCACTATAAATGAGCTCATTGGGAGGATCAAATTAAACAGCTGTATGTTCGTAGGGAGGTCGATAGACGAGGACAATATTATGGATTAATAATTATACTGCTCCTACTGTATATTTCAAAACAAATACGCGTAAATTCTCCTCGTACAGCACGGCCACCCAGGCGTGGAATGGCCTCACCCCTTCCCTCAAAAATTGCATATCACTGACATCTTTTAACACAGGCCTGAAAATCCACCTCTCAGCAGGCCCATGGGACACAATGATTTGAGTGGATTATCACCCTGATCATGGGAGAGGAAATTATCACTTCTCCCTTGAACAGGTGATCACCCCCTTCCTTTCAGATCTACAAGCTCTGTGTGCTTGTAGATCTGCTATTTTCGCTATTTCTGTCCAAAAGTGCCCTCTTATTTACGGGATTTCAGTCCCTGCCTCTCTAACATGGGCGCTATAGCAGTCAATTGAAAATGAAAACTTTGAACAGGCGTTTTTTGACCGTCGGAAGTAATACTTTAATACACACATGCGTCTCCTCATGCCTTTTTGACCTCTGACCTTAAGCTCTCCCACCATTTTGAATTGTGCGAAAAACAGTTCAAACCGATCTCCTCCCATGGGATCTTTGATCAAAATGCTAAGAAACATCCTACACGTGAACTTTGGACCGATATCTTAAATCTGGTGTCTCGTTTTTGTTTTTAAGTTTAAAATCAGACCAGTCTGAAGTGAGTGGTGCAACAGTGCCCCCTGTTGGTACTCTAAACATAGGGACAGACATGGGGACATTACTGTCCCTTGGAGTGGTTGCGCCACTCAAAGATGAAGCTTGTGTGACCGGATTGTTATTATTTCTCGCCACATGGGGGTGCCTTTGAGTTAGAAATGTAGAGGAGACACTGTGTAAACTGTATATGCAATGCCTACCTATATTTATTTTAGTCTCCCTTTTATTTGGCTGTCTATTTTTCTGTCAGGTCTCTCTTTCCCCCACACTAAATCTAGTACTACTGTATTCAGTACTGTATTCAGTAGCCTACACTACAATATAGTACTGTATTCAGGACTCTGCCCAAAAGATCTAAAATGTGTGTCGTGCAGTGTGTGCACTTCGCCTGTCTGTGTGGAAGGATTTTATATTGAGCTGATGCACCTCACTGTCATTTTTGCTGTGTTTCTGACTGTCTCAAATTGTGACATGGATGTATTTCAGACAACATGGAGGAGAAGCCCATTCCTTGGCTGGTTGTTATTACAGTCTCCACGTTAAAACCCTGACATTTCTGGACGACTAGACACGCTTGTTCAGTTATTGTTCGACGGGACAGGAACAGGGTGAGGACAATTTCCCTCTCAATCACTCTCAGGTGTGTGTAAGATTACGCTGACTCACTTCCTTAACCCATTCTGAACGGGAACCCATTTTGGTGTTAGCATCATGTTATGCTTTAGCTATTGAAAAATAGCAGATCTACAAGCTCATAGCGCACCACCGAGTGGCGCGCTATGAGCTTGTAGGTCTGCTATTTTTGAAAAATCGAAGAACGACTGACATTTTTAGAATCTGATCTCAGGTCAGAATGGGTTAATCAGACCAGTGTGTGTCCTAGTGGAAACCTCGTATGAATCTGATCTCAGGTCAGAATGGGTTAACGTATAGCCTACCTTACCTTCCCACAAGCATCAGCTATACAGTATGTTAAGGAGCTATTGTTGCTATTATCTGTTCCACTTTGGCACTGACGACGACTCGCGAACACCAAACAAAAATGCTGTCCTCTAGCTACAGGGGTTCTCAACCCGTGGGTCGCGACCCCTATAGGGGGGGGTCCCCATATTATTATTAAAAATACTGAATGGCTGGAAAATGGAAATGAAGAGTTTACATATAGTACACAGTAGGCAATGCATATACACTTACCTTAATGATTATATCTGGTTTCAGTATTCATATATGATATATTGATATTCTCTCTAATATTAACCCATTCTGACCGGGCACCCATTTTGGTGTTGGCATCATGTTATGCTTTAGCTATTGAAAAATAGCAGATCTACAAGCTCATATCGCGCCACCGAGTGGCGCGATACGAGCTTGTAGGTCTGCTATTTTGAAAAATTCGAAGAACGACTGACATTTTTAGAATCTGATCTCAGGTCAGAATGGGTTAATCAGACCAGTGTGTGTCCCGTGGAAACCTCGTATGAATCTGATCTCAGGTCAGAATGGGTTAAGGTTATTTTTGCAGTCAGTTTGTTTTGGGGTGGGGAGGGGGGGGGGGGGGGACCGCTGCTCTGGCATGTATGGTCAACCTGTGGCCCAGAAGTTAATATCAGAATACTGATATATTATTGAGCTGTCAGCTGTTACAATTCCAAACATATGCAAACAAAAAACCCGCTTTTTTCACTTCAGTCCATATATGTATAGCTTAATGTATATTGTATAAAGATGTTATTGTCTTTTTATATCCAATTTGTATTTAGTTCATATAAAGTTAACATAACTATATAGCCTATAACTAAATGCATTTGATGAAACGGGTTACGTGTACTTTTCAGGATTCCAATTGAAAATTAGAAGAAAAAAAATTCAATTAAAATAGCAAATGAACTAGCTGATATATATACAAGCTCAAAACGTGATGCAGTATGTGTGTATAATATATTACATTTTATATAGTATGAGTATGACATTATATAGTATGACATATTATATAGTATGTGTGTAATATATTACAAATAAAAGAGACATGGCTGCCAATAGTAGGCTACTGCTGACCAAAATCAACTAGTACAACACAAAGTTACAGGGACGTGCACACACAGGGCCGCTTCTAGGCATAGGCGAACTAGGCGGTCGCCTAGGGCCTCAACCACTGAGGCCCTGCCCTTTTACCCATCTTTAAAACAACTGCCCTCTCTAGAGTCTAGACCACGAATGCAGCGTTTAGCCTATACTATGGTGAACTACATGGTGAAAGAAATGCAAATGCCGATCCTTTAATCCTTCCATGCCATGCCGGAAGGCAGCGTTCAGGGAGAATTGCTTTTTTTCTCCAAGTAGTCTCCAGTGGTATTTTGCGGCACTGAACAAATTTCTTCCATGTCTGTCGTTAACGTTACCCATCGCATCTCCACTATATCTAAAGAGTGCTGCAGCTAGGTTGTGCCCCGAAAATATATAGCTGATCTACAATACAACGCATCAGTCACGCTGCGACGGTTGTGAGCTTGTAGATCGCTATTTTTTGTCCAAAAGTGATTAACGGGAGTTCAGCCCCTGCCCCTCTGACACTCTCTGCACGTCTCTGCAAAGTGGACATAGTAATAAATAATAATAATAACTTAACAGTACAGTACCAATTAAGGGTTGGAGCAGAGCACGTGCACCTGTCTGTGAATTAAAAACAAACATCATGTATTACATGTCTCTCCATCTGCTGGAAATATTGTATGACAATTATGCTCACAAGTCCAGACTCGTATGAGCTCAATTAAGCCTATAAATCATTTCATGGGAATCGTTCCAAGCAACCACCTGTGAGTCAGACAGACATGGTTGATGTTTCGGTCCTTTGGAGTCTGGGAGGACAGACGGAAGGATTCTCAGTCTGCGCGTCCACGCGGATTTGTTCATTGATGCAATCAAAGGGAAACCTAATCCCGTCCACCGCGGGAGTGCGCATTCCTGCTCCCGATTGCACGCGCACGTACCCGACTGACAGAGAAGAGGCTCTTCCAAAAACCTGCGGTGGAATTCAATGACTGAGGACATGCTTACTAGCGAGCTGATGATTCCTCAAAGACACGGTCCAGATCCGCGATTCCTGACCAGTGTGAGACTGTATGACCAATTGACCATTCCTATATTTATTAATATTTGATATATAGCCTACTACTCTCATCCAGAGAAAGCATGCTGCCAGTGCCAGCCTGCCACCAAAAGCAAGCAAGATATCATTATGTATACAAAAGCTCAAATGTTGATCGTTATCCTCCTTTGTAGCCTAAATTGGAACATTTTTAGCCTACTGACATATCTACGCCACCTGCGCGTAGAACAATATGACTCTATATTGAAAAGTTATAGCTGACCAAAAATAAATGTTAATTATTGTATTTATCAATTATTTGTCACTTATACAGGGCAGGCTATTGCAGCGAAAGCTCACTCACACGACGAGATAAGTAAGTTCGTCTATTTTGATTCCCATAGTCTACTACTGTCCTACACCGTCGTACGGTGAAGTGAAGGTAAATGTTTTGATGAATTGAACAAGGTGGACCGGACCCTGTTGTAAACCAGTGTAATGCTTAATTGGGTCGTCCACTCACAGTCAACAGTCGTTGTATTGAGTCTGTGCTTGAAATGTACTGTAATTAAGCAAACTGTTCAATCAATCAAAAAGTTGATCCCATGCGTTCATGCAGGCTCGGGCTTTTAAAATCCGTTCCAGTACACCGCGGAGTCCATGGCAGAGTTTCCACAGCAGAGGGATGGCAGCAGGCAGCGACGGAGGAACTCTGGTGGGGTGGCTACACTACACTTCAAATAAACCCACAGATATTCTGCACTGCACTGACAACCCCGCACCAAGTGGACCAGACCGGGGCGCACAGTCAGTCACATACTGTCTGTAGAGACCTAAACTAGCGAAATAAGACGACAACACGGTGAGCGTCTTTTTGTTTTGAACGTATATGAAACCGTAGCCTACGTTAGTTGAGCCGCGTACACCGGTTTGACCTGTGGGAAGAATCACGGAGGCTACACTTTCTAGTTATCATTTTTATCCGCACGAAACTTTTACACATAACGTGCGCACTTAATTCTCTCTTTCGCTATGGTGACACTATAACTAATAAACTTGCGGGTTGGATGTTGTACAGTATGCCAATAATATCAAACATGACCAGTAAAAAGAAATGGCTTTTATTTATAAATAATGACACTGTATTTCATTTTAGGGTGACTATATTATTGGACTTATACTGACTACACATCGACGGGCTGATGCACGGCGGTACAGCCATGCACGCGTCACTGCTGATACTGGTCTGTGGTAAGTACTAAAGAGCGCTTTGAAGTCATGCATGTTATGTTCTGTTGCGTCCATTAATTATAATCCCCCTCAGAATCTATTACATGAACGGCCGAGAGACAGCTAAAGGCTGTCTTCACGTCACCGTGATGATGGGAAGTTACTGTCTAGCTATACAGGTCTAGGAGTTGAGTTTCTATATAATAACCCATAACATCATGACAGTTACGATGATAGGATTAAAGACAAAGTTGTTTCAGGAATCATATGGTGTGTAGGTACCGTATTTCTGTCTGCCTATAGAGTTATAATATCACGCTGGGTTAAGTGCATGGGTTTCCCTCGTTTTATTCATAATAAGAACTATATACGCCTGTGTGTAGGAACACATGTAGGCGTTAAAATGGAAACGTGACATTATTAAAGCATATCTGTTACGATATTGCACTATTGCCATACCTAATGTCAACATTGTTACAATATTGTCATACACACGTAGCCTATAGATTGATTTGATTGATTTTTCTTTATTTAAAAGCCTATAGCCCATTATGGACTTTAAGACATATAAACAACGGACCTATATACATAACAGTTCACACACAACGATCAAATTCAAATAACAAACTATAAGAACACAAGCTGCACACATGGCAGATTACGGCATTATTATAATTGTACAACATAAAGTGAAATACTGTACAACATTGGGCCTGTGACCGGACATGGACATATATATAATATTGCACTGCAGTGGTTCCCAAAGTTGATTTTACAATATAAATTGGGGTCCCAGAGATAAGGAAAGGAAAGGAAAGGTATACTATGTTTACCCTGCAGGGTAACTGGACTAAGGAAAGGAAAGGTACTATGTTTACCCAGGGTAACTGGACTAAGGAAAGGAAAGGTACTATGTTTACCCAGGGTAACTGGACTAAGGAAAGGAAAGGTACCATGTTTACCCAGGGTAACTGGACTAAGGAAAGGAAAGGTACTATGTTTACCCAGGGTAACTGGACTAAGGAAAGGAAAGGTACTATGTTTACCCAGGGTAACTGGACTAAGGAAAGGAAAGGTACTATGTTTACCCAGGGTAACTGGACTAAGGAAAGGAAAGGTACTATGTTTACCCTGCAGGGTAACTGGACTATAAGCTCAAGAACTTGTTTACAGCCAGGCCCTGCTCATAGAACATTTCATGGTAGGGGTTCAAATTCAATGCCTTGTCCATTAAGGGCACTTCAGCGGTGGTAATTTTAACGTGCCGGTCCGGGGATACAATTTACAATTTACAATTTAGGCATTTAGCAGACGCTCTTAATCCAGAGCGACTTACATTAAGCAAGAACAAAAGCATGGGAATACATCACATAAAAACATTCATCATGAAACATACGTAAGCTAAGAAAGTAACAGTGGAATATCTATATAATGAAATTTATACGTATAAACTTTACATATATACTACTATGCTATACATATGTACTATGGCGTGCTATGACTATATACAATGCAATTCTAGTGCTGTCTACATAACATGCTATAAGTCTGTTTCAAATGCTATCTAAGTCTACAGAAGTGCTATCTAGGGTAGAGTAAGTGCTATGGGCCATGATGGAGTCTGAAAAGGTGGGTTTTCAGACTACGGCGGAAGATTGGGAGTGATGCTGCAGTTCTGACTGCCATGGGAAGTGCATTCCACAGTTTTGGAGCCAGAAGGGAGAAGAGTTTGGGACGTGTGGAGCGTTGTCCCGGCGTTTTTAGTGAGGGTACTTCCAGCTTCCCTGCGTTAGCTGATCTGAGTGCGCGGGAGGGTTTGTAGGGTTCAATCATACTTGCTACGAACTATAGCGACCTTCCGATATCAAGACCGCTCCGCAAACCGTTGGGCCACTGCTGCCCCGTATAATATAGACGAACGAAACGGGTCGAGAATCTCTGCTAGAGCCGTGAACATCTTCAAATGGGGGTCCGCGGGCTAATGAGTGTCCATTTGGGGGTCCTTGACATGAAAAGGTTCTGGAACCACCACTGCTGTGCTGTAGCTGTAGTAGTCTAAAGACAGCCACACAGACAGACAGAAGGCCAGAGAAGACCTTTCTCCTTCAGACAGACAGTAGCAGACTTGATGGATGGTGAGGGTGATGGGAGTGTTGGCCTCTCTCTCTCTCTCTCTCTCTCTCTCTCTCTCTCCCTCTCTCTCTCTCTCTCGCCCCCTCCCTCTCTCTCCAGAGAGATAAGATAGCATGCTGTTTCTTTTTTAGGGCCCCCAGTCCGTTCCCATCCGGCTTAGGTCTCTCAGGTCATGCTATACAGTTAAGATATATCCTCCCTCTCTCTCTCTCTCTCTCTGTCTCTCCCTGTCTCTCTCTGTGTGTCTCTCTC
>NC_137866.1:3267782-3285282 GCF_963924005.1 Protomyctophum bolini
TTCATTTAGTTTTAGTCATCATAGCTTAGTTTTCATTTATTTTTAGTCATCATAGCTTAGTTTTCATTTAGTTTTAGTCATCATAGCTTAGTTTTCATTTAGTTTTAGTCATCATAGCTTAGTTTTCATTTAGTTTTAGTCATCATAGCTTAGTTTTCATTTAGTTTTAGTCATCATAGCTTAGTTTTCATTTAGTTTTAGTCATCATAGCTTAGTTTTCATTTAGTTTTAGTCATCATAGCTTAGTTTTCATTTAGTTTTAGTCATCATAGCTTAGTTTTCATTTAGTTTTAGTCATCATAGCTTAGTTTTCATTTAGTTTTAGTCATCATAGCTTAGTTTTCATTTAGTTTTAGTCATCATAGCTTAGTTTTCATTTAGTTTTAGTCATCATAGCTTAGTTTTCATTTAGTTTTAGCGTCATAGCTTAGTTTTCATTTAGTTTTAGTCATCATAGCTTAGTTTTCATTTAGTTTTAGTCATCATAGCTTAGTTTTCATTTAGTTTTAGTCATCATAGCTTAGTTTTCATTTAGTTTTAGTCATCATAGCTTAGTTTTCATTTAGTTTTAGTCATCATAGCTTAGTTTACATTTAGTTTTAGTCATCATAGCTTAGTTTTCATTTAGTTTTAGTCATCATAGCTTAGTTTTCATTTAGTTTTAGTCATCATAGCTTCGTTTTCATTTAGTTTTAGTCATCATAGCTTCGTTTTCATTTAGTTTTAGTCATCATAGCTTAGTTTTCATTTAGTTTTAGTCATCATAGCTTAGTTTTCATTTAGTTTTAGCGTCATAGCTTAGTTTTCATTTAGTTTTAGTCATCATAGCTTAGTTTTCATTTAGTTTTAGTCATCATAGCTTAGTTTTCATTTAGTTTTAGTCATCATAGCTTAGTTTTCATTTAGTTTTAGTCATCATAGCTTAGTTTTCATTTAGTTTTAGTCATCATAGCTTAGTTTTCATTTAGTTTTAGTCATCATAGCTTAGTTTTCATTTAGTTTTAGTCATCATAGCTTAGTTTTCATTTAGTTTCCATTTAGTTTTTCCTCAGTGAAAAAAAAGTATTCGACGAACATTTTTCGTCTTAGTTTTAGTCGAGGAAAACAACACTGTTTCACACGGCCTCCTTACCTTATACCACGAGAATTATTATGTGTACTTTTGTACTGGAGGTTATGTAATGTGTACTGTAACTTTGCTGTACATTTCACCTGAATGTACTTCTTATTTTTAGATTGGGTGTTCTTTTAACCCATTCTGACCGGGCACCCATTTTGGTGTTAGCATCATGTTATGCTTTAGCTATTGAAAAATAGCAGATCTACAAGCTCATATCGCGCCACCGAGTGGCGCGATACGAGCTTGTAGGTCTGCTATTTTTGAAAAATTCGAAGAACGACTGACATTTTTAGAATCTGATCTCAGGTCAGAATGGGTTCATCAGACCAGTGTGTGTCCCGTGGAAACCTCGTATGAATCTGATCTCAGGTCAGAATGGGTTAAGTCTCCCATGGACAAGTGGCGAAAACTATAGCACTCGTGCTAACACACTGTAAACGATGCATCTACAAGTTGTACAATGAGCAGTGTGATTGTTATGTCCATATCAAATAAATAAACATAACATAACATAATAACGCTATTCTATGAGACAGAACCAGCACTGAGTCGACCTCATTAGCCACAATTGGTTGCTGTATTTATTATCATTTCAGCCCCTGCATAACTTCAGATATTTTGAAAATGCACAGTTAGATAATATTCTATTGACAGTATACACTAGTCGGTGTACAAAAAAAACAACGGAGGATTTGACTGTGTGAGCATATTTATGTTCTGCCTCCCTCCGCACCAACATGCATCCCTTTTTGAGTGGTGCAACCACTCCAAGGAACGGCAATGTCCGTGTGAGCATATTATGTGTTCGTGTGTCCGCCTATGTGTTGGTTAATGAGCACCAGTATATGACTATGAGTACCAGTAGGGGCGCTGTTGTGCCAGAAACAGAGAGAGCGATAGTGCTGCACTGTTGCCTGCTAATGAGAGAGAGAGAGAGACCTGAGGACAATTCTACAAATCCTGACAGTTTTCTTAAAAACCCCGTGTTTCTATGTCAGTCGTTCTCAAACATTTTCATGTCAAGGACCCCCAAGATTATTATGTAACTGGTTGCCGACCCTCATCTGAAAATATATTGTTCCAGGGACCCCCCCAGAAGCAAATAGTTGAGTTAAAAAACGTTCGCTCTGAAACTAAGAATATATATTCAAAGATTTGCGCCGCATTTTCACGAGCTAAAGTATAACATAATGCCTAAAACACCCGAAAGGGGTTCCCGCCCCAAAAGAGCACTTACATGACAGTATAAACACACATGTTAGAGCAGGATGAAGCAGGAAATGGCTGTGCTTGATATAAATATGACTATTAATATTCAGAGCGGTTGGAACGTACACAATAAAACCTTTGTTAATTTATCCATCTGTAACTCAGAGACTCAAATGGAGCCATCCGGTCCATTTGGATTTTTACTGTATTACAGATTCACTGGTAAATCTGATTAATAGTCATATGTACCTCTCTTTAGTTTGACCCATTCTGGACTTTAGCTGTTGAAAAATAGCAGATCTACAAGGTCGTAGCGCGGCACCGAGTGGCGCGCTATACGCTATTTTTGAAAAGCCTTGAAAATGTGGCGCGAATCTTTGAATATATATTCTTTCAGAGCGAACGTTTTTAACTCAATCATTGCTCACAACATTATTTTCAGATGGGGGGGGTCGGCCGCCAATCACATATATTTTTGGGGGTCCTTTTTGGACCAGTTGATATAGAAACAAAGACATTTGTAGAATCGTCCTCAGACCTGTCTAAATGGGTTAACCCATTCTGACCTGAGATCAGATTCATACGAGGTTTCCACTGGACACACAACTGGTCTGATGAACCCATTCTGACCTGAGATCAGATTCTAAAAATGTCAGTCGCTCTTCGATTTTTCAAAAATAGCAGACCTACAAGCTCGTAGCGCGCCACTCGGTGGCGCGCTACGAGCTTGTAGATCTGCTATTTTTCAATAGCTAAAGCATAACATAGTGCTTACACCAAAATGGGTGCCTGCCCAGAATGGGTTAAAGGAACATTTTGCCTTTTTTCAACATCATCTCTATAGTACAATGGGACGGTGTCTTTTCTGTCTACACGTTCTGTGCCTTTAAGAGTCGCATTGTATACGGAATGGATCGAAAATGTGCCTATACCGATGACATCGTCAACGCCGGCGGTAATTTAAACAAGATGGCATTTTGTATTTCTTTCTAAGAAACTATTTGGCTTTCTATTTCAGCAAGCCCACTCTTTACAAAGAGTGAAACGAAAAATGCATTGCATGGATGGATGGATGCACCTCAGTGATGTATCCTCAGTGATGTATCCTGAGGTCAACGGGGTTTCGGGTCTCTCAACATCATACCCCTCACTCAGGTGACCCAGCCAGGGGGATGATCAAGTCCCGACTCACGTCCCAGTAGCTATACCCTCGATCAGACCCACTATAGGGAAAGACCAGGGCCACACAATCTGAAACTACTCTGCCGGGACTGGGAGGTCTGGCTAGGCTTGTGGAAGGACTAGGGCGGCTCTGTGGGTTGACTCCTGTCCGGGCCCCTCCTACGTCTCACCAGGTCCACTCCTGCTCTCACCAGGCCCAGGACCTGTGCGTTGCACCAGACTTGAGTCCCAGCACCAGACACTTCATTCAGGAGTGATTATTTTTGCCGCAATGGTTCCGCACTTAGGGCAGGCTCCACCTGGGCAACGGTGGTGCTTCAGGCTCCGCTTGCAGCCTGAATGGCCCTCCTAAAGGCCTCACCGTGGGTTTGTTGGGCCTCCTCCTCACGGACGGAGGACACAGGCTGGGGGCCACCGACCCTAACGCTGCTCCCGGGTGCCGTCTACATTCCGGCTGTCACCCGCCCGTCTCTCCGGTGTCTGGTGGTCACCAGACTATTCCTCTATACTCCATTAGCTTGGAATCCCCACGGATGATGTCATTGTTAGGCATGGTTTCATAACCGTCTATACCTCTGAGACACAGAGACAGAGCTGTATGTGGAAGACAGTGCCATCTTATATCATTCAGTGCAAGGTCTTAGTGAGGAGCAGTTATAGTACGAAGATAAGGTTGAAAGTTTGGTTATCCGTCGATGTTCCTTTAGGTCAGAACAACTAAGAAAATAATATACGTAAAACATCTTTAACACATTCTGTACGTACGGGAACCCCTTTTGGTGTTTTAAGCATTATGTTATATACTTTAGCTGTTGAAAAATAACAGATCTACAAGCTCATATAGCGCGGCACCCGCAAGCTTGTAGATCTGCTATTTTTTTAGAAAATCGCGAAAATGTTGCGCAAATCTTTTCATAAATATTCTTTCAGAGTGAAAGTTTAAATTTTTTTAACCCAAATCTTTGCAAACTGGGGGATCCCAGGAACAACCTATTTCCAGATGGGGGGTCGGAGGCCAATTACATATGATTTTTGGGGTCCTTTGACATTAAAATATGACAGTGACCGTCACTGACATAGAAACATAGCCTATTTCAGAAAACTGTCAGGATTTAGAAGACATTTGTAGAATCTGGTCTCAGGTCTAAATGGGTTCCTTTTAAACGTCCTTGACAGGAGAAAGTCTTCCACGTCCGTTCGCTTCTACAGCATATTAGTATTAGCCTTGTAGTTTAGGGGTGGGCAACTGGCGGCCCGGGGGCCACATGCGGCCCCCACCTTCACTTAATGTGGCCCTCAGGTTAATATCAGAACACTGCATATAATATTGGATTCCAGCTGTTTACAATTCCACAACGTGCAAAACATGACCCGCTTTAATTATACTTCAGTCTAAATTAGTAGCTCAATGCTTCAACACACGTATAATTAAAGGCATTTGAAATTACATAAAAAAAATTAATTTTCAGGATTCCAATTCGAATATAGCAAAAAAATAGCCGATCTACAAGCTCAAAACGTGTTGCAGCGCGACGCGTTTTGAGCTTGTAGATCGGCTATTTTTGCTGCGACAGTAATATAATATGGCCCTATAGGGAGTGAGTGTGGAAATATATAGTGGCCCTCGATCTCCATCGTCAAAGTTGCACCACCCCTAAGTTGCTTATTTTCTCCCTGTGTGTTTTACTGCTCTACGGCCAGACTGTAATGACAGGTTGTGTCTCGTTGGGGGGGCTGGTGGTTAAATTAAAAAGCACTCTCAGACACAAACCTAACACACCTGCACCGGTCTAATGTTGGACACGGAGGCCCATGGTTTATGATAGCATAGCTATTAAAGTAAAAAAGAAAGAGAGAGGGGTTGCATGGGGGGGGGGGGGGGGGATCATGGACGTACGAAGGAAAGCGCAGGAAGGAAGTTCTAGAACAGGAGGAGGAAAGAAGGAATTAACCCAAAGCCTTATTATTGCCTAAACACTCGTGATGTTATACAAGAAGACTCGGCTTCGGTGTTTTCAAATTATCTCTCAGACCTCCTGCTGTAACCCCCCCCACCCCACCCCTGTGTTTAGTGATGACTTCACCAGCTGAAACACAGTCATTTTAAACACATACTACTCACGCTCGCACTTGCGCACACACTCACACACACACACACACACGAGCGCGCGCACACGCACACACACAAACACACACGCACACGCACACACACAGGCACGTGTCTAATAAAGCCTCTTCGTCCCTTTAGTTTAAACACAGGCCAGATTATAGCTCACCTGTGTTTAATTAATTAAGGTTGACACCATGAATTCCCAGCTGTGTTTATAATTGTTGAAATGCTATATATATAATTATATTTCATTGGATTTTAGAGTACAATGCAACGGTGTTTAATTAATTGAAGTGCCACTTATGTGACTTTAGTCGTCATAGCTTAGTTTTCATTTAGTTTCCATTTAGTTTTCAGTCAGTGAAAAAAGGCAGTCGACCGACATTTTCTGTCATAGTTTTAGGCGACTGTGGCCCAGGAGGTAGAGCGGGTCGTCCAATGATCCATGGGTCGACGGTTCGAATCCCGTCTCCTCCTCCTGTCTACATGTCGAAGTGTCCTTGTGGGCAAGACACTGAACCCCAACTTGCTCCTGATGTGCTGGTTGGTACCTTGCATGGTTTCCGCCGCCATCAGTGTATGAATGTGTGTGTGAATGTGGTGAATGTAATGCACAATCTATGTAAAGGTGTGTGAATGTGTGTGTGAATGTAATGCACAGTCTATGTAAAGGTGTGTGAATGTGTGTGTGAATGGGTGAATGTAATGCACAGTATATGTAAAGGTGTGTGAATGGGTGAATGTAATGCACAATCTATGTAAAGCGCCTTGGATAAAGGCGCTATATAAATGCACCATTTACCATTTAGGCGACAGAATCGTCATTGATTTGTACTGTACATGCTCCAGATGTTACTGTGCAGTTCTGTAGAAAATAAGAGTTCTGTCGTGTCTGTCAGACAGACATGCTCCTCCGGTTTCCCTTTCGCTGTTTCTGAGGCTCAGTGAATGTGTTTTAGTTCAAAATAAGGGGACGAGAAATATACCTTCCTGAACCACGCACATATGCACACGCACACACACACACACACACAGGAACGCACACACACGCAGGCACGCACGCACACATAGGCATGCCTTGCAGTCACAACTGTGTCCCCTGTGTCCTAAATTACCCACAGCAAGTGGCCTCTACGCCCTGATGGGTCACCCAGAGGTTATAGCCATAGCCATACACTCTTGCTTTACCGTTTTACTGGAACGTAGTTCCAACATTCAGAAAGCAGACCCATTATACACTGATCGTCTGCATGATAAGCAGCGCCAGGAGACCTTTACAGGCTACACAATGGATGCATGTACAGTGCACATGCACACACACACACGCGCACACACACGCACACACACACACACACACACATGCACACACACACACACACACACACACACACATACGCACACACACACACACACACACACACACACACACACATGCACACATGTGTGATTAGCAGTGATTATACCATTATATCCATGAATCATTTGGCCATTGTGTGAGTTCCACATAGTGCCAGGAGGAAACAACACTTTGTAAATGATATGTAGGGCTGCAACGATATAGTAACTGCATCGGAAAATATAGATTTTTAATTCCAACGAATCGAAGTATATCGAAATGGAAACTCAACTTTATGGTATCGTTTGACTTTGCATCGTATCGTTATCGAATCGTTTTTGGCAATGCAAGTAATCAATTGTATCAATACCAAGCGCTTTGTATTCAGGAATTTTAAGAAGAAAAGAGGGGTTTCATTACTTTTCCATTCCATATCGCTACACTTGGTCTGTTTTCATGTCAAGGGGTGGGTTTGTATAATGTCCGTGTATTTGCCAGAGAATCACTGTGTTTACTTTATATCCATATTTATAAATGTTTCCCTTAAAAAACTTGCTCTATCCACATGTTAGACACAGATTTCATGCATGTTTTTGCTAAATAGTTACTGTATCGATTTTAAATCATCGAATAGTATCGCCAGAATTAACAGATATGATCCATGTATCGTATCGTCAACCATCACGATACTGTCGTATCGCTGTTCAAATGTATCCTTACACCCCTACACTTATGTGGACACACACACATTCATGTGTATGTGCATGTGCACGCACACACACACACACACATGCATGTGTATGTGCATGTGCACGCACACACACACACACACATGCATGTGCACACACAATCCCAGATATTGCGGCGGCATTTTGCGTTATACGTCGAGGAGACATGGTATGTTTGAGCATGCACACACACACACACACACACTCACACACACACACACACACACACACACACACGTGCGTGCTCGCACACACTAAATTAGTGCCTCAACTAATGGTGTCCCATGTGTACTGTACTTTTGATTATTTCCCCCTCTAAGTGGAGACAGATTGTCCTGTATAAGGTACAGGGTATACCATTAGCTCATAATATACGCCAGTGTTTCTCAAAGACGCTACGCTGTCTCTGGCTGTTCTCTCCCCATGCCACGCGACAACATCTGTTGGACAACACTGTTTAAAACAAACAGTGTTTGAGGGAGGCAGCATGAGGCTCCGCCTGACGTTGGAAGCGTGTTCTGTTATTAGCTGTATGCTGGTGGCGTGATTCTACACTGCATGCTGCCTTATGTATCGCTATAGGCCTATACTCCACAATAACCAGGAGGAATTGTTTGAATGTTTTCAATGTGCGTGTGTGCGTGCGTGCGTGCCAGTGGCTCAGAGCCTCAGCCTTATGGCCTCAAAAGTCTATTATCTCACCCGGTCCATAGAGAAGTCCCTTTGGTCTAGTGGTCAAGATATTGGACTTTCACGCGGGTTGACCAGAGTTTGAACTTTGAACCCCCCCCCCCCACAGGCGTTACATGTGCAATGCGTGCGTGCGTGCGTGCGCGCGCGCGCGTGTGTGTGTGTGTGTGTGTGTGTGTGTGTGTGTGTGTGTGTGTGTGTGTGCGTGCGCGCGTGTGTGTGTGTGTTGGGGGAACCTTGGCAAGTATATATGAATTAGGCTTATAAATAATTGACACTGGATGGTGGATTGACTCGAGGACGGTTGCTGAGATCCCGCACGCTTTTTGACGTAGTGAAAGTTGAAGAACACATGCGTCCTATTAGGTGTGTCCCTGGTCCGCCCCCCCCCCCCCCCCCCCACCTGTCGTTGCTGACGATGTGCAGCTGGTGGTGTCGTGGCTCTAGCTCTCCCCCCCCCCCCCCCCCCCCAAAAGAAACCACTTCATAGTTTAGAGAAAACACAAGCTACAGTATATATATATTAATTTTCAAGTTAGGTATTTTCTTCACAAGTTGGTGTTGGCACCGGGGGAGACCTGAGGTCGAGTGCTGTTTAACAGATTCAAACAACTTCAAACGATTTTAATATATAGTACAGTATATGTATGTATTCGTTGCTGTCGGGAGGAAACCTCATAACTCCATTTTTGAGGTTTTTGTCAGGGAACAACATGGAGGACAAGAGGGGGGAGGACAGAGAGACAGAGGGAGAGAGATGGAAGACAAGAGGGGGGAGGACAGAGAGACAGAGGGAGAGAGATGGAGGACAGGAGGACAGAGAGACAGAGGGAGAGAGATATGGAAACGGAGGGAATCTATAGAATAATCGTACGGCTGTGTTGTTTAACCAGCTTAACCCATTCTGACCTGAGATCAGATTCTAAAAAATGTCTTCTATGTCAGTCGCTCTTCGATTTTTCAAAAATAGCAGACCTATACAAGCTCGCTATGAGCTTGTAGATCTGCTACCAAAAATGGGTTAATTTGTCTGCATCAAGGTGGCGAGGTTGTGTAGATCTGCTATTTTTCTTTTGGCACAGAATACAGAATATCTCCGTTTTAATAATGAGAAGTGGAGGCAGCTGGACGTGTGGTTGTTGTGGGAGTGGACGGCTCGTATAAGACAGACCCAAGGAGAGGGGAGGACACACACACACACGCATGCACACACACGCACACACACACACGCACACACACACACACACACACACACACACACACACATGCACACACACACACACACACACACACACACACAGAGAGACGTGGACAGAAACTAATTAGATGGAAGGAGTGAAGGAATAACAGCGTGTTGACTCTTCTCTTCTCAACCCCCGCCGGCGTTCAGAAATAGCTCCGTTGCAGCAGAGTATAGGCGATAGCTCAGCAGAGTATAGGCGATAGCTCAGACACAAAGATGCGTCGCACAGCGTGTATATAATATAAAGTTCATGGTTTCAAGTCCTTTGTTATTGCCTTGGCTGCTGTTTGCAGCTCAGGTTAACCCCTTGAAACCCTCTTCTCTGTTTCTGTAGATTGGCTTAACCCAGTTTTTGTCGGGAACCCCTTTTGGTGTTGGCAACTCACAAATCTTGCTGCTGTGTTTGCACATTGTTGTACTTCGCCCAGCAGATATGGGAGTTTTTTTGTCATTGGTCATGTTTTCAAAATCTCTGTGTGTGGTTGTAATCTGTGTCTCTGATGTCTTGGTACAATGGACAGATGGTTAGGAAGTGTAGCTCGGTTTCCACTTCATTTAGTGTGCAGTGGGTGCATAGTCTGTCTTCTCTCGGGATACAGGTCTGCCTATGACGGCCTTTCTCCATCGCGAGACTGTGCTCACTGAGTCTGTACCTAGTTAAGATTGTTCTTTCTCTCTCTCTCCACTCAATGAGAGAGAGAGAGAAAGAGAGAGTGATCTCTCTCTCTCTCTCTCTCTCTCTCTCTCTCTCTCTCTCTCTCTCTCTCATTGAGTGGAGAGAGAGAGAGAGAGAGAGAGAGAGAGAGTGATCTCTCTCATTGAGTGGACATAGAGAGAGAGAGAGAGAGAGAGAGAGAGAGAGAGAGAGAGTGGCGACTGTGGCTCAGGAGGTAGAGCAGGTCGTCCAATGATCCGTGGGTCAGTGGTTCGAATCCCGGCTCCTCCTCCTCCTGTCTACATGTCGAAGTGTCCTTGGGCAAGAAGACACTGAACCCCAAATTGCTCCCGATGTGCTGGTTGGTGCCTTGCAGGGCTTCCGCCACAATCGGTGTATGAAATGAATGGGTGAATGTAATGCACAATCTATATGTAAAGCGCTATATAAATGCACCATTTACCATTTAGAGATCTCTCTCTCTCTCTTCGGTCTGGTCTCCTCAGTAAATGGTCTGTGTCTCTGTGACTCATCCCAGAGAGACGAGGTCGAGGTGACACCGTCGGGGCCAAGATCGTTTTCGGAGCTTCACCAGATAATGAGATTCATTACTGGCGTAGCGCGGAGGGCCTCTTTCGGTCACCCCCCCCCCCTAGATGAAAGAGAGAAGTGCTAATTCTGTGTTCTCTAGGCCCGGTCTGGGACAGCAGCGTAGCCTCTAGGCCCGGTCTGGGACAGCAGCGTAGGCTCTAGGCCCGGTCTGGGACAGCAGCGTAGCCTAGGCCCGGTCTGGGACAGCAGCGTAGCCTCTAGGCCCGGTCTGGGACAGCAGCGTATAGCCAGACAGACGCCCCGGGAAGAGAGCACGTTGTTTTATACGTACGTGTTTTCTGGGCTGGGAAGGAATTAGTCCAAAAAATTAAGTCCGAATGAACTTTATAATTATTATCACAACATGTCACATGGGTTGTTCACATGGTGTAAAGACACCATCGTTTTCGGAAAGAAGGAAAAAAAATGCGGAGAGCAAAAGGAGAATCCGTAAAGAAAATCACACCCGCGTGAAGTGAGCGGTGGAACTGTATAGGCCTATACTGTAATTGTTATACTATACTGTATACTGATGTATACTGGCACTGTAGTCAGTGTGAAGCTCAACAGCAACACTTACTGTAGGCACAGACAGACAGACAGACAGACAGACAGACAGACAGACAGACAGACTCAGTGGTAATCCTCAGTGTACGCGTTTCAATGGCAAACATTATAACACTGAGGGTCTGTAATGTGTTCCTGCTTTTACAGTTATTATTAAAAAGACATGAAATCTGGATCTGTGACGACCTGAGGGCCCCACAGCGCGTTGGGGGGGAGGCGTGGGGGGAGGGGGGGGGGGGGGGGGAGGCGGGGGGGGTGTCGTATTTCCCCGCCGTCACGTAACGAGGAACACAATAATATCGTGTGTCTGGTGCAGGTATACATGATGGAGCTCTGAATGGATTCATAACAATGGCAGCAGCTGTACTGTACTGTACTGTACAGCAGCCCCTGTTAGTGGCCCAGACGCTCTGCTTCAGGGCTGCCCGTTCCTGTATTTACGTTACCCAATACTGTACTGAACTATACACTACAGCTTAAAGGAGAATTCCATGCTAGAAAACTTTCTTACCTTTCTTACCTTTCTTTGTAGTCGTTACGTCCCCACCAAAGAGGTCCAGGTGTTTTCTTTTTGTGCAAAAACTCCTTATTGTCTATTTCCCCTATACCATAAGCCCTCAATGAATTGCATTGAATTGAATGGGAATTGAATGGGGCTATATGGGGTGTTGTGCTAATTCGCTTATTTCCATCGAAATAAGTAGTAAAGTGTGCCGCTTGGGATATTATTTACATTTTACATTATGAAGAGAAAATTTTAAAAAAATGGAGCGAACACCCCGTAGCCCCATTCCATTCCCATTCAATGCAATTCATTGAGGGCTTATGGTAGGGGAAATAGCCAATAAGGAGCTTTTGCACAAAATAACACCTGGACCTCTTTGGTGGGGACGCAACGACTACAAAGCCTATATAACTCAGGTCAAACCTAGGGGGGTCCTTGGCATGAAAATGGTTGAAAAACCACTGGCTTAGTGACACTTTGTGCGTGCAGGTGTGTGTGTGTGTGCGTGCGTTCGTGTGCAGTGCTACAACAATACCACTTATAGCCGTCTGTCAGGCCGGCTGTTACACACACACACACACACACACACACACACACACACAGATACACACACGCTGTTACACAGACTAATGGGTGAGTGAACAGCAGGGCTTTGTGCAGTGCTCTGAGGTGCACACACACACACACACACACACACACACACACACACGTGCAACCACCACCTCCCCCTTCTCAGCTGTCAGCCTGCATTCCTCCATGCCTGTCCATTTATGGCTAAGAGAGGAGAGAGAGAGAGAGAGAGAGAGAATCCTTCATCTGCCTCTATAGTCGACCGCCCCATCTCTCTCTGTCTTCTTCTCTCTATCCTCCACCCGCTGTTGTTTTCCTCGACTAAAACTATGACGAGAAATGTTCGTCGACTGCCTTTTTTTCACTGACGGAAACTGAATGAAAACTATAAGCTATGACGACTAAAACTAAGACTAAATAATAGTGACAATTTCGTCAACAAATAAAAACTAGACTAAAATGCTAGGACGGGGACTAGTAGACATAAGAGATCCAGTATAAGTAATTTTACACTTGGTTGCATGCTGAAAATAGCAGATCTACAAGCTCAGAACGCGTCGCACTGCGACACGTTGTGAGCTTGTAGATCTGCTATTTCCAGCAAGTGTATGAAATCAGTCATTACGACCACATCGAGGCCCATATAATACGAGGACTAAAATCGTATTATTATTAGTCGACTAAAATCGGACTAAAACATTAAAAAATTCCCGGTGACTAAAACTAAATGAAAACTATTCAAGATACTATATTATGACTAAAACTAAAATAAAAATGTGCTGTCAAAATCAACACTGGCTCCACCCACCCCCCCCCCCCCCGCCCCTCATCTTCACGTCTCCCTCGCTCCCATCCTTTCTCTCTTCTCAAGTCATCTTTCATCTCTCTCTCTCTCTCTCTCTCTCTCTCTCCTCTCTCTCTCTCCCTCTCTCTCTCCTCTCTCTCTCTCTCTCTCTCCCTCTCTCTCCTCTATCTCTCTATCTCCCTCTCTCCCTCTCTCTCTCTCTCCCTCCTCCTCCTCTCCCTCTCTCTCCTCTATCTCTCTATCTCCCTCTCTCCCTCTCTCTCTCTCTCCCTCCTCCTCCTCTCTCTCTCTCTCCTCTATCTCTCTATCTCTCCCTCTCCCTCTCCGTCCCTCTGGGTTCCTGTATTTCCATCCCAGCGTTGCACCTCTCATTTATTTCCATATCTTTGAGGGGCGCCACTCCTGCAGCTTTCATTCATTCTGCTCAGTGAAATCCTCCACGAATCCTCAGTGTTTTACGAATACATGAACTGTACATAACCGCTCGTTATACCTGACTGACCCACTGACTACAACACGTATAGTGGTTTCAATGAAGGACCGGGAAGTCTGGCGTGACTTTGGTGTGAAATCCATGATCTCGACCGCGGTCCAAAAATGATGATATGATGATGATGATGATATGATGATGATGAGTGGTTTCAATGTCAGCTCTGTCACTCTCCGAACCCAAGTGTGATACGCACACACTCACTCACGCACACACGCGCGGACACACACTTGCGGACGCACACACACACGCGCGCACGGACACACGCTTGCGGACGCACGCACGCACGAAAATGGTAAATGTAGTATTTAAATAGCAGCTACTGTATATCTAAGGCGCACGCACACACATATAGGGCCTGCAGTGTGTCGACAGAGACAGACACACATGCATGTGTACACACATATCTACCAGCACGCACACGCACGCGCACCCATGCGCGCGCAAACACACACACACACACACACACACAGAGATAAAAGACGACAAGCAACCCAGTGATTATATGGTACATCAGACGTCTGTATCCCTCCTCTTTTTCCCCTTTACACACACATGCACGTGCACACACGCACGCAATATGCATGCACGCACACTCACTCACACACACCTTTGAGTGTGTGCCAGTATCGTCCAAAGCAGATATCAAATGGCAGCTGCCTGGGTTTTCTCAGTATCCCTACAAAGGCTGTGTTACTGTAGTCAAACTCTCTCTCTCTCCCTCTCTCTCTCTGCCTCTCTCTGTCTGTCTGTCTGTCTCTCTCTCTCTTTCTCTCTCTCTCTCTCTGCCTCTCACTGTGTTTCCCGTTTCACCTCTTTTATATTTTTGTCCTATCCAGTTCTCTTTCTTTCAGGATAACAGCTGGTCTGAGACCAGCTGTTATCACAGCCCATGGTGTCCGTCATGAGTGAGTCAGAGAGGATAGGGACTGGTCTGAGACCAGCTGTTATCACAGCCCATGGTGTCCATCAACTTAATTTAGTTTTAGTCATATTTTAGTCACCTGGAATGTTTCAGTGTGTTAGTGTGTTTAGTGTGTTAGTCTAGTAGTCTTTAGTCGACTAAATGTCATATTTTAGTCGACCAAAGCTGCAGTTCATTCAGTCGACTAAAATGTATTTTGTCGGGCCTTGATGCCGTTGTGATGGCTAATTGTAGATCTGATATGTTCAGCATGCAACTAATTGTAAAATGACTTATACTGGATCTCTTGTCCACTAGTTCCTTCTTAGTTTCTTTTTTTGTTGACGAAATTGTCACTAGTCTTGGTTTTAGTCATTATAGCTTTAGTTTTCATTTAGTTTCCATTTAGTTTTCGTCAGTGAAAAAGGGTAGTCAACGAACATATTTCGTCTTAGTTTTAGTCGACGAAAACAACCCTGGACCAGTATACTATTATGCTATAAGGCCAAGCTCTATAATATTTAGTTTTGCACATACCTGTGTGTGTGTGTGTGTGTGTGTGTGTGTCTCTGTGTGTGTGCGCGCGCGCGCGCCTTGTTGTTGCATGGCACACGTACGTCTGGCCATTGTTTAGAAGGCTAGTCATAGCTGGCTGGCACCAGCGTGAGACTTGTCTAGATGCCAGGCACAAACACAGGTTCTCCTCTAGAGTGTATGTCACATTTGTGTGTGTGTGTGTGTGTGTGTGTGTGTGTCCATGTGAAAACCTCCCCTGCACTTTTCCCAGGAAGCTCACAATCTCCAGCTGTAGGCCCACCTCTGTCTTGTGCACCCCCCCCACCCCTGGCACTCTGCTGAAATCACCTAGTATTGAAGTTACTATCCTGGCATCCACCCACCCATTCATTCATTCATCTTCAACTGTAGCCTAAATTCATCCCCCTTCTTCTACAAGCTCACAGCGCGTCGCAGCGCAACGCGCTGTGAGCTTGTAGAGGAAGGCGGAATTCATTTAGGGGTATAGATCTGTATATTTTCAGAGCGCAATTAACCATACATGAAATGACTTAATTCTCTTTTAGTTCTCTTGTCCAACTATAGTCCCTCCCTATAAACATTTCAGTCTAGTTTTTATTTGTTGAAATTGTCAACAGTATGAAATTGTCAATATATTGAATCATAGTTTTAGTCATCATAGCGTATAGTTTATCATTTCGGCCGACGAAATCAACACTAATGTCAAATAGCAAAACAGCAGCAGCAGCAACATTGCAGCTTTTGCCGAATGTTTGCCTATTTGTATCGACTATATTTTATACTATACGTGGCTCCTTATAGCCTACTGTAATTTTCTTTAATGGTTTCATTGAATTCATTTGGTGGAATCGTCCTCAGGTCTAAATGGGGTAAAGGTGTCACGCTGGGGTACACGTTGCCCTATATAGAATGTATACAATATATATTTATAGTTTCTATATGGAGAGAGGATTAGACGCACCTGTTGCAGACAGACTGACAGTAAGAGACCCCCCCCCCCCCCCCCCCGGAAACCCCCCCTGCTCCTTAGACTGAGGGTCTCCTCTCTCCTCATACCAGCCCCTCACACACACACTCACACACACACACACACACACACACACACACACACACACACACACACACACACACACACACACACACACACACGTGTCTATGTGTGCGCGCATGCGTGACAAATCTCATATATCAAGGTCTACATGTATCGCTTGTTCATGCATGTTCACATAACAACACACAACACTCCCACACTCACAAGAACACACGCACACACACACACACGCACACACACGCACGCACACACACACACACACACACACACACACACACACACACACACACACACACACACACACACACACACACACACAGAGGTCCCGAGGGTGCCGGAGGGAGGGAGGAGGAATCCACCTCAGGATGTCCAGTGGAATGTGTGACGCCATGTTGATGGTGAAGGTTTATTTCCTACTGCTATCTATACCGTACCTCCCACACATCACATCACATCAGCAGCAAAGCATTCACTCACACCGACACGCAAGGGCTGGCTGACTGACTGATTGGTCTATACCTCACAGTACAGGGGCTGGTTGACTGACTGACTGACAGGTCTACCACACAGCAGTACAGGGGCTGGCTGACTGACTGGTAGGTCTACTACACAGTACAGGGGCTGGCTGACTGACTGACTGGTAGGTCTACCACACAGTACAGGGGCTGGCTGACTGACTGGTAGGTCTACTACACAGTACAGGGGCTGGCTGACTGACTGGTAGGTCTACTACACAGTACAGGGGCTGGTTGACTGACTGGCAGGTCTACCACACAGGTTTGGTCAGTTAAACTGCAGAGTTGAGAGGTTTGGTCAGCTAGCGCGGCAGCGCCCCTAAAAAAGGTTTAATTGACTGACTGGACCACCAGGTCAGATCCGCCTCATTCACATCAGGGCGGCTCCTGCCTACAGATTTCCTTATTAGTTTGGCTTTCAGGATTAGACTGACCTCCCATCCTGTCTCTCTGCAGGAAGTGATAAAGTCTCATGAGCCTCCACTCCGTCCAGGCCAGGATGGATGGATAGGAACCTCCATTAAAGATAGCTTAGTTTTCCATTCTAAAGTCTCCATGATGTTAAGTGTAGACTTAGTCACTTTGCACTTAGTCTCGCATATAGCCAGACAACTATTCCACAATCTCCCAATGCTATATAAGAGTCTGGAACGACACCTCCCGAAAACCGAGTAAGGAAGCTGCTATTTTCT
>NC_137866.1:3290282-3300282 GCF_963924005.1 Protomyctophum bolini
CTTTACTTTTTCAAAAGGGCACATTTCTGAAAAGGGCAAGGGGTTCTCTAGCACCCTTGGGGCTGTATTTTGCGTGTCTTAAGTACCAGGTCTTATTCCCTAACTTGAGTAAACTAAAGACCTGGAGGCGTGATCAATGCCATTTGGCTATTCTGAGTGGCCAAAGAGCATTGACCACGCCTCCAGGTCTTTAGTTTACTCAAGTTAGGTAATATAAGACCTGGTACTTATAAGACACGCAAAATACAGCCCCTAGTGTCTGTATCTGTGCTACGCCACTGTGTGGCGTTGCCATAGTGCTCGGGCAGCGCGGCTCACAGCATGTCGATGGAGTACAGTGGGCTGCCTGTTGTTGTGGACGATGGTGTCGTTCGTAACGCCAAAAAGAAAAAACGGATTCTCTTGGAGTTCTAGACAAAGAGAGAGAGAGTAAATAAGGCCTTCCGGTACTTGCGTGTATCGCTGCGAGCTCCTTGAGAGTACTTAGTGTTGTTCTACTCTCAGGAAGTGAGGGTTTTATTTTTTATTTATTGTTTTCCTCTCCTGCCAAAAGACTGAATGCCTTTTCCTGCCCAGGATTCTCCCCAAGCGAGCCAAAACCACCGCCGCCGCTAATTTAATCACTGTTCCTGTTAACCCATTTTGGGCGGGAACCCCTTTTTGTGTTAGCATTATGTTACGCTTTATAGCTATTGAGAAATAGCAGATCTACAAGCTCACGAGCTTGTATAGGGTCTGCTATTTTTGAAGAAAAAAATAGAACGACTGACATAAAAACACAACTGTCAGGATGTAGAAGACATGTTTAGAATCTGATCTCAGGTCAGAATGGGTTAAGTATCTGTCATTCGTTACCATCACAGGGGGGGGGGGGGGGGGGGGTGTATAACAACGTCTTCTAAATCCCACAGTTTTCTGAAAAAAACCTGTTTCTATATAATTATGACAGTGCTGCTCAACCTTTTTCGTGTCAAGGACCCCCAGAATTATCTGTAGTTCCAGGGACCCCCCCCCCCCCCCCTCCCAGAAGCAAAGATTTGAGTTAAAAATAGCAGATCTAAGCTCGTATAGTGCGGCACTCTGTGACACACTATGAGCTTGTAGATCTGCTATTTTTCTTTTTCTTTTTATATATTTTTTATCCCACGATTTTGTAACCCATTTTTCACCCCTGTGTCAATCATCTAATGTGATCCTGGGCTCTACACACCCTCCACCAACCTAGTCCCCATATATGGGGGACAAGGGGAGACCAACCTAGTCCCCATATATGGGGGACAAGGGGAGAGCAACCTAGTCCCCATATATGGGGGACAAGGGGAGAGCAACGGACTTGAACTCATGCTTCCTTCATGCCTGAGTGTCCAAGTTGCTCCTTTACACCTGACAGGGGGGAGTTTCCCTGGTTGGACGTATAGTGCGTGGAAGGAACACGTTATTCCAACCAGTTCCTTTCCCCTCCATCAGGCGCCCCGGCTGGCCAGGGGGAGGCAGTTTTATAGCTTAGTTTTCATTTAGTTTCCATTTAAGTCTTCGTCAGTGAAAAATAATTTAGTCGACAAAACATGTTTTCGTCATAGTATTAGTGGACGACATCAAAACTTTTTCCACAACTAATTCTGTTTCTTTCTCTGTGTGTTTCTGTAGGAAAGTCTGGAGTCTCAATCCAGCTGGATCTGGAGGCAGAGTTTCACTTCACTCACCTGATCATGACCTTCAAGGTTAGCCACGTTTTGTTTTTGTTTTGAAGTGCAGTCCTATATAACTCATTTTGGTGCGGGAAGCCGGGAACCCCTTTTGGTGTTTTAAGCATTATGTTATATGCTTTAGCTATTGGGAAATAGCAGATCTACAAGCTCGTAGAGTGCCGCGCTACGAGCTTGTAGGTCTGCCGTTTTTGAAAAATCCTAAAAATCTAGTGCAAATCTTTGAATATATATTCTTTCAGAGCAAACGTTTTTAACTCAAATATTAGCTTCTGGGGGGGTGGGGGGGGGGTGTCCCTGGAACAACATATTTTCAGATAGATGGATAGATAGAATACTTTATTGGCAGTTTAAGAAAATTACAGAAAGTGACATCATTTAAAAAAAACGCCAAATGGACTTAGACACAAAAAAGCCTTCGCTTGTTTCCATAGGGGTCGGCGGGCAATTACATATCATTTTTGGGGGTCCTTGACATGAAATGTTTGAGCACCACTGATACAGAAACATGGGGTATTTCAGAAAACTGTCATGATTTAGAAGACCATTTTTTAACGAGTCTTACTTTTTTATCAACAAGTCTTAATTTTTATCACACGATTTTGCAACACGTTTTTCTCACCCGTCATTCTGACGTGTGATGCAGAATGATGTCAGAACAGGCCAGCTCCATATATGGACACCGGGCAGAGGCCTTTTTTTGGGGACGGTTCTGGAGAACCGTGGGTCCGACCGTGTCGACACCGGGCACCCCGGCACCCCCCCCCTACGGTGGGGTGGAACGCGTGTGTCGAATTTGAAGTCGGTGGGGCGAATAGTTCTTGAGTTACGTGGATTTCAGACGTACAGACGTTCGTACAGTATACAGAGTCTTGGTGCATTTATAGTTTAGTCTAGTCTTTTATTTTTTTAACATTTTATGTCCATATATGGACATCCCTGATGTCATGACACACAAGTTCTGATTGACTTGTTATTCCACCACCAATATATAAAGGAGTGTTCCGTCAAACTGTGGGACTTTTGACAAACATCATCTCATCCTGGTCGATAATAACATCGCAGCATAGACAAAAAGCACAAAATGGGGAACGTCCTGACGGTCGGACTGAACAACGCCCTGGTGGTCTCGGGCGGCGGCTGCCTCAGCGGCGCCGATAAGAAGACCTACGTGGTGGGCGGGTGGGCGTGGCGCTGGTGGTGCGTCTCCCACGTGGACCGCATCTCCCTGGAGGTCATGACCCTGAAGCCCCGCTGCGACTCGGTGGAGACGGCGGAGGGCGTGGCGCTCACCGTGACGGGCGTGGCCCAGGTGAAGGTGATGACGGAGCCCGCCCTGCTGGCCGTGGCCTGCGAGCAGTTCCTGGGCAAGTCGGTGCCGGAGATCAAGGCGGTGGTGCTGCAGACGCTGGAGGGCCACCTGCGCTCCATCCTGGGCACGCTGACCGTGGAGCAGACGTACCAGGACCGCGACCGCTTCGCCGGGCAGGTGCGGGAGGTGGCGGCGCCCGACGTGGGCAAGATGGGCATCGAGGTGCTCAGCTTCACCATCAAGGACGTCTACGACGATGTGGACTACCTGCGCTCGCTGGGCAAGGCCCAGACGGCCGCCGTGATCCGGGACGCCAGCGTGGGCGCGGCCCAGGCCGACCGCGACGCCGCAGTGCGCGAGGCGGAGTGCGAGCGGGAGACCATGGACGCCCGCTGCCTGGCGGACACCCGGGTGGCCGACTCCAAGCGGGAGCTGGAGCTCTGCAGGGCGGGCTTCGACCGGGAGGTGAGCACGCGGCGGGCCGAGGCCACGCTGGCCTACGAGCTGCAGGCGGCCAAGGAGACGCAGAGGATCCGCCTGGAGGAGACGCAGGTGCAGGTGGTGCAGAGGAGGAAGCAGGTGGCCGTGGAGGACCGGGAGGTGGAGCGCCGCGAGAAGGAGCTGGTGGCCACGGTGCGGAGCCCCGCCCTCGCCGAGGCCTACGCCATCCGCCAGCTGGCCGAGGGCGCCAAGACGCAGGACGTCCTGCTGGCCCAGGCGGCGGCGGAGAGGATCCGGGAGCTGGGCGGGGCCGAGGCGGCCGCCCTGGAGGCGCGGGGCAAGGCGGAGGCGGAGAGGATGAGGCTGAAGGCCGAGGCCTTCCAGGAGTACGGCCGTGCGGCGCAGACGGCCCTGGTGCTGGACGCGCTGCCGGGCATCGCCGGGACCGTGGCCGCGCCGCTGGCCAAGATCAGCGAGATGGTCATCCTGAGCGGGGGAGGGGGAGGGGCCGATGGCGGGCTGACCGGCGGGGTCAACCGCCTCCTGGCCGAGCTCCCGGCGTCGGTCAACGCTCTGACCGGGATAGATCTGACCAAGATGTGGAGCAACAAGACCAAGATGTCAGATCCCTCATCGCTCCTCAAACACCAATAACCTCCTCAAGTCAGCATCATGTTATGCTTTAGCTATTGAAAAATAGCAGATCTACAAGCTCATAGCGCGCCACCGAGTGGCGCGCTACGAGCTTGTAGGTCTGCTATTTTTGAAAAATCGAAGAACGACTGACATTTTTTTTTAATCTGATCTCAGGTCAGAATGGGTTAATCAGACCCAGTGTGTTGTACAGTGGAAACCTCGTATGAATCTGATCTCAGGTCAGAATGGGTTAAGAGAGGACTCAAAACTTTCCTTTTTAGTTTTTACCAAAGTATTTTTATAGCCCTTGCCCTTTTAAATGTTTTAAATGTTCCTGTTCTTTTAGATGTTTTTAATGGCGTGTTGTTTCTTTTGCTTTTATTCATTCTGCTTGTATAGCACTTTGAGATTCGTGCGAATGTTTAAAGTGCGTTATAAATAAAAATCCATTAAAGATGTGGAGCAATAAGCCACCGGCGTAGATCTGACAAAGATGTCAAGCCTGAAAAATAGCAGATCTACAAGTGACCGAGTGGCGCGCTACGAGCTTGTGGGTCTGCTATTTTTGAAAAATCGAAGAACGACTGACATATAGAAACATAGCTTTTTTCTGAAAACTGTCAGGATGTATAGAAGACATTTTTAGAATCTGATCTCAGGTCAGAATGGTTAAGAGTTTGTTTGTCGGTTCTTGTGTATCGATCGGCGGCGAGCGCCAAAGATCGGTATAGGCTACAGGATTGCAATTTTTTCCCCCGCGTATGTATTTTATTTTTCTTTACTTTCATAACGGAGGTCAACGGGCCTCTGATGGATGTCAGACCAGCATGGGTTCCTAAACGTTTTAGCTTGTGATCCAAGAGAAATTGTATACGTCTCTCCGCCCGGGGGCCCAAACTAGTGAAAACATCCGATCTACAAGCTCACAACGCATCGCTTTGCACTGTGCTGTGAGTTTGCAGATCGGCTATAAACATTTGTTTTCGAATTAATTTCTTAGATCTTTCGTGGATTTCTTCATGAAATTACTGATAAGAAAATAATTTGTTGAATTCAGGAAGAATGTTGCTTCCTTTGGGGAAGCAACATTTGCATACTTAGTGTAGACTAAGTGTAGAGTAGACTAGTGCATACTTAGTGTAGACTAGTCATTGGTTAGACATGGGTTAAGGTTTAGGTTTAGGTGTGCTGCCCCGTGGGAGGTTAGGTTTTTTTAAATGATAATTATTAAAAAACAAAATGTCGGAAACAAATAAAGGGACATGTTATATCAATCAATCAATCAAGCTCTGGACAGGGCCCCTGCCCAGGGTCCATAATGGGCTCTGGACAGGGCCCCTGCCCAGGGTCCATAATGGGCTCTGGACAGGGCCCCTGCCCAGGGTCCATAATGGGCTCTGGATAGGGCCCCTGCCCAGGGTCCATATATGGGCTCTGGACAGGGCCCCTGCCCAGGGTCCACAATGGGCTCTGGACAGGGCCCCTGCCCAGGGTCCACAATGGGCTCTGGACAGGGCCCCTGCCCAGGGTCCACAATGGGCTCTGGACAGGGCCCCTGCCCAGGGTCCATAATGGGCTCTGGACAGGGCCCCTGCCCAGGGTCCATAATGGGCTCTGGACAGGGCCCCTGCCCAGGGTCCATAATGGGCTCTGGACAGGGCCCCTGCCCAGGGTCCATAATGGGCTCTGGACAGGGCCCCTGCCCAGGGTCCATATATGGACACAGATACTTTCTATATAATCTCCATATATGGGCATAAAAGTGACACAAGGGGGCGGCGGTGGCTCAGGGGTAGAGTGGCTGGATTGTAACCGCTGTAAGTTCGAACCCTGTGGCCTCCCCCAGAGTTAGTGTCCAAGTGTCCTTGAGCAAGACACTGAACCCCTAATTGCTCCTGATGTGCTGGTTGGTGCCTTGCATGGTTTCCCCCGCCATCGGTGTGTGAATGGGTGAATGTAATGCACACTCTATGTAAAGGTGTGTGAATGGGTGAATGTAATGCACACTCTATGTAAAGGTGTGTGAATGGGTGAATGTAATGCACACTCTATGTAAAGGTGTGTGAATGGGTGAATGTAATGCACACTCTATGTAAAGGTGTGTGAATGGGTGAATGTAATGCACACTCTATGTAAAGGTGTGTGAATGGGTGAATGTAATGCACACTCTATGTAAAGGTGTGTGAATGGGTGAATGTAATGCACACTCTATGTAAAGGTGTGTGAATGGGTGAATGTAATGCACACTCTATGTAAAGGTGTGTGAATGGGTGAATGTAATGCACACTCTATGTAAAGGTGTGTGAATGGGTGAATGTAATGCACACTCTATGTAAAGGTGTGTGAATGTAAAGCACACTCTATGTAAAGGTGTGTGAATGGGTGAATGTAAAGCACACTCTATGTAAAGGTGTGTGAATGGGTGAATGTAAAGCACACTCTATGTAAAGGTGTGTGAATGGGTGAATGTAAAGCACACTCTATGTAAAGGTGTGTGAATGGGTGAATGTAAAGCACACTCTATGTAAAGGTGTGTGAATGGGTGAATGTAAAGCACACTCTATGTAAAGGTGTGTGAATGGGTGAATGTAAAGCACACTCTATGTAAAGGTGTGTGAATGGGTGAATGTAATGCACACTCTATGTAAAGGTGTGTGAATGGGTGAATGTAAAGCACACTCTATGTAAAGGTGTGTGAATGGGTGAATGTAATGCACACTCTATGTAAAGGTGTGTGAATGGGTGAATGTAAAGCACACTCTATGTAAAGGTGTATGAATGTCTGGATTCTCCGGGCGGATCCTGCCGGTAGCTGCCTATGCCATATAGAAAGCATAAGGCTACTGTATCAGTGGTGCTTAAACTATTTCATGTGAAAGGAACCCCAAAATCTAATTGGCTCACCGGCCCCCATCTGAATATATTCTTCTCTTCTCTAATATAGTGGTTCCCAAACTTTTTCATGTCAAGGACCCCCAAATTGACCCTGATGAGCCCATGGACCCCCATTTGAAAAGATATGCCAGGGTTAATTGGTTCCATTTGTACGCTCTCTGAGTTACAGACACATAAGGGTCCATTTGGTTCCAAACTATCATTTAGTTGGGGGAACTCCCTCGAGGACCCCTGCAGGGGTCCCTGCCGGACCCCCCTTTTGGAACCCCCTGCTCTAACCTGCCCTCTCTTCTCCTCCAGACGTTCCGTCCCGCGGCCATGCTGATCGAGCGCTCGTCGGACTTCGCCCGCACCTGGCAGACCTACCGCTACTTCGCCCAGGACTGCGCCGGTGCCTTCCCGGGCGTGTCCGAGGGGCCGCTGCGGAAGGTGGACGACGTCATGTGTGAGTCGCGCTACTCCGACATCGAGCCGTCCACCGAGGGCGAGGTGAGTGTCGGACGGCGTCGACTATAATCTCAAACCCCCGACTGCCACCGGGGGGCGATAGTTCCCCGACTGCCACCGTTCCAGTGTTGTTTTCGTCGACTAAAACAAACGCTAATTAACACGTTAATGGCGTCGTTGGCGGTGCGCGATCTCATCAAAAAGGCGTTAAAGAAGTCGTTAGATTTATAATGACGGAAAATGTTCGTCGACTACCTTTTTTTCACCGACTAAAGCTAAATGTAAACTAAAGTTATGACGACTATAAGACTAAATATACTGACAATTTCGTCAACAACTTAAAACTAGACTAAAATGTTAGGAAGGGACTAGTGGACAAGAGATCCAGTGTAAGTCATTTTACACTTGGTTGCATTCTGATAATAGCCGATCTACAAGCTCACAACGCGTCTCGCTGCGATACGTCTATGAGCTTGTAGATCGGCTATTTTCAGAAAGTGTAAAATCGGCCATTACGACAGCGTCAAGGCCCGGCCAAAATACATAGTATACGTCTCTGACGTTTATAACAAACCAAACCGTTTGAAAAATTGGTTGAAAATAGAGCAAGTTATTGTTATTTAAAAAGTACACGCCCCTGCATAGACAATGTTATGCTGCCCCGAAGTAAGAGATAGTCATTTAATTCTAGCCAGATGGTTGCCATACACATTGCATTAATCCATTTTGGCCGTGAACCCCTTTTGGTGTTAGCATTATGCTATGCTTTAGCTATTGAAAAATAGCAGATCTACAAGCTCATAGCGCGCCACCGAGTGGCGCGCTACGAGCTTGTAGATCTGCTATTTTTTGAAAAATCGAAGAACCACTGACATAGAAACATAGACTTTTCAGAAAACTGTCAGGATGTAGAAGACGTTTTTTAGAATCTGATCTAAGGTCAGAATGGAAAACTGGCAGGATGTAGACGACATTTATAGAATCTGATCTCAGGTCAGAATGGGTTAATTAACCGCTGCTTTACTAACATCAAAGTGTGTTTTTTCCATGGTTTTGTCGCAGGTCATTTACAGAGTCCTGGACCCGGCCATTAGGATCGAAGACCCCTACAGCCCCAACATCCAAAGTAGGTCACATTCATATTTACATTATACATTATATTTAGTGGGGCAGCGGTGGTCGAACGGTTTGTGGAGCGGTCTTGATATCGGAAGGTCGCTATAGTTCGTATCCCCGGACCGGCACGTTAAAATTACCACCGCTGAAGTGCCCTTTATGGACAAGGCATTGAACCTCTACCATGAAATGTTCTATGAGCAGGGCCTGGCTGTAAACAAGTTCTTGAGCTTAGTCCAGTTACCCTGCAGGGTAAACATAGGACCTTTCCTTTCCTTTACACCAGTCATTGACAGTATTTTGTTCTAGCAAAAGTCGTCATTTTGATCAACACGGTGGTTTATATGCCTGTGCTTCCCAAAGTGGGGTCACTGGCACGGGGACCCCCAGGGGTCCTTGAGGGAGTTTGATCCACCAGTCATGGTGGCGCTATGACAGGCTGTTCTGGAAAAGTTCTGGGGGGCAGAGGTTTGTAGTTGTTTTCTCATCCAGGGAGTGTGTGTGCAAAGTTTGGCATTGACCGGGTTTTAACGGTGCCGGAGATTAGCTGTTAACGGACACATACACACATGGACGGACACACGGACGGAGGGAAAAACATACTCTCTCTCCCTGCATGCCTTCGGCCTGGTGGAGACAAAAACCAGATGAAAGACGGAGGATTGGAAATACAACGTCTCATGTCCAACAGCGATGATGTGAACTTATGGCATAGCTTTTATATCATGTCCACACAATCTCACCACATCAGTATCGTACATGTATATACAGTACATGAGATGATCAGACCTTTCTGTCAAATAATGTGTGAGCAAAAGCTCACTATAAGGCTTCAGAGTTCAGTCTTTAAATCACAACACTGTACATATTTGGGGTTTAGTGCTAAAAAATCCACAATTTCCATTCAGCAGAGTGTGAAACATGGCCTTTCTTGGGTGTAGATGTCGGTATTAATGTGAAACATGGCCTTTCTTGGGTGTAGGTGTCGGTATAGATGTGAAAAGCAGCTGTTTCTCTCCCACTCTGCTGCCTGCGTGCCTCCCCACGCTGTCCCTCTTATTTAGACTGGCAGGACATTAGAGTTTTCTTCCTGAAACTCGACGCCGGTTTCCGACGTAGTGGCAGAGGTTGAGCTGTTCCCGTTGTTAAAGGGAACAGTGTAGACGGCCTACAAGAAGCAAATTCAGTTTTTCTCCTCTGGTGAAAAGCTGGAGGTTGCACTGGAGGGGCGACTGTGGCTCAGGAGGGAGAGCAGGTCGTCCAATGATCCATGGGTCGGCGGTTCGAATCCCGGCTCCTCCTCCTGTCTACATGTCGAAGTGTCCTTGGGCAAGAAGACACTGAACCCCAAATTGCTCCCGATGTGCTGGTTGGTACCTTGCATGGCTTCTGCCGCAAAAGGTGTGTGAATGTGTGTGTGAATGGGTGAATGTAATGCACAATCTAT
>NC_137866.1:3307782-3317782 GCF_963924005.1 Protomyctophum bolini
TGTAACCACAACACCAACGGTCTGAACTGTGAGCGCTGTGACGACTTCTACAACGACCTGCCCTGGAGGCCGGCGGAGGGACGCAACACCAACGCCTGCAAGAGTGAGTATACTCAAAGGAGGATAAGAACATGATGTATTACTAGTAGTAGTAGTAGAAAGTAAGTAGCCTTGCCGAGCCATGGAGCCCATAGGGGCAGGAGCCTATCTCCTGTTTCTGTAGCCATGAGGCCCATAGGGGCAGGAGCCTATCTCCTGTTTCTGTAGCCATGAGGCCCATAGGGGCAGGAGCCTATCTCCTGTTTCTGTAGCCATGAGGCCCATAGGGCAGGAGCCTATCTCCTGTTTCTGTAGCCATGAGGCCCATAGGGGCAGGAGCCTATCTCCTGTTTCTGTAGCCATGAGGCCCATAGGGCAGGAGCCTATCTCCTGTTTCTGTAGCCATGAGGCCCATAGGGGCAGGAGCCTATCTCCTGTTTCTGTAGCCATGAGGCCCATAGGGGCAGGAGCCTATCTCTGTTTCTGTAGCCATGAGGCCCATAGGGGCAGGAGCCTATCTCCTGTTTCTGTAGCCATGAGGCCCATAGGGCAGGAGCCTATCTCCTGTTTCTGTAGCCATGAGGCCCATAGGGGCAGGAGCCTATCTCCTGTTTCTGTAGCCATGAGGCCCATAGGGGCAGGAGCCTATCTCCTGTTTCTGTAGCCATGAGGCCCATAGGGCAGGAGCCTATCTCCTGTTTCTGTAGCCATGAGGCCCATAGGGACAGGAGCCTATCTCCTGTTTCTGTAGCCATGAGGCCCATAGGGGCAGGAGCCTATCTCCTGTTTCTGTAGCCATGAGGCCCATAGGGGCAGGAGCCTATCTCCTGTTTCTGTAGCCATGAGGCCCATAGGGCAGGAGCCTATCTCCTGTTTCTGTAGCCATGAGGCCCATAGGGGCAGGAGCCTATCTCCTGTTTCTGTAGCCATGAGGCCCATAGGGCAGGAGCCTATCCCCTGTTTCTGTAGCCATGAGGCCCATAGGGGCAGGAGCCTATCCCCTGTTTCTGTAGCGTGAGGAAGCTTGATGAATGGAATATGAATAGAAATTGAGAAAAAAACAGTGATATAGTGACATCACAATATCATATGGGTGTGTCACATATATTGTAAGCATGACATTATGTTTTTGTAATGTATACCCTGAAATCCCAGAATAAACAAAACTGTGAAAAAAATAAACAGCTTTGATTGGGCTATACAGTATTGGTAATCAGTTGCTTTTTATGGCTTCATGAACCCAAAAATAAACGTTATCACTTTGACATGGCGCTGTGTCTTTTCTCCTCCTCCCAGAATGCAACTGTAACGGCCACTCCAGCCAGTGTCACACTTTGACATGGCGCTGTGTCTTTTCTCCTCCTCCCAGAATGCAACTGTAACGGCCACTCAGCCAGTGTCACACTTTGACATGGCGCTGTGTCTTTTCTCCTCCTCCCAGAATGCAACTGTAACGGCCACTCCAGCCAGTGTCACTTCGACATGGCGGTGTTCCTGGCCACGGGGAACTCCAGCGGGGGCGTGTGTGACGAGTGTCTCCACAACACCATGGGACGCAACTGTGAGATGTGCAAACCCTTCTACTACCAGGACCCCGCCAAGGACATCAGGGACCAGAGGGTCTGCATCGGTGAGTTGGGTGGTGTGTTGTTTACTTCAATAGAGACCAGAGGGGTTTGTATCGGTGAGTTGGGTGGTGTGTTGTTTACTTCATCAGAGACCAGAGGGTCTGCATCGGTGAGTTGGGTGGTGTGTTGTTTACTTCATCAGAGACCAGAGGGTCTGCATCGGTGAGTTGGGTGGTGTGTTGTTTACTTCATCAGAGACCAGAGGGTCTGCATCGGTGAGTTGGGTGGTGTGTGTTTACTTCATCAGAGACCAGAGGGGTTGCATCGGTGAGTTGGGTGGTGTGTGTATACTTCATCAGAGACCAGAGGGGTTGCATCAGTGAGTTGGGTGGTGTGTACTTTATCTGTGAATGTGGGCTTTGTTAGGAGAATGCACATTCTCATTTCTGTGTCATGTTTCACCTCCTCTCCTCTCCTCTGCAGCGTGTGACTGTGACCCGGACGGTTCCCAGAACGGAGGGATGTGTGACGGGCTCAGCGAGCCGGGCCTGAGCTCCGTGGGGGGCCAGTGGCTCAGCGAGGCGGGCCTGGGCTCCGTGGGGGGTCAGTCCCTGAGCTCTGTGGGGGGTCAGTGGCCCATCGTGCCGGCCCTGGGCTCCGTGGGGGGCCAGTGCCGCTGCAAGGCCAACGTGGAGGGGCCACGCTGCGACAAGTGCAGGACGGGGTTCTTTGGCCTGAGCGCAGACAACGCCCAAGGCTGTCAGCGTGAGTATTTATTTATTTATACACAGTTTACACTCGTTTAAAACCCATTTAGACCCTGACACCAGATTCTACAACAAACATTGCTTCTAAATCCTGACAGATTTGGGTCAAAGCGTCAGTAATATCTCTGATCTATAGGACTAGAGAGGTTCTATATCCAAAATCAGAGCCAAACATTTGGCATTTTGTCGCGTTCTGCCCCAGAGTGTAAAAATAAAAGTCAAACGTAAACAGTGATCGCTATAATGAGTTGGGTTGGGTTGTTCTGGAGGTGGACGGTCTCGATCAGAAAGGCAGTGGGGGAAAAGTGTTTTACTTTACTTTTACCTTAGTATCAATACTGTAATATAGGAATACTCCAAGTCCGGGAATTCAAAATGTACTTGAGTAAAAAGTATACAAAAGCTTTGGCTTCAAAATGTACGTAAAGTACCGGAAGTAGAAAGTAACTCACTATGCAGAATGTCTCGTTTCAAATGTTTAAACATCTTTTGAAAAGTGTCTAAATGTATATATATACATATACATATACATACCGGTATATATATAGGGCTGAAGTGGTTACTGTATGTTTTGTAGCGATAATCCAAATCTACAAAGTAACTTCGTAACCAACGTTTTCAGAGTGGAGTAGAAGTAAAAGTATTGGAAATGTACCTCAAAATGGTACTTAAGTACAGTATACTTATACTGTAGGTAAATGTACTTAGTTGCAGTGAGAAACAGTCTGTCCACATTCTGAGCTAACAGACACTTAGAGTGCTCTGAAGCTGATGGTGTTTAGTCTAGCACTCAGCGCTGGAGTAGCTCTGTGAAGGAGGGAGGCCCTCGGACGAGGTCACGTTTAGCTCTGTGAAGGAGGGAGGCCCTCGGGACGAGGTAACGTTTAGCTCTGTGAAGGAGGGAGGCCCTCGGACGAGGTCATGTTTAGCTCTGTGAAGGAGGGAGGCCCTCGGGACGAGGTAACGTTTAGCTCTGTGAAGGAGGGAGGCCCTCACGACGAGGTAACGTTTAGCTCTGTGAAGGAGGGAGGCCCTCGGACGAGGTCACGTTTAGCTCTGTGAAGGAGGGAGGCCCTCGGACGAGGTCATGTGTTTACATCTCAGTGATGGGCGTAACGTATCGCTGCTGCTATTTGACAGTGTATTATTGTATGTGTTAAAAACCCACATAAAGCATACTAAAATAAACCGTTGTCCCTTTAACCACTTGAACCCTATTCTATTGGTGGGGCGAACATTAGGCCACAAATATAAAGATCTACAAGCTCACACGACGCATAGCAGAGTTGTGTTTTGCACTGTGAAGTGAATGTATAGTGCAGCCGAGCAAATACGGGAGATGAAAATCCTGCTTTTCAGTGTGATGCCGTAGTACGATACAAGCGTGTGTGTGTGTGTGTGTGTGTGTGTGTGTGTGTGTGTGTGTGTGTGTGTGTGTGTGTGTGTGTGTGCGTGTGTGTGTGTGTGTGTGTGTGTGTGCGTGTGTGCGTGCGTGCGCGCGCGCGTGCGTGCGTGTGCGCATGTGCGTGTGCATCCTTGCGTGCGTGCGTGCGTGCGTGTGCGCATGTGCGTGTGCATCCTTTGAAATAATTATTGCATTGTTTTGAAAACGGGAAAAAATCTATTTCTGAGGGACGCTAGCCCCTCCTATAATTCAGTTATAGTGTGTCTCCTGTTACAGGCCTAATGGTGTATTTTATTTTATTTTATGGTATTTTATTTTATGTTGTATATTATGTAATCTGCCTTGTAAGGATCTGGGCTGTATCAGTCAGTTTGCAAACTCTCATGTCGGTTTATTTGTCAATGTGTCATTGTTTATGTAAACTGTAAGTCCTGTAAGTCCATATGGGCTGGGCTTCTTCGGAAGCATGACACTTAAATAAAGAATCAATCAATCATCAATCAATCAATCATAATAGTGTAGATTTCTGTCCTGACACAAACATTTAATTCCCGTTGACAATGAATGGATAATTCACGTCATTATGTAGACGAGCACATCGAGCTACTTCGGTCCTACACGAAGATTAACGATGGCGTATACGATGATAAAGAGAGCCCCTCACTTCACACGGGTGTGATTTTTCAACACGGCTTGGTAAGAAATGTAACAGAGTGTATATATATATATATATATATATATATTTGACCTTTGCCCTCTGGTTCTCCTCCATGCAGCGTGTCGGTGTGAACGCCGGGGCACGGTGACCGGTGGCGCGCAGTGTGACCCCGTGAGCGGAGACTGCTTCTGCAAGCGCCTGGTGACGGGACGCAGCTGTGACCAATGTCTGGTGAGTAGAGAGAGATATTACTGCTGCTCTGAACGCCATTGAAGAACAATGTTGAATGTTAGATATAGGGTGACCAGATATTTCAATGACTTTCCATGCGTCCCGCAAATTGAGACGTTGTCCCGCATTATGATAGACAGGCTCCAGTTTTCAAATGTGCGCTGTGGGTCTGTGGGAGAACAGCGGAGCTGCAGAGGCTGTCATGACAGGGCCAGGGGGCGGGCCGTGACTGTGTGTGTGTTTGTGTGTAGGTAGGTAGGATTGGCTGTCAATCAAACAGCCGGGCAGAGAGGGGGGAAATCAAAGGGCGCGTTCGGAAATTACCACACCGGAGCACACTCGCCTATTAGTTTGCATTGCACAGTGGGCTCAGTGCGCCGTTTCCGAACGTGCCCCAAATGAATGCGGCGCGGATACTAGTTTAGTGAACAGGAACACCCACCAAAACAAAACAACTCACGAGACACAGTACAACGAGGAGAAAGGGGAAGAAAATGAAGTGCAGTTACAACAAGCACAGGGGAACTATTTATCCGTGGGTGAAGAAGCCATGCAGACAGTGCAAGGCATATCTTTTGTTTAAAGTGGGACATTTGGTATATTGGCCTAAAATATTGTCTATATACAATACATTCATGAATCCACTTGCTGACCGGTTGTTTTGGCATTGAGACATTTTTAATAGGGGTTTATATGCACAGTATAACCATACCATAGAAGTCCTGACTCATTTCTCTATGGAGAATAACATGGGGCTCATCTTAAAATCGTTTCATATAAGCGTTGTGGTCCAAAAATAAACAAGCTGTCTCTGCGTTATTGTCATGGAGGTGTCTCTGTATCGTTATTGTCCAGGGAGGTGTCTCTGTATCGTTATTGTCATGGAGGTGTCTCTGTATCGTTATTGTCCAGGGAGGTGTCTCTGTATCGTTATTGTCATGGAGGTGTCTCTGTATCGTTATTGTCCAGGGAGGTGTCTCTGTATCGTTATTGTCATGGAGGTGTCTCTGTATCGTTATTGTCCAGGGAGGTGTCTCTGTATCGTTATTGTCCAGAGAGGTGTCTCTGTATCGTTATTGTCATGGAGGTGTCTCTGTATCGTTATTGTCCAGGGAGGTGTCTCTGTATCGTTATTGTCCAGAGAGGTGTCTCTGTATCGTTATTGTCCAGGGAGGTGTCTCTGTGTCGTTTACGACCGTCAGTCACTCATATATGATACAGTCTGTTTCTAGGGAAAATGTAACTCATTCAGCAGCAGTAACAATATAGCGTCAGTTCATTCTTCATATCCATATGAGTGAAACGGCCTGGAAGAGATGTTTATTTTTCAAACACAGTTCTTATACATGAGGCAATCTAAAGTCCCCCCTATGGGGATTACAATGCAAATATAAACTACATGAACCCCTGGATTTTCGCCCCCTCTACTACCAATAATTGACGTCAGACTTCGGTACTCTATTAACCCATTCTGACTGAGATCAGATTCATACGAGGTTTCCACTGGACACACACTGGGTCTGATTAACTCATTCTGACCTGAGATCAGATTCTAAAAATGTCAGTCGTTCTTCGAATTTTCAAAATTGCAGACCTACAAGCTCGTATCGCGCCACTCGGTGGCGCGATATGAGCTTGTAGATCTGCTATTTTTCAATAGCTAAAGCATAACATGATGCCAACACCAAAATGGGTGCCGGTCAGATGGGTTAACATCCCATATCTATCGCCCTAGGGTAGGTATACCCTCACAAAACATGCAGTAATCCTGGTCTCTAAACTGCCTCCCCCTGGCCAGCCGGGGCGCCTGATGGAGGGGAAAGTAACTGGTTGGAATAACGTGTTCCTTCCACGCGCTACGACGTCCAACCAGGGAAACTCCCCCCCTGTCAGGTGTAAAAGGAGCAACTTGGACACTCAGGCATGAAGGAAACATGAGTTAAGTCCGTTGCTCTCCCCAGGTTGGCGGAGGGTGTATAGAGCCCAGGATCACAGTAGATGATTGGCACAGGGGTGAAAAATGGGTTACAAAATCGTGGGATAAAAAATATATTTAGAAACATCCCATATAAGATTTTCTCATTTTCATCATGTTTATGTAGCAGGTGACATCATGTCAAGCTAGGGGTGTTTTTCATGATTCTGAATACATTTCAAGCATTAGTTTTGCACAAAAAACCAGCCATATAGCCACTTTCCCAAAATGTGCCCAAATCATTTTTGACATTCTTTGCCTTAGGATGTTAATGGTATGGTCACATATATAAACCTCTATAAAATAATCAAATCAAATCAAATCAAATCTAATTTTATTTATAGAGCACATTTTCAAAGACCAGGAGGCCACCAAAGTGCTGTACAGGAAACATGACACAAGTAACATATAACATATAACTATAAAATAATTGCTCAATACCCGGTCAGCAAGTGGATTCATGAATGTATGAATATAGACAATATTTTAGGCAATTTAAAAAAAAAACTATATACCAAATGTCCCACTCCACATTCCACCCCGGCTGTCGGACTACATACTCCCTGCTGAGCAACAAGGTGTTGCTTATTATAGCGATCCACCTTCCCGTCATAACCTCCCCTCTCCTCTGGAGCCCCCACGCATTTACAGCAGGAATAGTAGCCAGGAATGTGAGCTCCGTCCTGGGGGCAGAGTCTAAACTTAGCCCCAGGGATCATTCTGAGGCCCTGTCCGACCGGCTGGAAAGATATACACTTGCTTTTTACAGCATGCCGAACATGGTTGGGTATCTATATCTCATAAGCTATGCCTGTAAAAACCTCCTTTTAGAAACAATAACATCAGATGCTTATCCTGTGACAGTTACAGTAGGTCAGCACATTCTGTACAGTGTGTGCGGGGGGGGGGGGGGGGGGGGGGGGTGGGGGGGGGGGGACGATGACGATATCGTTGCTGTCGTGACGAAGAAACCACCTAACTCCAAAATGTAAAAAAAATTCAGAAAATGAAGATAACCGTATATATTTTGTAAACAAAGCAATATACTGCCTCATCAAAGTTGGTGGTGTGACTTTAGATATTATGTCAATTTACCTTGCATGCGAGGGAGAGAGAGAGGTGGTGGAGTTAGACAGTTTTTTAGGGTCCAATGGAGTTTAAGAGGTTTTTGTCCAAAGCACTTTTTTTTTTACTACTTTTCATGTCATTGCATGGTTCAATATATTTTTTTAACCAACACACAAAGACGTAAAGGGTGTTAAATAGCTCTGACTTTGAAAACCTCAACAATGCATGGAGTTAGGTGGTTTCCTGGCGACCAGCAGATTGGCGTCAGTGTGACAGTGTAAGAGAGGAGTTAGGTGGTTTCCCGGCGACAGTGTAAGAGAGAGTGAGCGACAATAAAACTATACGCCTCTGGGTTATTTTGGAAAAGTTACTGTAAAGAGCTGTCATTCCATTAAGGAGGGAACAGCTGGGCACACTGAGAATGACTCATATAAACGCTACGCACGCACGCAGGCACGCACACACAACACACACACACACACACACACACACACACACACACACACACACACACACACACACACACACACACACACACACACACACACATCCTGCCAATCAAACAGCAGGGGAAGTTCCCCTGTCTAATAATGTGTGTGTGTGGCCCCAGGCGGTGGTGTAACCGTCTGTGCACCCGACTGGTATAATCCAGTCGCAGTGTGGCCGCGGGTTCGACTCCCGATCCCCGACACGGCCTTTACTGCATGTCTTCCCCCCCCCATCTCTCTCTCCCGTTTCCTGTCAGCCTACTGTCTGTCCCTTCAAAAAAACAATAAAAAACAATAAAGGCGTAAGCCGCAAAAAAAGAAAAGAAAGTGTGTGTGTGTGTGTGGGGGGGGGGGAGGGGTCTCTGTCTGTTTTAAGTGACTCTGTTGCTTAATTGCTTTCTCTTAATTGTCTTTGGCCTTCTGTCCATGTGTTGCTGCTCTGCCAACTCCAGTTCTGTCTCTTGATTTGTCTCGATGTCTTCTCCCCCCTCCCCTCCCCCCCCCCCCCCCTCCCCCCCCCCCCCCCCCCAGCCAGAACACTGGGCCCTGAGCCACGATGCCAACGGATGCAGAGGCTGTGATTGTGATGTGGGCGGAGCTTTGGACAACCAGTGAGTGCACGCACACACACACACACGCGCACGCACGCACACACGCACGCATGCTGCGATGCGTTGAGAGCTTGTAGATCAGCTATTTTCGAGGCGCACAACCCAGCACTGTTTAGCTAGTGGAGATGCAGGTGTGTAAACGACATGGATTTATAAACACATTTGTTCAACGCAAAAAAAATACTGTGTTTCACGTTCAGGAGACTTTGGGGGAAAAAAGCAATTCTCCTGAATGCTGCCTTCCTTCCGGCATGACATGGAAAGGAGAGGAGGGCATTTTGCATTTCTTTCACCGTGTAGTAAACGCTGCATTCGCGGTCTGGAGAGGGCAGTTGTTTTACAGACGGGGGTAAAAGGGCAGGGGCTGAAGCCCCCCTTTACCATACCATACCATACCATACCATCTTTATTTACATAGCACATTTAAAACAACAACGTTGTACCAAAGTGCTTTACAGTAAAACATTAAAAAACACAACTTCATTTAAAAACCACAAAAACAACCACGAACAACATGCACAGAGTCACATTAAACATCGAAAAACATCTCATACTGTGCTTGGAAAAGCCAAGGAATAAAGGTAAGTCTTGAGGCGTGACTTAAACACCTGGAGGGTGGGGGCTTGTCTTGTGTGCAGAGGCAGCTCATTCCAGAGCTTGGGGGCTGCCACTGCAAAGGCTCGGTAACCTCTGAGCTTCAGCCTGGTTTTAGGCACCACCAGGAGAAGCTGGTCAGAGGACCTGAGCGTCCGTGGCATAGGGTTTCAGCAGCTCAGATAAATAACTGGGTGCCAAACCATTTAGACACTTAAAGACAAAGAGCAATACTTTAAAGACTGGCTCCCGGTCGCTGCCCGCACAGAATACAAAACCCTGATGCTGGCATTCAAAGCAACCAAAGGTATGGCTCCCCCATATCTTGCAAGTATGATCGAACCCTACAAACCCTCCCGCTCACTCAGATCAGCCAACGCAGGGAAGCTGGAAGTACCCTCACTAAAAACGCCGGGACAACGCTCCACACGTCCCAAACTCTTCTCCCTTCTGGCTCCAAAACTGTGGAATGCACTTCCCATTGCAGTCAGAACTGCAGCATCACTCCCAATCTTCCGCCGCAGTCTGAAAACCCACCTTTTCAGACTCCATCATGGCCCATAGCACTTACCCCACCCCCTTAGATAGCAATTCTA
>NC_137866.1:3322782-3326625 GCF_963924005.1 Protomyctophum bolini
AAATATAATTTAAGTCAGTTATTTATAATTTAAGTCTGTTCACAGAAGTTGTTGTAGGATAATGTGGGGATTATCTGACGAGGTACCATTTGAGTGGGCAAAACCTTACATATACTAAATAATACTAAATTGTTTATAGGGTCAATATAAGTAAAATAATATAGCCTTTCCACAGGAGTATCTTTTTATATTTTTGCAAAAAGATTTAAAAAAAAAAAGATTACAAACAGCCAATAGCATATGTGACCAGTGCCAGTATTTTCAACCACAAGTCGGCACTAATTAAATCTCACAATAGACCAAAATAGAATTATTTTATTTTTTTGGTGGTTTTCGGTTTTAGCCACATTAACACAGTTGGAATGTTAAAGAATGTTTTTATTCCATCAGAAAGTCGTTTTAGTGTCATTAAGTCGTTGTATTTACATTGCAAAAATGTCTCTATAATTACAGATTATTTGCCGTATTTTGGGGGTGTGAACATTCCTGCACGTATTCTGACGAGATTGTCTTAGTTGTAAATCCATTCTTCTGCCCTTTATTTCAGTGCACACATGTGCATGTTTATCACTGTGTTTTAATCTTTGTAACTTTATTACCATTGGATGCTGCTGCCTGATGATCAATACATGAATGAATAACATCGCGTGTGATCGCGCGTCGCGGTGAAATCCGTCTTTTATATAATTTGATCAATCCATGACATCCATGCGTGATCACGCGTCGCGGTGAAATCCGTCGTTTATATAATTTGATCAATCCATGACATTGTTGTTAGAAGAACAGCTCAAATATTGAATGTGAAGACATAGTGTAGTACAAATCCTGGTGTGATCTTCTTAAAAGTGGAAGGATCATAACACACGTCTAAGGTATTTTTTCCCCTGACTTTCTGTTGGTAAGGTTTTGACTCTTTCACATCAGTGCATGGCTGATTCAAGCCATGCATTTAGGGGTAAAAAGGTACCTTTGTACATATTAATAATGTAATGTAAACATACAGCATTTTTTTATTTAGCAATTAAAAGCATGGGTCTAAAACTACAAGTAACTTCATGGAATAAATTATAGCCTACTTGCTGCAAGTAGTTTTACTCCAGCATACTAGTTACTTTTTAGATTGTATCATTACCAAAACATACACTAAACAACGTCCGTCCTATATTTCTATATTGCAATATTGATACTTTCTCATCTCTATTTATTTTTATTCTAAGAGTTCTAGATGTCCTTATTCCTCTTTTACTAAGTGTCAACTCAAGTCATTCTGTGCAGTTGACAGTGTGGAGTGGTTAGAGGATGGGGGGAGTGTTTATGCAAGTATCTAGGGGTGGAGACAAGTATCTATTGTCACACCCATTCCTGGGCTCAGAGATGCTAAATACTATGAAATCTTAAAACGGCAAATTCTGTACTTTGGTGTTTCCAGTTAAACAAGTTTCAAATGGTCATATCTTCTTCATTTTTCCCCCAATTTCAATGAGCAATAGATCATATGAAAGGTTACAGTGTGCAGTTTCATAATATGTAAATAACTGAAAAATGACCATGTCCCCCTTGTATATCAAACCACTGTCCCTGGTCACATATTACAAAGTTATCCCCCCTCACTGGGGAAAATTCCGGGAGGAAAAACGGGCAAGCACCGGGGCGAGTTGTCCAGTATTCGCTGGTTTCTGTCAGACAGTGACGATATTATACAGTATGATGATAAACTCACTGTTGTTATCCTTCATGTAGGTCCAAAGGTCTCTTTCCTCTGCACTATGAGCAAAGCTGCAGTTCCCAATGTATTGGCACTTCTTTCCTGCAGTCACATGCATGCAAATCTTGAGAGAGGGGGGAAAAGAAAGTCATTTTCCGGTCAATATGAGATTAACACCCAACACGTTTTAAATAATGTTTTGTGGTCAACCTCAGGATATGCATGCATTTAGGTGTTTTAACCCATTCAGGACGGGACCCTTTCAGGACGGGACCCCTGTTTTGGTGTTTTCACAAAACAGAAGAAGGAGCTCCTTTGTACAAACTTGTTCATGTCAAGGACCCCCAAATTGACATGTATCAGCCCGCGGACCCCCATTTGAAAACACATGCCAGGGACCCCCCCCCCCCCCCCCCGGGACCCCCCCCCCCCCCCCCCCCCCCCCCCCCCATAAGAGACGTTTTAACGGCTCTAGCAGTGATTCCCAACCCGTTTCATTTCAAGGACCCCCCCAGTTTGACATGCATTTAGTCTAGTACGGACCCCCCGTTTAATGGCATTTCTATCACTGGCATCCCAATTTATATTGTAAAATCAATTAATTAATTTAACTCTGAGAGTGTACAAACGCCGGGTCCATTTGGTTCCATTTGTACACTCTCAGAGTTACAGACCCATAAGGATCCATTTGGTATTATCATTTAGCTGGTGACCCCCTGGAACTCCCTCAAGGACCCCTGGGGGGTCCCCGGACCCCACTTTGGGAACCACTTGCTGTATGTTATGTTGCACCTATGTGTGTTTTTTGTATTGTGTATTTTGCACTGTATGTAATCTAATGTCTTACTTATGTGTTAAAGGGCTATGCTCTCAATAACATTCTGACAGACTGTCTCTCTCTCTCTCTCTCTCTCTCTCTCTCTCTCTCTCAATTTCAAAAGGCTTTATTGGCATGATAAATATGTTTTACATTGCCAAAGCGTACAAAGCCGTACATACAACAAAACAAAAGTCAACAAAATCCCAACATTAATGAACAACAAGTAATACAGTAACAATGAAAATAAATGAACAAACAGAAACATAACGGCAACTTAATAATGACCCTGTCCCTCAGACAGATATACCTGTCTCTACTGTCCACTGTCTGTCCCTCAGACAGATATACCTGTCTCTTCTGTCCACTGTCTGTCCCTCAGGACAGATATACCTGTCTCTACTGTCCACTGTCTGTCCCTCAGACAGATATACCTGTCTCTTCTGTCCACTGGCTGTCCCTCAGACAGATATACCTGTCTCTACTGTCCACTGTCTGTCCCTCAGACAGATATACCTGTCTGTCCCTCAGACAGATATACCTGTCTCTTCTGTCCACTGGCTGTCCCTCAGACAGATATACCTGTCTCTACTGTCCACTGTCTGTCCCTCAGACAGATATACCTGTCTCTACTGTCCACTGTCTGTCCCTCAGACAGATATACCTGTCTGTCCCTCAGACAGATATACCTGTCTCTTCTGTCCACTGTCTGTCCCTCAGACAGATATACCTGTCTCTTCTGTCCACTGTCTGTCCCTCAGACAGATATACCTGTCTCTACTGTCCACTGTCTGTCCCTCAGACAGATATACCTGTCTGTCCCTCAGACAGATATACCTGTCTCTACTGTCCACTGTCTGTCCCTCAGTTGATGACAACTCCAAACGTATTTTGCTGCCAAAACTGTGGATTTGGACTGTTCTCCCAGAACATATTGGAGTGATGAGTTATTACTGGTGGATTCAAATTCTTTATATTTTTCTTTAAATTAAGGGAAGAATGATTCTCTGAAAGTCTTTATACTTGTCGCATTGTTGTAACACAAAATGTAGCTCTGTCTCCACCTCCCCTTGAGAGCAGAGTGAACACAGTCTGTCTTCTCTAGGCAGCCAGTTCTGTCTGTGTCTGCCTGTTTCTATTGAGTCTGTACATAGTCAACATCTTCCTCAGTTTTGTATCAGTAACAGTGGTCAGGTAACTCTCTCTCTCTCTCTCTCTCTCTCTCTCTCTCTCTCTCTCTCCTCTCTCTCTCTCTCTCTCTCTCCCTCCAGCCTGTAACTGTGACCTCCAGGGTTCGGTCAGTTCTCTGTGTAACTCTCTC
>NC_137866.1:3326825-3459325 GCF_963924005.1 Protomyctophum bolini
TTTTGGATCAGTAACAGTGGTCAGTTAATTCTCTCCCTCTCTCTCTCCCCTCCAGCGTGTAACTGTGACCCCCAGGGTTCGGTCTGTTCTCTGTGTAACTCTCTCTCTCTCTCTCTCCCCCCAGCGTGTAACTGTGACCCCCAGGGTTCGGTCTGTTCTCTGTGTAACTCTCTCTCTCTCTCTCTCCCCCCAGCGTGTAACTGTGACCCCCAGGGGTCGGTCAGTTCTCTGTGTAACTCTCTCTCTCTCTCTCTCTCCCCCCAGCCTGTAACTGTGACCCCCAGGGGTCGGTCAGTTCTCTGTGTAACTCTCTCTCTCTCTCTCTCTCTCTCTCTCTCCCCCCAGCATGTAACTGTGACCCCCAGGGTTCGGTCAGTTCTCTGTGTAACTCTCTCTCTCTCTCTCTCCCCCCAGCCTGTAACTGTGACCCCCAGGGGTCGGTCAGTTCTCTGTGTAACTCTCTCTCTCTCTCTCTCTCTCTCTCTCTCCCCCCAGCATGTAACTGTGACCCCCAGGGTTCGGTCAGTTCTCTGTGTAACTCTCTCTCTCTCTCTCTCCCCCCAGCGTGTAACTGTGACCCCCAGGGTTCGGTCAGTTCTCTGTGTAACTCTCTCTCTCTCTCTCTCCCCCCAGCGTGTAACTGTGACCCCCAGGGGTCGGTCAGTTCTCTGTGTAACGTCTGTCTCTCTCTCTCTCTCTCTCTCTCTCTCCCCCCAGCGTGTAACTGTGACCTCCAGGGGTCGGTCAGTTCTCTGTGTAACGTCTCTCTCTCTCTCTCTCTCTCTCTCTCTCTCTCTCTCCCCCCCAGCCTGTAACTGTGACCTCCAGGGGTCGGTCAGTTCTCTGTGTGACGTGCGCGGCGGTCAGTGTCGCTGTAGGCCCAACGTGATTGGTCGGCGCTGTGACCAGTGTGCTCCGGGAACCTTCGGCTTCGGACCCTCGGGCTGCACAGGTCAGTGGTGTTCTGACCTGAGATCAGATTCATACGAGGTTTCCACTGGACACACACTGGTCTTATTAACCCATTCTGACCTGAGATCAGATTCATACGAGGTTTCCACTGGACACACACTGGTCTGATTAACCCATTCTGACCTGAGATCAGATTCTAAAAATGTCAGTCGTTCTTCGATTTTTCAAAAATAGCAGACCTACAAGCTCGTAGCGCGCCACTCGGTGGCGCGCTACGAGCTTGTAGATCTGCTATTTTGCAATAGCTAAAGCATAACATGATGCTAACACCAAAATAGGTTCCCGTTCAGAATGGGTTAATGTAGTTTTAGTCACGTTTTAGTCACCTGGAATGTTTTAGTGTTTAGTGTAGTTTTAGTCGACTAAATGTCATAAGATTTTAGTCGACTAAATCTACAGTTGATTTAGTCGAACAAAATGTATTTTGCCAGGCCTTGATGCTGTCGTAATGACCGTATTTCTTTTCACTTGCTGAAAATAGCCGATCTACAAGCCCACGCGACGCGTTGTGGGCTTGTAAATCGGCTATTTGTGGGATAAAAAAATGTGATACGAAAGAATCAAGCATTCAACCAAGCCTTGTAAAAATAAACTATTATATTTTACACACTGTAAAATGCAGTTAACATGCCAGAGGTATTAACTGTCGTGCTGGCGCCCTCTACTGCCCAAGAATACACATGAACTCAAAAACCCCATCTAGACTATATAGTGGAAGGGTTTTTGATACAGAGTGGATGCTACATGTTGTGACACACGCTTTACAGTGGCGGCTGTGGCTCAGGAGGTAGAGCAGGTCGTCCAATGATCCCTGGGGTCGGTGGTTCGAATCCCGGCTCCTCCTCCTGTCCTACATGTGGAAGTGTCCTTGGGCAAAGACACTGAACCCTACATTGTCTCCAGTGAGTCGGTCGGTGTGAGCTCGCCACCGTCGGTGTGTGAATGTAGGGAAGTGAGGACGCTGGCGTCGACTGTTCGCCGCTTCACCTCCCAATGTATGAATGAATGAACCGTTGTAAAGCGCTTTGGAGCACTTGGAAAAGCACTATAATAATAATAATAATAATAAACTTTATTTATATAGCACATCTTCATACATAAAAACAAGCAGCGGAATGCCGAAAAAAAAGCAGGTCAATACAAGACACAATATAATATAAAAATTAGCAAATAAAAATAGCAATACAAAACTAAAAAAGATTAAATGGTAAGGAAATTTGTACCAGAACATAGAATATGAAAACAAGATTAATCTAAACAAATGCCAAGTTGAAAAAAATACGTTTTCAGCTCGCTCTTAAAAACATCAAGGGAGGTCGCCCTTGCCTCCCCCTGGCCAGCCCGGGGCGCCTGATGGAGGGGAAAGGAACTGGTCTCTATACTGCCTCCCCCTGGCCAGCCGGGGCGCCTGATGGAGGGGAAAGGAACTGGTTGGAATAACGTGTTCCTTCCACGCGCTACGTCCAACCAGGGAAACTCCCCCCTGTCAGGTGTAAAGGAGCGACTTGGACACTCAGGGCTGTATTTTGCGTGTCTTAAGTACCAGGTCTTATTCCCTAACTTGAGTAAACTAAAGACCTGGAGGCGTGATCAATGCCATTTGGCTATTCTGAGTGGCCAAAGAGCATTGATCACGCCTCCAGGTCTTTAGTTTACTCAAGTTAGGGAATAAGACCTGGTACTTAAGACACGCAAAATACAACCCTCAGGCTTGAAGGAAGCATGAGTTCAAGTCCGTTGCTCTCCCCTTGTCCCCCATATATGGGGACTAGGTTGGTGAAGTTGTCCCTTTATTTCGCCGTTTGTTTGTTTGTGTTTAACTTTAATTCCACCTCTGTTGTCTTTCTCAGCCTGCGGGTGCAGTCTGGAAGGTTCTGTGAGCCGCCTGTCATGTGACCAGCACACGGGCCAGTGTCAGTGCCGCCCGGGCGCGTTCGGGCAGCACTGCGACGGCTGCCAGGGGGCGCACTGGGGCTTCCCCAACTGCAGGCCATGCCAGTGCAACGCCCACGCCCACCACTGTCACCAGAGGACCGGAGCCTGCCTGGACTGTCGGGACAACACGGGAGGGGACCAGTGTGAGAGGTGAGGAGGGGAGGGGACCAGTGTGAGAGGTGAGGAGGGGAGGGGACCAGTGTGAGAGGTGAGGAGGGGAGGGGACCAGTGTGAGAGGTGAGGAGGGGAGGGGACCAGTGTGAGAGGTGAGGAGGGGAGGGGGGGGGGACGAGGAGCGTCGTGTGGACCGGTGTTGTTTTTGGTGTGTGTGTGTGTGTGTGTGTGTGTGTGTGTGTGTGTGTGTGTGTGTGTGTGTGTGTGTGTGTGTGTGTGTGTGTGTGTGTGTGTGTGTGTGTGTGTGTGTGTGTGTGTGTGAATGGGTGAATGTAATGCCCAATCTATGTAAAGGTGTGTGAATGGGTGAATGTAATGCACAATCTATGTAAATGTGTGTGTGTGTGTGTGTGTGTGTGTGTGTGTGTGTGTGTGTGTGAATGGGTGAATGTAATGCACAATCTATGTAAAGGTGTGTGAATGTGTGTGTCAATGGGTGAATGTAATGCACAATCTATGTAAAGGTGTGTGAATGTGTGTGTCAATGGGTGAATGTAATGCACAATCTATGTAAAGGTGTATGAATGTGTGTGTCAATGGGTGAATGTAATGCACAATCTATGTGTGTGTGAATGGGTGAATGTAATGCACAATCTATGTAAAGGTGTATGAATGTGTGTGTCAATGGGTGAATGTAATGCACAATCTATGTGTGTGTGAATGGGTGAATGTAATGCACAACCATTGCAAAGCGCTTTGAATAAAAGCGCTATATAAATGCACCATTTATTCATGGTGTTTCAGTGTAGAAATAGCAATAGTTAATAGGCTAATCTATGCATGTGGGGTCCATAACATTCCTGTGTTCTACCCGTAGGTGTGCCAGTGGTTTCTACGGTAACCCGGTCCTGGGTTCCGGTACCCAGTGCCGTCCGTGCCCGTGCCCAGACGGGCCGGACAGCGGGCGTAACTTTGCGGCCTCTTGCTACCAAGACAACCGTAACAGGCAGATCGTCTGTAACTGTAACCAGGGTTACACAGGTACAATTTACACCCTCTCTTCTGGCACGTTCGCCATTCCCTTTGTCTTCTTAGTGTTCCCGTGCGTGCGTGCATGCGTGCCCAAAATATGTGGACTCGAGTTGGCCTCGAGTTGGCTTCGTACAACGCTTAAAAGTTCTTTAAATAAATACATTTTGAAATGTCTATGAGGAAAAATGCATTGGGAATTATTTCCTGAGCCCTGGCTCTTTATAGTGGACTGGTAACGTACTGTAGTGCCTGTGGAATGGGGAACCCGGGTTCAACCTCCCGGCCCGAGTCTACACTATGACAACGGATATTGCATACTATAGGTTTCCACCTTGCATCGTTCCCAAGTAGGCCGGTCTAGTAAGAACAAAATGGCCACCGTGTGAATTATGGAACCAAAACTGTCCAACCAGCGCGTCACATGTCTCAGATCGCACATCTCTTATTGGTCCATCCGTCCTTCATCAAATCAAAATCAAATCAAACTTTATTTCTAGAGCACAAGGTCAACCAAAGTGCTGTACAGTGTACACGAACATGAGGTAAACATACAATAAACACAAGTAGCATAGCAAAACAACATCAAAGCAACACAAACAGTACACAGGTTAATTAGGTCAAAGATTCAAAGCCAGGGAGAAGAGATGGGTTTTGAGTAAAGACTTAAAGGCCTCTAAGGAGTGAGCAGACTTAATATGAAGGGGCAGACGTACAGTTCCAGGGTTTGGGGCCGGCCACTGAAAAGGCATGTCCCTATAATGTCTTCCCCGTCTTCCCCTCCTACAGGTTCCCGCTGCGAGGAGTGCACCGCGGGTTACTACGGCAACCCCTCCCAGGCGGGCGGGCGCTGCCAGCCGTGCCAGTGCAGCAACAACATCGACATGTCGGACGCGGGCGCGTGCGACCGCCGCAGCGGGGAGTGCAAGCGGTGCCTCTACAACACGGAGGGCGCCAAGTGTGGCGTGTGCAAGAGTGGCTACCACGGGGACGCCGCGCGACGCAACTGTAGACGTGAGTTACAACAAACCCAGCCTTAGAGAGACGCAACTGTAGACGTGAGTTACAACAAACACAGCCTTAGAGAGACGCAACTGTAGACGTGAGTTACAACAAACACAGCCTTAGAGAGACGCAACTGTAGACGTGAGTTACAACAAACACAGCCTTAGAGAGACGCAACTGTAGACGTGAGTTACAACAAACACAGCCTTAGAGAGCCTTAGATATAAACAGAGTTATGACCCACCCCTCCCACCATCTCCTTGAACTCCTGCCATCTGGTAGGAGGTTCAAGAGCCTATATAGGAGGAAGCACCAGCAGGCTGTCCAACAGTTTCTTCCCCCAAACCATCAGGACTCTGAACACTCACCACATATTGCCCCCAAGGATAGGATGAATAGCACTTTACACACATGCACTTTGAATGCATCAGCACTTTTTTCCTGCCAATGTTGTCTGCTCCTTTTATCTTCTTAATGTTTTTTTAACAAGGCCTTGCCTCTTTTTAATGTGTCTATTGTTTTTAAATGTGAAGCACCATGATCCATGGAGAACGGTATTTTGCTCCCCTGTATGCCCAGTGTATATTTGTGGAAGTAACAATAAATCTGATTGATTGATTGATTGATTGATTGATTGATTGATTGATTGATTGATTGAGTTACGCAAACTGCGTTCACTTCATGGGGCTTCAGTCCAATGGAGGCTCTCCTACACAGACTTCTATTGAGAATGGGGGACAACCAACTAGTAGGCAGAAATGCATTGGACTCACAGGGCAACAGCCCAGCTTTAATGATCTTAAATCCCTTTATTTTAGGTTGTTTTGTAGTAATAAATAGTACAACATAAACATTAAAGAGACTTTAGTTGTTACTGTAGAATACTTTAAAACAGTTGTCATGTTGCACACATGCCTAAAAAATAGCTCTTAGTTGCGCCGCCCTCGTTGAAAACAATGTATTTCCAACTCCAGCTCGTCCCACTCCAGGCTGCATGAACAGCACTCTGAGCGCTGGGTTTCTGCCCCCTCAATGTCCTAACTCTCCTACTAGATGGCTCTGGACAAAACCCAGTGTTGGTTTTTGACAGCAAATTTAGATTTTTAGTTTTAGTCGTAGTCTCTTGAATAGTTTTTATTCATCCTTGTTTTGCCCTGTTTATTTAGATTTGATTATTATTATTATATTTTTTGATGCACCTTGCTTAAATTCCTTCTGCCTGTTTCTTCTGTATACTACAGTACTTTTTGATCCGTCTTATTCTTACTTGTATGTTGTAACCTTAACTGCTGTGCGACTGATTTCCCCCACGGGATAATAAAGCTAAATCTATCTATTTATTTCGTTTTAGTCACATTTTATTCACCCGGAGTGTTTTTGTGTTAGTGTAGTCTAGTTTTTGTCAACATCAGATTTTAGTTAAATGTATTTTGGCGGGCCTTGATGCCATTCTTCTTAAAAAATCTTTAATTTAAATTCTTTAATTCTCTGTCAGCGGCCCAACATCCTGGAATGAACTCCAAACTTCTTTAGAACTGCAGAGCTCCTTGTCGTCATTCGGTCGGTTCAAGGGAATGATTCAAGGCATTTTAAACCGCTGGGCCGTCCCGGGACAAGGACATAATGTTTAATTAGTAAATATGCAGTAGTTAATTCTGACGCTCCGCCTCCTCCCAGGGTGCACCTGTAACTTCCTGGGCACGGAGGGCAGCCAGTGCATGGAGCGTGACGACTGCGTGTGCCAGCGCGCCACGGGGCAGTGCCAGTGTCTGCCGGGCGTCATCGGCCTGCCGTGTGACCACTGCGCGCCCAACCACTGGAACCTGGCGGCGGGCACGGGCTGCGCGGCCTGCGGCTGTGACCCCATGAACTCTGTCAGCTCCTCGTGCAATGAGGTGTGTGTGTGAGTGTGTGTGTGTGTGTGTGTGTGTGTGTGTGTGTGTGTGTGTGTGTGTGTGTGTGTGTGTGTGTGTGTGTGTGTGTGTGTGTGTGTGTGTGTGTGTGTGTGTGTGTGTGTGCGCGTGTGCGTGTGTTATATTGTCAAGGACACGAGTGATTCCTTCCTTTTCAAACTGTGATGTCATGTTATACTCAATTAGTTCTTCGTTGTAAACGAGGCATGATCAGCTATTGGCTGATCAGCTGTATTGTTACACCAGGCATGATCAGCTATTGGCTGCAACCGCACACGCTTTCACTTGGTGGAACCAGTAGAAACCCCTAATAAATGGGAGTATAATTTACTAAGAGCATATCATGATGATTTAAAAAGACAGTTGGAAAATAAAAAATCTCCCCCGTGTGAAGTGAGGGGCGCTCTTATCACCGTATACATCATCAAGACATAATATGTCTATTTGCTCAGACACATTAAACGTCAGTTCTGCATTCATCGTCGAGGGGAATTTAATGCATGGGATTGATTGCAGAATGCAGATAAAAAACACATTCTTAGATTACTAATAAAGTATTCAATGGTAAAGTTCACAGGCCAGTGTCAGTGTCGGGACGGCTTCGGGGGAACGACCTGCACGGACTGTCGGGAGAACTACTGGGGAGACCCCCGGACTCAGTGTAGAGGTAAGGAACCTACTGGGGAGACCCTCGGACTCAGTGTAGAGGTAAGGAACTACTGGGGAGACCCCCGGACTCAGTGTAGAGGTAAGGAACTACTGGGGAGACCCTCGGACTCAGTGTAGAGGTAAGGAACTACTGGGGAGACCCCCGGACTCAGTGTAGAGGTAAGGAACTACTGGGGAGACCCTCGGACTCAGTGTAGAGGTAAGGAACTACTGGGGAGACCCTCGGACTCAGTGTAGAGGTAAGGAGCTACTGGGGAGACCCCCGGACTCAGTGTAGAGGTAAGGAGCTACTGGGGAGACCCCCGGACTCAGTGTAGAGGTAAGGAGCTACTGGGGAGACCCCCGGACTCAGTGTAGAGGTAAGGAGCTACTGGGGAGACCCCCGGACTCAGTGTAGAGGTAAGGAACTACTGGGGAGACCCTCGGACTCTGTGCAGAGGTAAGGAACTACTGGGGAGACCCTCGGACTCTGTGCAGAGGTAAGGAACTACTGGGGAGACCCTCGGACTCTGTGCAGAGGTAAGGAACTACTGGGGAGACCCTCGGACTCAGTGTAGAGGTAAGAAACTACTGGGGAGACCCTCGGACTCAGTGCAGAGGTAAGGAAGCATTGAGAGGGGTCAGACTTATCTGCCCCCCTGGGGCGATATGCATTGCAAAAGGCAGATGAACTGCTGGCAACGTGAGGCTAGTAATAGTCCTTTGTTTCTCCCAGTGTTGTACTGTGCTGTTAACCCATTCTGAACGGGAACCCATTTTGGTGTTAGCATCACGTTATGCTTTAGCTATTGAAAAATAGCAGATCTACAAGCTCATAGCGCGCCACCAAGTGGCGCGCTAGGAGCTTGTAGGTCTGCTATTTTTGAAAAATCGAAGAGCGACTGACATTTTTAGAATCTGATCTCAGGTCAGAATAGGTTAATCAGACCAGTGTGTGTCCAGTGGAAACCTCGTATGAATCTGATCTCAGGTCAGAATGGGTTAATTAGCCTGTTAATCTCTGCCTACCATGCCACTGTCTCTTACACATCTCTCTCTCTCTCTCTCTCTCTCTCTCTCTCTCTCTCTCTCTCTCTCTCTCTCTCTCCCTCTCTCTCCCTCTCTCTCTGTCTCTCTCTCTCTCTCTCTCTCTCTCTCTCTCTCTCTGTCTCTCTGTCTCTCTCTCTCTCTCAGCGTGTGACTGTGACTGGCGCGGCATCGCGTCCTCTCAGTGCAACAGGGCGACGGGCCACTGCCTGTGCGAGCAGGGCGTGTCGGGCGTGCGCTGCGACCAGTGTGCCCGCGGCTTCTCGGGACAGTTCCCAAACTGCCAGCCCTGTCACCAGTGCTTCGGGGACTGGGACCGCATTGTCCAGGTACGTACCGCAGCGTACCGTACGCCATGTAGCGTTGAATGAAAACTAAGCGACCATGACTAAAAGTAAGACTAAATATGTAATGAGTGAAGTTACTGAGACAGGGGAGGGAAGTCAAATAAATACTACTACAACCGACATAAGAACTCACTGAGTCTGCTCTGTTCTGTGAGACACATCAACAGACATTACAAAATATATTGACAATTAAATTTGGTCAATATAACAACGTGTCGCACTGCAGCGACATGTTGTGAGTCCTTGTAGATGGTTGTCATCGCAAGTTTGAAACAGAATTTGTTTCCACCCTCATGCCGCCGACAAGTCGTTTTATCCTTGGGTCAGGTGTGCTCTGAAAATAGCAGATCTACAGGCTCACAACGTGTCACAGCGCGACACTTTGTGAGCTTGTAGATCGGCTATTTTCAGCACGCAATTTTTCAACACGCATGTGTGATATGCCACACATTTAGGGATCCACGATATAATCGGTAGCATGACCGGAATCGGCCATAAAAATGCCATAATATCGGTAACGGAATGGTCTCAGAATAATACAGATTATTAAATCGGTTTTCATCAGCAAAACATTTTTTAAATAAAACATGTAAAAATGCATCAATGAGTTCAATATAAATCAAAAGTTTCTAGTACCTCGATCTATAGTCTATAACAAAAGACAAATCAAATATGATATTTATTGATTGATTGAATACTTTATTAACCCATTTTGGGGCGGGAACCCCTTTTGGCGTTGGCATCATGTTATGCTTTAGCTATTGAAAAATAGCAGATCTACAAGCTCATAGCGTGCCACCGAGTGGCGCGCTACGAGCTTGTAGGTCTGCTATTTTTGAAAAATCGAAGAACGACTGACATTTTTAGAATCTGATCTCAGGTCAGAATGGGTTAATCAGACCAGTGTGTGTCCAGTGGAAACCTCGTATGAATCTGATCTCAGGTCAGAATGGGTTAACAGACTTTAGGGCCAATAAGCCCCTATAAGGGCCTATAGGCTTGTCTCCATTGTGGTTCCTCTGTATAATATCAGAATCAGTCAGAATCGGTATCGGCAGATATGACCCTGCAAATAATGGGATATGAGATATGGGTCATAATTCCATAAGCGTGCGCCCCGACACCCATCCATCGGTCTCTCTCTCTGGTCTCACCACCAGGACCTGGCGGTGCGAACCAAGGCCCTGTCGGAGCGCGCCCACGAGATCCAGACCACGGGGCTCACCGGGGCGTACGAGAAGGCCTTCCGGGACCTGGAGGAGAAGCTGGCGCGCGCCCAGGGCATCGTCAACGCCCGCAACGCCACCGCCACGGCCGTCACCACGCTGATGGAGCTCATCGAAGACCTCAGGTATAATAAAAGCCCGTTGTAATGATGTCAGTATGTAGTCTGAAAACACACCTCTTCAGACTCATTGGGGGAGCCCGGCATCGAACTGGGATATGCAATGTGTTTAACGGCCGGGCTACACCGGGCGATTCTGTGCGCGTTTACGCGGGCGTACATGGACACACGTGCACACGCACTTTTAGGTCCAGTCCTATTTTAAGTGCACGTACTCGTGTGTGCGCATAAACGCGTGCGAAAAGCCTGGTGTTGCCCCGGCCGTAACATTAATATATTGAACATTAAATAAAGAATTGGCTGCGTAATACTTACTGTTTGTGGCATTATAATAACGCCCACAACTCAAATCTAGTTGTATCATTTGATTCTCATTCATTGCCCCATCACAGACCCTGACACTGACATTCTTATTGAAGGTAGTAGTATTCAGCTAGTATCAGAATTTAAATATCTTTGAATTACACTAGACTCAAACTTGACATTTTAAAAGCATGTTAAAAATGTAGCCAATAAAATCAAATTAAATGTATCCAATTTCAGACACATAAAAGACCATATCTAACAACAGATGCAGCCAAACTCTTCATGCATGCTATGATTTTTTCACACATAACCTACTGTTTCACAACCTGGTCACAGACAAATCAGACAACTTTAAAACCCATAGAATCACTTTACAAACAGACATTAAAAACACTGGATCAAAAGCCCAACCGTTACCACCACTGCCATATAGTTCAAAAGTACAACTTATTTAATTATGACGGCTTTAAACACTTTGCAGATGCCTGCCTCATCTTTAAGATCTTAAATGGACTTGCACCTCCACCACTGAAACAGTTCATAGATCGAACGGACAGTGGTGACAGAACAACAAGGGCAACTACCAGAGGGGACTGTGGAGTGCCAATCAGACGTAGTGTGTTTGGTAAAACAGTCTTCTCTGTTAGAGCCTCCCATCACTGGAACAGTCTCTGTTAGAGCCTCCCATCACTGGAACAGTCTCTGTTAGAGCCTCCCATCACTGGAACAGTCTCTGTTAGAGCCTCCCATCACTGGAACAGTCTCTGTTAGAGCCTCCCATCACTGGAACAGTCTCCCTACAGAATTAAGAGAGACCTCCAACTATCTGACCTTCAAATTCAACCTGAAAAGGTGGCTAAAAACAACTCAAATCTGTAATCATGAGTAACTATCAGCACTATTTAGTATTTATCACCGGTGTCATTTCTCACTTCACTTGCCGTTGTTCTGTCCCCTGTACCATGTTGATCTGTTCCTGTATTGTACTGTATTGTATTGTGTTTTTGTATGGACATAGTGTTGGGTGCTTGCACATATGTACACATGGCATCAACGCATGGTGTTGTGTGCAGGCACACTACACTTTGTCCTTCTTTTTATCATTCATAGCCTGCCCTGCAGGGACTACAGATGAAATTTAGCTTCGGCTAACTCTGGCCCATTTACATTGATGTGAAAACTGACATGTTGATTAATGAGCTTTGTCCCTGTCTAATAAATAAATAAATAAATCACCACCACCACCACCACCACAGGGCTCAGATTGGGGAGACCACGGACACCCTGACCCGTCTGGAGGGAGACCTGACCATCGTCCAGGACACCAACTCTGAGGCCTCCAAGGAGCTGAGTGCCCTGGAGAGAGAGGCCAAGGAGCTGAACCTCACCTCCCAGCAGCTCCACAGACACCTGGACATCCTCAAGAACTCCAACTTCCTGGGTGAGAAGAACCAGCTGGAGGCAGCACATTTTGATTCTAGTTTTAGTCATTATTTTATTATATTACTCCAGTTTTGGCATCACTGCACTGGCTTCCGGTTGTTTTTAGGATTGATTTTAAAATGATTTTACTTGTCTATAAAGCTCTCAACGGTCTCGCACCTTCCTACCTACATGACTGCCTGCCTAAATATGTCCCAAACCGCCCCCTGAGGTCTTCCACTGCTGGCCTGCTCGCTTTGCCAAAAAAAAAGGCAACTAAAAAATACGGGGAAGCAGCTTTTTGCTTCTACGGGCCGTCGGCATGGAACAAACTCCCACTGTACCTTCGTCAGGCAGCCTCTGTAGACATTTTTAAAGCTCAGATCAAGACCCACTTCTACAACATTGCTTTTAATTGATCTTTTATTTTTTACTTTTGTTATTCATGTCCTCACTGTATTACATTACTGCTTGTTTTTTAATGTTGTTGCCTTGCTTTTCTTTTATTCTCCATTTTTCTGTAAAGCACTTTGAGCTGCATTTCATGTCATGAAAGGTGCTATACAAATAAAGTTTTATTATTATTATTATTATTATTATTATTATTATTATAGTCTCTTGAATAGTTTTCATTTAGTTTTAGTCACGTTTTAGTCACCTGGAATGTTTTAGTAGTGTATTAGTGCCTCAGTTTTTGTTGGGTCCTCGACATTAAATAGTTTCAGAACCACCGATATAGAAACAGGGTTTTTTTTTCAGAAAACTGTCAGGATTTACAAGACGTTTTGTGTAGAATCTGCTCTCAGTTCTAAATGAGTTAATATATTCTTTGCCCCCCCCCCCCCCCCCCTCCTCCCCCAGGTGCGTACGACAGCATCCGTAGCTCCTACAACACGTCTCGTGACGCCGAACGGCGCGCCAACGCCTCCACCACGGCCAAGCCCAGCGCCGTCAGCCAGTCGGCCGACACCCGCCGGCGCACCGAGAGGCTCATCAACGCCAGGAAGGACGACTTCAACCGCAAGAACGCCCTCAACAAGCGGGCCCTGACGGACCTCGGCGCCCGGGCCGCGGGCCTGGACATGAAGAAGATCAACGAGAAGGTCCGTTTACCACCATGAGCTATCCGAGTCCTTCTGCCAGGAGCTTGAACAGCAGCCTGGATAATAAGCCAGACCGAAGCAGCCGGTGGCAAAAAAAACATTTTCATTTGAAACGATTGAAACATACATAAGGCCGCCACTGAATCTATGTAAAGCGCCTTGGATAAAGGCGCTATATAAATGCAATTAGCATTATAAACAAAGGGATCGCTCAATGTCGTTCTATAGGCGATCTAGGACTTTTCTAAAAGGTTGTCCAATGTCGCCCCATAGGCATATTAAATGAGATATTTCAGGCAGGAGACCCGAGTTATCAATATAAATACAAATGTGTCCACATTTGACTGATGGACTGCCATTGGATTTTTTACATTTTTCGTTTTGTCATGTCATAATATGAAATATGGCTTATAGAGTATAATGTCTTTGCAGAAAACAGCGAGTTGAGAAAAACAGGCTTGAAAGGTTGACTTCTGTGGTCTCTAAAATTACACCTATAGCTACATGTTTAATGATTAAGATGTATTTCATATTTACAGCACATTTTCAGCTCTGACACTTATTTCAGACAGTGGCGTGCACAGACATTTAGAGGGGCAGGTGCTCAAGTGAAAAAAAGGGCACCTTTTTATTTATCGAAGAACCACTGACATAGAAACATATAGCTTTAGATTGTGAGGGCCTAAATAATATAGTAGAAGCGTTTTTTGTCACCATGGTCCACACACTACAAATTAAGAAAATGTTTTTAGGGGGTGCTCTAGCACCCCCTAGTTTATATCTGTGCACGCCACTGATTTCAGACATGCTCTAGTAGTATGTGAAGAGTCTGCCTGCAGTGCTTTTAACTTTATAAAAAAAAAAAAGGTGGAGGTTGCGCGATGGCAGTCTCTCAGTCAAATCTGGTCCCCAGATATAAATGGCGCCTGTATATAAATATAACGCCCGCCGTCCCACCAGGTGTGCGGGGCGCCGGGCGACGCCCCCTGCGGAGAGAGTCCCTGCGGCGGCGCGGGATGCCGCGACGACGAGGGGCAGCGGCACTGTGGCGGTCTGAACTGCAACGGAGCCGTGTCCAAGGCCGACCACGCCCTGAAGAGAGCCAGGGACGCAGAGACGGAGCTCAACACCGCCATGGGAGAGGTGGACGGACTCTATACCAAGGTATGGGAGAGGAGAGGAGAGGTGGACGGACTCTATACCAAGGTATGGGAGAGGAGAGGAGAGGTGAGGTGGATGGACTCTATACCAAGGTATGGGAGAGGAGAGGAGAGGTGAGGTGGACTCTATACCAAGGTATGGGGGAGGAGAGGAGAGGTGGATGGACTCTATACCAAAGTATGGGAGAGGAGAGGTGAGGTGGATGGACTCTATACCAAGGTATGGGAGAGGAGAGGTGAGGTGGATGGACTCTATACCAAGGTATGGGAGAGGAGAGGAGAGGAGAGGAGAGGTGGATGGACTCTATACCAAGGTATGGGAGAGGAGAGGAGAGGAGAGGAGAGGTGGATGGACTCTATACCAAGGTATGGGAGAGGAGAGGTGAGGTGGATGGACTCTATACCAAGGTATGGGAGAGGAGAGGTGAGGTGGATGGACTCTATACCAAGGTACGACCTTCGGTTTTTGAGTGGTGCAACCCTACAACCAGCAATGTCCGTGTACACCTATGTGTTCACCTATGTACAGTATTTGTTCACCTATGTATGTATGTATGAGCACCAGTATGAGTACCAGTAGGGGCGCTGTTGTGCCATGCAGAAACAAAGAGAGAGAGACAGAGACAAGGCTCCTCCCGTTCCATCGGTAGCTCTGCTCGATTGGCTTTGCCTGCAGCCTCATGTAGGTCCGCACACAACGGAGAGGCCTCGGGTTGCGCTGGATGAACATAGCGACGATGAGAGTCGTTTTTTAATGTGCTATACAAATAAAGTTGACTTGATTTGATTCAAGATTCAAAGACTTTATTGCCATGTCAACAGAGTTGATTGGAATTTGTTTCAAAACAGACATACAAAAAGACACATATTCACATCACATATTCAGACAGTAGAAAAAGATACAAAAGTACAAACATCATATGAGGGGGACCAATAAATAAGAAGAATGCAAAACGTTACAATTCCTGTTTATATAAATAAATAGCAATTCATCGCAGTTCATCGTTTTACAAAGCAGCTTCACGCTGTAAAGTGTGAGTGAAAAAAGAGGGTCAGCATTCAGGAGGCGAACAGCCTCGGGATAAGTGCTGTTCTTGAAGCGGGAGGTATTGCACTTTAGAGACCGGAGTCTCTTACCTGAGGGCAGGGGTGCGAATTCGCGAATGGCGAATTTGCTAACATTGTAAGCGTGTGTCTCTTCTCTCTGCAGCTAGCGGAGGCCAAGGTCAAGGCCGAGGAGGCCAAGGGTAAAGCCCAGGCCGCGCTGGACAAGGCCACGGCCACCAAGGACAAGGTGGAGCGCTCCAACAACGACCTGAGAGACCTCATCAAACAGATACGAGACTTCCTCACGCGTGAGTTCACACCACACTGTTGTTTTTGGCAGCAGATTTTGACTTTAGTTTTAGTCACAGTCTCTTTAATAGTATTCATTTAGTTTTAGTCACATTTTAGTCACCTGGAATGTCTTGGTTGGTCTAGTTTTAGTCAACTAAACATAACATCGTAATGACAGTTTTTTTTCACTTGCTGATATAATAATATTTTCAGCATGCAACTAATTGTAAAATGACTTATACTGTCCAAGTACCACAGACGAAAAACAGTCTAAGTCCAAATTTCATTCTGACCCCTCCACGAAAAGGCCTCGTTGTCCTGAACCCTTATCTATCATTTATACATTATGGATCAATAGTGTGGACTTAGACTGTTTTTCGTCTGTGGCATTTTAACATTTTCGTCTAGTTTTTATTTGTTGGCAAAATTGTCAGTATATTTAGTATTTAGTTTTAGTCATCGTAGCTTAGTTTTCATTTAGTTTCCATTTAGTTTTCGTCAGTGGAAAAAAGGTAGTCGACGAACATTTTTTGTCTTAGTTTTAGTCGACGGAAACAACACTGGACCACCACACGGCACAGATCATGCACTGTAGAGCAGTACATCAAATCAAATCAAATCAAATCTAATTTATTTATATAGCACATTTAAAAACAACACTCATTGTACCAAAGTGCTTCACAAATGCAATACAATACAATACAATACAATACAATACAATACAATACAATACAATACAATACAGTGCAGAAGACGTCAATAATAAAACAACAGGAAAACAGGACAGAATAGTCTAAGAGAAAAGGTGCAGGATCATGTCGGTGGTGGAAAAGCTTGTGAATATAAAAATACATGATCACACAGATCATGTACTGTAGAGCATACAGTACACGATCACACAGATCATATCAGAGAGCAGTGGTTCCCAAACGTTGTCATGTCAAGGACCCCCGAAAAATTGACACTCATTAGCCCGCGGACCCCCATTTGAAAAGGTGATGCCATGGACCCCCCATAAGAGAAGACTTTTACGGCGACAAGACAATTTACAATTTTCAATTCAGGCATTTATCAGACGCTCTTAATCCAGAGAGATTTACATCAAGCAATAACAAAAACAAGGCATACATCACATATATATAAAGTAGTTATCATGAATCACGTATCAACTAAGAACGTAACAGTGGAGTATCTATGTCAACTATACATACTATATTATATATTATACATGTGTACTATAAAGTGCTATGACTATACATAAAATGCAATTCTAATGCTGTCTACGTAACAAGCTATAAATCTGTTTAAAATACTATCCAAGTCTAGCAGTGATTCTCAGCCTGTAGGTCTGCTATTTTTGAAAAATCGAAGAACGACTGACATATAGAAACACAGCTTTTTCAGAAAACTGTCAGGATGTAGAAGACATTTTTTTAATCTGATCTCAGGTCAGAATTGGTTAAGATTGAACAGGCCTTCCTCTGTCATAGACTGTACATACTGTACACATAACTCTGTATTATATACTGTACACATAACTCTGTCTTATATCTCTCTGTGCAGAGGAAGGCTATACATACTGTACACATAACTCTGTATTATATACTGTACACATAACTCTGTATTATATCTCTGTGTGCAGAAGAAGGCTATACATACTGTACACATAACTCTGTATTATATACTGTACACATAACTCTGTATTATATCTCTGTGTGCAGAAGAAGGCTGTACATAACTGTACACATAACTCTGTCTTATATCTCTCTGTGCAGAGGAAGGCTATACATACTGTACACATAACTCTGTATTATATACTGTACACATAACTGTATTATATATCTCTCTCTGTGTGCAGAGGAAGGCGCGGAGCCGGACAGCATCGAGCGGATAGCGAGCCGCGTGCTGGAGCTCTCCATCCCCGCGTCGCCCCAGCAGATCAGACACCTGGCGGACGAGATCAAGGAGCGCGTCCGCAGCCTGTCCAACGTGGACGCCATCTTGGACCAGACGCAGGACGACGTGCGCAAGGCCGAGCAGCTGCTGCTGGACGCCAAGAGGACCAGGTGGGTCTCAGTGCTACTGGTTCAGAGGACCAGGTGGGTCTCAGTGCTACTGGTTTAGAGGACCAGGTGGGTCTCAGTGCTACTGGTTTAGAGGACCAGGTGGGTCTCAGTGCTACTGGTTCAGAGGACCAGGTGGGTCTCAGTGCTACTGGTTTAGAGGACCAGGTGGGTCTCAGTGCTACTGGTTCAGAGGACCAGGTGGGTCTCAGTGCTACTGGTTCAGAGGACCAGGTGGGTCTCAGTGCTACTGGTTTAGAGGACCAGGTGGGTCTCAGTGCTACTGGTTCAGAGGACCAGGTGGGTCTCAGTGCTACTGGTTTAGAGGACCAGGTGGGTCTCAGTGCTACTGGTTTAGAGGACCAGGTGGGTCTCAGTGCTACTGGTTTAGAGGACCAGGTGGGTCTCAGTCCTCGTGCTACGAACCCACGAACTTGTGGTCCAAAAGCGAGAGCTTATAAGCTACGTAAAGCTCTAAGTAAAGCATAAATATCTAAACATTGTACTTGCGTGTGTGTGTGTGTGTACGTGCGTGTGTGCGGGGGTGTGTGTGTGTGTGTGTGTGTGTGTGTGTGTGTGTGTGTGTGTGTGTGTGTGTGTGTGTGTGTGTGTGTGTGTGTGTGTGTGTGTGTGTGTGTGTGTGTGTGTGTGTGTGTGTGTGTGTGTGTGTGTGTGTGTGTGTGTGTGTGTGTGTGTGTGTGTGTGTGTGTGTGTGTGTGTGTGTGTGTGTGTGCGTGCGTGCGTGCGTGCGTGCGTGCGTGCGTGTGTGTGTGCGTGCGTTCCTCAGGCATCGTGCGGAGGGCGTGAAGAGCACGGCGGAGACGGTGAAACAGGCCCTGGTGGACGCTAAGACCGCTCAGGCCTCGGCGGAGAAGGCCATCGCTAGAGCCAAGGCCGACATCGGGGAGACCGAGGCTCGACTCGTGCAGGTATAGAATCAATCACCCAGTGGTGGGGTAAGCCCTAGTATCAATACTAGGGCTACCAGATTCCAGATACCAGATTCGCTATATTTGGTCAAAATCAGCACAATGGTGAAGTTAAATGATGAATTAAAAATATGAATAGAGTTGGCAGAAGGCACTGAGAAGCTGCTATTGGGGTGGCAGTCCGAGGGTTAAGTACAGTAGGCAGTGGCTACTTAAGTAAATGTACAGTACTTAGTTACTTTCCACCACTGACACAATCACCACATGCAACAATTACTCTAGCAGAGTACCAGGACAAACAATCATGTCCTTTTAGGAAGGCCCTAACCACAGATTACATGGATAATACATACAATATACATACAATATACAATACAACATACAATGTGACGTCATTCGGCTCTGTAGAACCTACAATGTGACGTCATTTGGCTCTGTAGAGCCTACAATGTGACGTCATTTGAAAAATATTTATTTATTTGTTTCATGCATGGGATTTCACAGATTTGTTTATTTGTTTTAGAAATTCATAAAATTCTTAAAAATGAAAATAAACAATTATTACAAATGAAGGTGCCTGGACCGCTGAGCCATGGCCCAGGCCACACAAAAATAAATCTTTTGAATGTTTTTTTTTTACCGTGACGTGAGTGACCCACTAGATGGGAAACGGTGGTCAAACAAACGGAAATTAAGCAGAAATCTAAGTGACAGCTGAATTCAATTGGCTCATCATCGTTACTGTATACTGTATTATGTACTGTATATACTGTATCATGTGCTGCCTTGTGGTCAGATCGAGTCGGAGACGTCCAGCAGTGTTACTGTATACATACTGTATCTTGTGGTCAGATCGAGTCGGAGACGTCCAGCAGTGAGAAGGACCTGAGCGAGGCCATGGAGCGCCTGGGCACCCTGGGGAGAGAGATCGACGCCCTGAAGACGCAGCGGGCCAACAACAGCATGGCCGCCGCACGGGCCGAGGAGACCGCCACCATGGCACGGACGAAGGCCGAGGAGGCCAAGCAGGTGTGTGACTGTGTGTGACTGTGTGTGTGTGTGTGTGTGACTGTGTGTGTGTGACTGTGTGTGCGTGTGTGTGTGTGACTGTTTGTGTGTGTGTGACTGTGTGTGTGTGTGTGTGTGTGTGTGTGTGACTGTTTGTGTGTGTGTGACTGTGTGTGCGTGTGTTTGCGTCCGTGTGTAGCATTTACTGTATGGCTTCGACAGAATATCTTTAGAATATCTCTGTATAATGGTATAAATTATTAATTATTTATGCTGTTTCCTGTGTTTTTGTCCAGATCCTGGACGGTCAGCTGACCGATAAGTACCACGAGGTGCAGCAGCGCGTGGACACCAAGGCCAAGGCCGTCCAGGACGCCAAGAAGAGAGCAGAGAGACTCCGAGACGAAGCCAAAGAACTGCTGAGGGACGCTCAGAACAAGCTGCAAAGACTAGCAGGTGAGGAGAGAGAGAACCTGGGATCTGTGCCCTCTTTGAACCGCAAGGTTCCCACTTCCCAGTTCGAACCCGGGCTCCCCCAGAGGTATAAGGTCTCCACACACCGGGCGCGAATTTCGGATTTTTAAGTGGCGTTTCTCCATCGGTTTTTCCCGAAAAACGCGGCCGGTGTGCAACCACCTTTTAGTGTGGAAGTGTCCTTGAGCAAGACTCTGAACCCCAAATTGCTCCCGATGTGCTGATTGGTGCCTTGCATGGTTTCCTCCGGCATCTGTGTGTGAATGTAATTGGATATATTGGATATATATAAAAATATATAAATGCACCATTTACCATTTACACACACTTGTGCATAAACACATTTATAAAAGATACTTATATGCGGATTCAAACAAAACATAAGAAGGGAGTGGGTATTTGGATCTCCTGTTGTGATTCTGAAGGAATTGTTGAGTATTCCTTTTTCATTACATGACTACATGAACCCTATAGCATCCCTATTCTAAACATAGGAAAATATTTGACTAAGATATAAAGTCTAAAGTAATAATTTCATGCAGATTTACACGCTCGCTTTGTGAGCTTGTAGATTGTGTGATTGTGTGACACACACTATTTTACGTACAAGTATATTGGTTTTAAGTGGTGAGCATATAGTCAGACCTCTCCCAGAAGCATAGTCTCACGTACCCAGACAACTATTCCACAATCTCCGAATGCTATATAAGAGTCTACACCATAGCTCCCGAAATCCGAGTAAGGAAGCTGCCATTTCCATTCACGAAAATATATTAAAAAAAATATCTTTACATTTTATTCTTTTCATTTTCATTTCTGCTAAGCAACAAGCTATATATATGCTTAGATGATTTCTGTTTATATCAGCATACATTTATTTGCGTGACTATATTTAAGAAGTAGTGAAAATAGACGATCTGCTATTTTCACCAGTTCGGGTCCCGTCATGCGAACATCTATTTTCTGCTTTGTGTCACGTACGTTACGTACTGGCTGAAACGTTTGTGGGAACCACTGTTACACTAACAGTCGTTGGCGTTAGTTGGCGTTCCTGTGTGTCACTAACCAGTCGTTGGCGTTCCTGTGTGTCTGGTACACTAACCGGGCGTTCCTCTGTGCCCTGCGTGTCTGGTACACTAACCGGTCGTTCCTCTGTGTCCTGTGTGTCTGGTACACTAACCGGTCGTTCCTCTGTGTCCTGTGTGTCTGGTACACTAACCGGGCGTTCCTCTGTGTCCTGTGTGTCTGGTACACTAACCGGGCGTTCCTCTGTGTCCTGTGTGTCTGGTACACTAACCGGGCGTTCCTCTGTGTCCTGTGTGTCTGGTACACTAACCGGTCGTTCCGCTGTGTCCTGTGTGTCTGGTACACTAACCGGGCGTTCCTCTGTGTCCTGTGTGTCTGGTACACTAACCGGGCGTTCCTCTGTGTCCTGTGTGTCTGGTACACTAACCGGGCGTTCCTCTGTGTCCTGTGTGTCTGGTACACTAACCGGTCGTTCCTCTGTGTCCTGCGTGTCTGGTACACTAACCGGGCGTTCCTCTGTGTCCTGTGTGTCTGGTACACTAACCGGGCGTTCCTCTGTGTCCTGCGTGTCCCGCCACAGAGCTGGAGAAGGAATACGAGGAGAACCAGAGGCGGCTGGAGGGGAAAGCTCGGCAGCTGGACGGCCTGGAGGACAAGATGAGAGGCATCCTCAATGACATCAACAAGCAGATCCAGATCTACAACACCTGCCAGTAAACCTCATGACTGCACTGTTCGTTCATTCATTCGTTCGTTCATTCATTCGTTCATTCGTTCATTCGTTCATTCATTCATTCATTCATTCATTCGTTCGTTCGTTCATTCATTCATTCATTCATTCGTTCATTCGTTCATTCGTTAATTCGTTCATTCATTCGTTCATTCATTCAACAGGCAACAGGCCAGCTGTCAGACTAGTATACACAATCTTTGAACCAAACATTATTTGGTTTTAAAGTCAAAACGAACAAGAAACGTAAAGAGATGTTGGTTATATAATGATGTCCTAACTGTTGGGAATACTGTATGTAAATTGTCTGCCAAGCTTTAAACGTTTGACGTGTCTTTCAGACAAAGACACGCGTGTCACTTCACAGTGTCATCTGAGCTTCGAGGCTTCATCTCATGTCATGATGTATGTTTTGTATTTTAGTTTTTTTTCAAAAGAACCAAAAACCAGCGTGACTAATAATACACGGGTCAAAACAGAACTCACGTTGTAGTGTTTGACTGCTGTACAGCTGCCTACAGTATACGCAGGTTCTGAGGAGATCCAGTTTATCGATAAACAAACAAGGCAAGCCACATACCAGGACGGCAACGTGCAAATGTCACGTGACAGATCCTGCCGATTGAGGCGCCGTGCATCAGATGATTATGTTATCCAGTTTGTCATAACGTGTTTGTGTACGTCGTCTGCACGCAAATAACAGAGCGACAGACATTCGAGGTGTGAAGATAATAAATGATGGCCCTGCCCCACCCCAAAACAAACCCCTACTGTACATGAAGATGAAGATCAAAGGCGTACTGTAAGTTCATCACAACAAGCAGCTGTGGTCAAAGAGTTACTTCAACTGAGGAATATTGTATAGCCTATTATTTAACCCATTCTGACCTGAGATCAGATTCATACGAGGTTTCCACTGGACACACACTGGTCTGATTAACCCATTCTGACCTGAGATCAGTTTCTAAAAATGTCAGTCGTTCTTCGATTTTTCAAAAATTGCAGACCTACAAGCTCGTAGCGCGCCACTGGGTGGCGCGCTATGAGCTTGTAGATCTGCTGTTTTTCAATAGCTAAAGCATAACGTAATGCTAACACCAAAAGGGGTTCCCGCCCAGAATGGGTTAATGTATAGGCCTATAGCTGACCCTGTGTTTCTCACACTTGGATTATTATACATGCTGAATTGAGTGTGTTAAGTGTGTTATGAGTGATACAATCATTCTGTGCTACTAGTGTGAACTATAGCACGCTTTTGCCATGCCGAGGAGAGTGCCACTACTGGCAGACAGTATCCCACCGGTGAAGCACTGTACACTGTGTTTCCTTGTGCCTTATTATCCCATTTAGGCCTGACGTCGAAATAGAAAAACGTTCGCTCTGAAAGAATAATGTATTCAAAGATGTGGTGTGCTGCATTTTTACACTTTTTCAAAAAAATAGCAGACTCTGTGGCGCGCTATGAGCTTGTAGGTCTGCTGTTTTTCAATAGCTAAAGTATAACAAGATGCTTAGTCAAAACACCCAAAGGGGTTCCCGTCCGTTATACTATATTATAAGCAGTGGTTCACAAACGTTTTCATGCCAAAGCACCCCTAAATGAATGTGCATTTGGCTGCGGACCCCCCCCCCCCCCATCTGAAAAGATGTTGTGCCAAAGAGGAGGACCCCATACAAAGGTTGTGGTGTTAAAAATGTCACCAAAAGAAATATTTTAACATTTTCAAAGAATGTCATTTTTTTCTTTTTAAATAATGACCCTTCCCTGGTGACACTTTGAGAATGAGAAACTCCAGCTTTTTAGACCACATACAGTATACCGCCATAACTCTGAAAGTGTACAAATGGAACCAAATGGACTCGTTGGGGTAAGAAAGGAAAGGAAAGTTACCATGTTTACCCAGGGTAACTGGACTAAGGAAAGGAAAGGTACTATGTTTACCCAGGGTAACTGGACTAAAGGTACTATGTTTACCCATGAGGGTAACTGGACTAAGCTCAAGAACTTGTTTACAGCCAGGCCCTGCTCATAGAACATTTCATGGTAGGGGTTCAATGCCTTGCTCAAGGGCACTTCAGCGGTGGTAATTTTAACGTGCCGGTCCGGGGATACGAACTATAGCGACCTTCCGATATCAAGACCGCTCCACAAACCGTTCGGCCACCGCTGCCCATTTGGTTCCATTTGTACACTTTCAGAGTTTTACAGCCACATCCGTGTCCCATTTATTTGGTTCCTATTTCTAACTATCCATCATGTATCTCTGGGGGGGAACCAACCCACTCAAGGACCCCTGGAAGGTCCCCGGACCCCAATTTGAGTAGCACTGCCTTAATAGCATGTCGATTTCTTGTACATTTTGTCAAGTGTACTTTTTTTGGAAGCGTTCGAATAAAACATGTAAAGTATTTTTGTTTGACCATGCAGTCTGCAGCTGGGAACCTCACCATTTTGATAAATTGCCAAAGCCAAAAAAAACAACTGTTGTTTAATGTGTACAGTTATGTGAATAAAGGTTACCCTTGCTCTATAAATACATAAATGTCTTTAATTCATTTTGTATTTATTCAAGTGTTTTTGACTGGGGGGGTAATATTTTGACAGTATGATTTTGTAATCATCTTTAGGGCCCCAAATCATACCCTAAAAAGCACTATAGTGTCTAAAAAACAGAGGTTTTTCTGACTGGGGTCATATTTTGACAGGAGCAAACTGACTGTCATAATTTCACCCCCCTCCCTATCGAAGTATAGGACAGTATTAGGATGTTGATATTGATTTCAAACACAAAGTGTTTTTAGGTATTATAATACTTGACATTAATAAGTCAGTATAATAAGTGTGTTATGATAAAGGTTGTCATTACTATCAAGTACTTTTATATATATAATTAATTATGTTTATAATGCGTTATAAACATGGAATACATAGCAATTCATGAAGTATTATAATACTTGAAATTATAATAAGTCATTATAATAAAGTGTATAATGTGTTATGATTATTTATCAGCGCTTATACATATAATTATACATGTTTATGAGAATATTATAATAGTATGTTATATATATATAGTATAAGTATCATTATGTTCATAATGTGTTATAAATGTTGGATGCATAGCAAGTGTTACCACAGCTTTTCCAATGGTGTTAATGAAACGAGTATAAACAGTACTGTCTACAGGAGCTTGTAAAGTGATTTAAATAATTATGGACGCTTAGTTTGTTTTCTTCTTAAGTTTTAAAACAATATAACAACAACACAAAAGCTAGCTAAAAGCTAATACTGTTGACTATCATAACAAACTGGTGGTCTCTGTGAGTTAACAGAACCAAACAGTCAGACATAGACAAGATAGATTGTGGACAGTGAGAGGCTGCGTAGTAGCAACTCTGTCCACTAGATGGTACTGCGGGCTGCGGCTCAACATGCAATACAACACTAGAACACTAATGTCTGTCTTTCTAATAATTAGGTAAAAAAAAAACACCGCAATGAGAGAGGAGAGAGAGAGAGGAAAAAGCAATTATATAAACTGTATTTAAAAATGTGGTATTTATTATTAACGTTTTGGTATTTATTATGATTGCATATTGCATTGCATTTTTGACTTCCAGAGAGAGAGAGAGAGAGAGAGAGAGAGAGAGAGAGAGAGAGAGAGAGAGAGAGAGAGAGAGACCTTTATTTAATTCCTATTTATATCCAATATTTATTTGTAAATACATTGTTTTATTTTGATTGTCTTGTTCTGCTTTGGCAATATAAACGAACGTTTTCTCGTGCCAATAAAGCTCCTTTGAATTGAATGGAGAGAGAGAAAGAGAGAGGGAGAGAGAGAGAGAGAGAGAGAGAGAGAGAGAGAGAGAGAGAGAGAGAGAGAGAGAGAGAGACCTTTATTTAATTCCTATTTATATCCAATATTTATTTGTAAATACATTGTTTTATTTTGATTGTCTTGTTCTGCTTTGGCAATATAAACGAACGTTTTCTCGTGCCAATAAAGCTCCTTTGAATTGAATGGAGAGAGAGAAAGAGAGAGGGAGAGAGAGAGAGAGAGAGAGAGAGAGAGAGAGGGAGAGAGAGAGATCCTCCCCCCCTATCTCCTTCCCACTCTGCGGTCACGTGGTCACAGCAGTAAGGAAGTGTCTGAGTCGCTCCGTTCGTTCCTTTGACCAGTTTGTGTTGTTCCTAAAAACAAAGTGTCGATAATCACCGTCGTCTCTCGTCTCTGTCCGTCGTCACACAGCGAGAGACACATTATTGTTGTTTGTTATTATTATTATTTTGTGCCGCGTCTTCTACACATGGAGCATAATATGCTCAGCTGAAAGCCGTAGGAAATGAAATGGGTCCTGGGTAAGAGCGGAACATTCCAGAAACACCGTGGTGGAGGAGGAGGCAGCACGGGGCGCCGCGGCCCTCTCAGCCCGCCTCAAGGAGCTTAGCAGCCGGGCTACGACAACACAACACACACACCGACCGACCGGTATCGGCAGCTAGCTATAGCGGGGCGCTGCGGCCCTAGTCTCAGGCTCTCAGCCCGCCTCAAGGAGCTTTGCAGCCGCCTGGAACATTCCAGAGACACCGTGGAGGAGGAGGCAGCAGCAGCAGAGGAGTGCGGCAGTTTAGCGGGGCGCTGCGGCCCTCTCAGCCCGCCTCAAGGAGCTTAGCAGCCGGGCTACGAGACAACACACAGACCCGGCAGCGGCAGCTTCGCTAGCGGGGCGCTGCGGCCCTCTCAAGCCCGCCTCAAGGAGCTTAGCAGCCGGCTGGGACATTCCAGAAACACCGTGGTGGTGTGTCTGGTGGAAGAGGAGGCAGAGGAGTGCGGCGGCTTAGCGGGACGCTGCGGCCCTCTCAGCCCGCCTCAAGGAGCTTAGCAGCCGGGCTACGACAACACACACAAACGGAGGGACCGAGCCTCGGCCATTGTTGTTGTGTACTGTACTGTACTGTACGGGACGGGATTATTTGACCCCTGGCTCGCACTGTGCACGCACTGACACCTCGTAAGTCTATAGTTTTGACGTCCTACTAACTACTACAGGTTGTAATCGCAGACTGTCCTAGCCTAATATTTAGAGTTTGACTCGTAGATGTATTTGCAATTTTAAATGATCCGATTTCTGTGTCCTAATCGATAAAGAGACATCTATATCTACGAGAGTCTTTCTTAGGCCAAGACTGATCCTTTGTGTGTGTCGTTGCTATGAGGTGACAGAGACAGACATGTGATATGTGTTCTGTCTCTTGTCTGTAATCCAGTTTGGTGTCATTTGGTTGTTTTTTGAGGCCAAAGTCATTTAGCCAGAGAGGAGGATGCGATGATCCTCGTGCGCCGGCCGGTGTCGCGTTGTCGAAAACAGCCGATCTACAAAGCCCTCGTCGCGTCGCCTCGCAGCGCGCTGTGAGCTTGTAGATCTGCTATTTGACTCTATCTATCTATCTATCTAGCCGCTATAGTTATATTGCTAGTATTCGCTTTAGGTACATACGTCTGTGGGCTACACGCCCCCTGCACGGGAGTGGGATGGACGGGATGCACAGGGCTGAAGAATAGAAGATATTAATAAGCTACTTTATGTATTTATGAGCGATACATTAATTTCATGCATCATAATGTAATGTTACACCACTTCATTCCCAGCAAGCCAGCTTGTTTCCTTTTGTGTTTATTAGAAACTTTACTCCACCATTCCTCTGGCCTATTCTGGCTGAAATGCATTATTGGTGATGTAAACTAAGACCACTCATTCTATGTTTGAGTCCCAAAGGGGTGTGTGTGTGTGTGTGTGTGTGTGTGTGTGTGTGTGTGTGTGTGTGTGTGTGTGTGTGTGTGTGTGTGTGTGGAAACAAAAAAAGAAGGAAGAATTGACAACAATTGTAATATATATGGTGGCCTAAGGGTTAGAGGAGTGCCCTTGTTGCCGGTTCGATTCCCCGGACGGGCAGGAACAATCTGGGTCAGGAAGTGATTGTTCATCACTCACCCAACACCGCTGAAGTGCCCTTGAGCAAGGCACTGAATGAACCCCCAGCTGCTCCAGTGCGGAGATGCTTTAGTGACCGACAGTATCAGACTGAGGTTGTACTGGTCAGCTCCCAGGTTCTAATGTGTGTGTGTGTGTGTGTGTGTGTGTGTGTGTGTGTGTGTGTGTGTGTGTGTGTGTGTGTGTGTGTGTGTGTGTGTGTGTGTGTGTGTGTGTCTGTCTGTGTGTCTATGTGCAGGGCGTTGCTGAAAATGAGCACTTGTGCTCAGCTACTACCCTGGGTAAATAAAGGATTATAAATATATATATATATATATATATATATCTGAACAAATTGTAGGGGATATAAATTAAGTCAACAAATGGATTAAAAACGGACTATTTTCCCCCAGAATCAGAATATCTTTATTGTCATTGTACAAGACAACAAAATTGATTTGCAATCCAGCTCAGTGCATTTAAAACAAAAGACATAATACTCTATATAAAATACAAACATTTAAGGCATATTGCACAGTGAGTCCTTTTAGTCCATAAAGTGTCAAGTGTCAGTGCCGTTGTTTACTGTGTTGCCATGCTAAGAAAATGGGGCAAGGATCAACACCCTGACTTCCAGCTGGCTATTAAAACGTTATGGTGGCTATAGTATATCCCTACCTAGCAATATGGAGTGGACACTGGACAGGTGTTTAGCCATAAAACACCATAAGAACATAATGGTGACATAAGAACAAAGCATAACCTATTAATTTCACACATTTTAACATCATTTTCATTGAAGGAATGAAAGGATAGCGCAGCAATCAAACAATACTATTGACGGATTGATTGAAAATTGTATTCACAGTTTGTAGAGAAACTGAGTGGTGCAACTCCCCTCTCTCCCCCCCCCCCCCTCCTCTCTCTCTCATTAGCAGGCAACAGTGCAGCACTAATACTATCTCTCTCTCTCTGTTTTTCTGGCACAACAGCGCCCCTACTAGTACGATGCAATAGACAATGCAATTTTCCTTGCCAGCCTCTTTTCTGAGCTCACTACTGGGACTGCTGAATTGAATGCTCCGGTGTTGGTCTGTGTGACTGACAATCACTCCCTTTACGATGCCCTTAAGTCCACTAAACAGGTCACAGAGAAGAGACTTCGGTTAGACATAAGCGGCATCAAAGAGCTCATTCAGAGTAAAGTGATGAAAAAGGTGCTCTGGTCAGTGACGAAAGCCCAACTCGCTGACTGTCTGACTAAAAAGGGAGCATCACCTCTAGTGCTTTTGAAAGCATTCTGTGAAGGTCGGACCATGGAATCCAGGCTAAATGTTAAAAAAAAAAGTGGGAATGTTTGTAGTTATTAGTTATTTTCTTGAATGTTTTTTATTTTAAAGAAAGAATAGTCATATACTGGTGCTCATGGCCACATAGGTGAACACATACGAGGCAGGTTAACCAACACGGACATTGCTGTTCCTTGGAGTGGTTGCACCACTCAAAAAGAGGAACTAACCAGGTGCTCAATGGAGGTAGCAGGAAAAATGGGTACCGACCGTTGAACGAAAGTACAGGCCAATACAACATCTGCTACGAGGATAAAACCAGAAAAAAGCGCTGTTTACATCAGGGTCCTCCATGTTCAATTCACCAGAAGATTTGGAGACATACAAATATACACTTCTGTGGAAAAATCTAAATAAAACTCCATATTCCTCAGACTCAATAACCCTAATTCCCTTTTATTTTTTTGCTTCCCTGCTTCTTGCCTGCAGCTCTAACACCTTCCCACCACCACCACCCGTCACCCTGATTCCGTTCTGGGTGAGTTCGGACTTGTAAAAATCGCCAAGATAGCCGGGCCGGGCAGGAAGAGGCACAGCTCAGACCCAGACCCCAGCGGCGGCGGCAGCACCAGCGGCGGCAGCACCAGCGGCGGCGACAGTGACTCCAGTGACGTCGGGCGGCCCGTCGGCGCAAAGTGCCTGAAGATGGCGAGCAGCAGCGGCAGCGCGGCGGCGGCGGCGGCGGCGGTGGGCGGCCGACGCGGCGGGGCTCAACAGCGAGGAGGAGGAGGAGGAGGAGCTGCAGGCGGAGTGGACCCCTCCGGCTCCGCCTCCTCCTCCACCGCCACCACCACCACCAGCAAGAAGAAGCAGAAGGACCGGGCCAACCAGGAGAGCAGGGAGGCCAAGAGACTAGCGGCCGCCGCCGCGGCAGCAGCAGTAGCAGCAGCGGCGGCCGCGGCGGGAGGAGTTGTCGTCAGCGAGCACAAGAAAGGTTAGTCGCTCTACTTTCTTTTTATCCCACGATTTTGTAACCCATTTTTCACCCCTGTGTCAATCATCTAATGTGATCCTGGGCTCTACACACCCTCCACCAACCTAGTCCCCATATATGGGGGACAAGAGGAGACCAACCTAGTCCCCATATATGGGGGACATGGGGAGACCAACCTAGTCCCCATATATGGGGGACATGGGGAGACCAACCTAGTCCCCATATATGGGGGACAAGGGGAGACCAACCTAGTCCCCATATATGGGGGACAAGGGGAGAGCAACGGACTGTGTGTCCAAGTTGCTCCTTTACAACTGACAGGGGGGAGTTTCCCTGGTTGGACGTATAGTGCGTGGAAGGAACACGTTATTCCAACCAGTTCCTTTCCCCTCCATCAGGCGCCCCGGCTGGCCAGGGGGAGGCAGTTTAGTCGTTCTACTTTCAGTCAGGGGGTGGCGGGCAACTGTGATGATGGAGAGAGAGAGAGAGAGAGAGGGGGGGGGGGCCGCCGTGATTTTCACGCTCACTTCCAGAGGGCCACATTACATAGCAGAACTGCAGAAGCCTCTTTATCGCCATTTTTTTTTTTTCATTTTTTTTATGTCACACACCGAAGTAGAAAAAAGTAGCAGTTCTACAAGCTCAAAAACGTGTCGCACTTTTGAGCTAATATAGGAGAACTGCTATTTTTGCTTTATTTTAATTGGAGTGAGTCCTGGATAATTTTCATTCTATCATGTATTCATTGATTATAACCATTACAATTCGAGTTAGGGGTGTTGTTTGTTAATAATGTTCACAAGTATAAACGTGTACAATACATTTCATGGCCAATAGTGGTTATACCCCGTTGAGATGAAGAAACTGCCAGCACTCATTATGTCATTATGTCCTTATGCATGATTTTATTTACCTCCTGAGACTGAAAACGTACGCGTTGTTTCGGCCCGTCTTGGCCGTCCTCAGCGTTTGTTGTGACACAGTTTGTTTGAACCTGGAGTGTTGCGGGTTGTCTGCTACGGCAGTGCTTCTCTCTAATATTGCCCAAATCATATGCACAGCTAAAAGTAAACATTCACGTAATAATATTGCCAGACATTAGCCTAGACTCGAGGCACGGCTAAAATAAACATCAAGAACAGAGAAATATGTTTGTTCCCTTTGCCAAACTTCTCAAGGAACACCCTTCTCTCTCTAGACTTTAACCCATTCTGACCTGAGATCAGATTCATACGAGGTTTCCACTGGACACACACTGGTCTGATGAACCCATTCTGACCTGAGATCAGATTCTAAAAAATGTCAGTCGTTCTTCGATTTTTCAAAAATAGCAGACCTACAAGCTCGTAGCGCGCCACTCGGTGGCGCGCTATGAGCTTGTAGATCTGCTATTTTAGATAAATCGCCAACATGTGGTGCAAGTCTTTGAATATATTCTTTCAGAGCAAACGTTTTGAACTCAAATCTTTGCTTTCGGGGGGGGGTCCCTGGAAGAACATATTTCCAGATGGGGGTCGGCGGCCAATTACATATAATGTTTGGGGTCCTTGACATGAAATATTGAGCACCACTGATATAGAAACATGAGTTATTTCAGAAAACTGTCAGTATTTTAACAGAAATGGAAGGTTCTCAATTCTCATGATCCTTTCCAAGTGCAGAAACCCCTCCCTGACAGCTAAAGCTTCTAGGAAATCCCGAAGAGCCCTATTACTTCTCGGGCCATTTGTCTCCCTGCCTAGACATCATTAGAATACTTAAAGGATATAAGATCAGACAGCAAATCCCATCTCAAGCATTGTTGTTTCTTGTTCAGTTTTAATAGCATCTCTTTTTAGTTTGCTTTGACTTTGTTGTTTCTTATTTGATCAGATTTAGCCTCCGTGCTGAAAAGCAGACACCCGGTGTGTCGCAGAGCAACAGAGCTGCTTCATGTACTGTATTAGACCTAGAAAGGCCTGTGATCATTTAATTAACTTCGTACGTTTTTTCATGTATCAGAGGCATAGAACGGTCTGCTTAACTTCTGTTCGGGTTTACAAAATTGGCGGCCTAAATGTGATAAATGCTCCGTTTGTACTCGCCCATTAAATAATTCCAAAGACGTGGAGTGAGATATTGTCCTCTAGTTTCACATCCATGTGAAAGTTCTGGCACAAAACGTGTGTTTAGTCAATTATCTCCACTTTATCACGAGCTGCACACGGACGTCTTTCTCTCCGGGCGAGGGGGGGGCAGAATGACCGATGAACTGATTTTACGAATACGTCCTGTTTACCGCAGACGTCATCACCAATTGACCAGGGAAACACAAAAGTTTGGGTCACACAATTGGCAGGTGGTGTGATTAATTACCCAGCACCTATCGCAAGGCACCTGCCAATTGTGTGACCCAAACTTTTTTTGGGTTTCCCTGGTCAATTATTGGTGATGACGTCTGCGGTAAACGGGACGTATTCGTAAAATCAGCCCAGCGATCATTCCGGGCCCTTTTTTGATTTCAGGTCAAAAATGGGTTAATTGCAGTGATGCAAATAGGTTTTCAATGTAATGAGTCCCGGGATGCAGGGATGGTCTTTTAGAAATGAGTCCCAGGATGCAGGGATGGTCTTTTAGAAATGAGTCCCAGGATGCAGGGATGGTCTTTTAGAAATGAGTCCCGGGATGCAGGGATGGTCTTTTAGAAATGAGTCCCGGGATGCAGGGATGGTCTTTTAGAAATGAGTCCCGGGATGCAGGGATGGTCTTTTAGATGAGTCCCAGGATGCAGGGATGGTCTTTTAGAAATGAGTCCCGGGATGCAGGGATGGTCTTTTAGATGAGTCCCAGGATGCAGGGATGGTCTTTTAGAAATGAGTCCCGGGATGCAGGGATGGTCTTTTAGAAATGAGTCCCAGGATGCAGGGATGGTCTTTTAGAAATGAGTCCCGGGATGCAGGGATGGTCTTTTAGAAATGAGTCCCAGGATGCAGGGATGGTCTTTTAGAAATGAGTCCCAGGATGCAGGGATGGTCTTTTAGAAATGAGTCCCAGGATGCAGGGATGGTCTTTTAGAAATGAGTCCCAGGATGCAGGGATGGTCTTTTAGAAATGAGTCCCAGGATGCAGGGATGGTCTTTTAGAAATGAGTCCCAGGATGCAGGGATGGTCTTTTAGAAATGAGTCCCAGGATGCAGGGATGGTCTTTTAGAAATGAGTCCCACTTCAACCACGTTAGGAGTCATATTTGGCCATTTTTTACAAATTGCAGCATTTAACTCCCATTTCATTTTATATGGTCATAATGTGGTTATATTCATGTAGAAAACGAGAAGAAATCATTATTATGACTAAAGCTAGCAAAATAAACTAGAATAAAGAGTACAGTAGAGCATCCTGTGGATGCAGAGGTCGTTGTTTTATTGCGTCCCTTAACTATAAACTGTGTTTTGGGATGCAAAATGCACCCTATTTTAATCTCTGTGATTGGCTTTGTTTGTTTTTGATCGGTTATGCCGTCGTTGGCCCTTTTTTGGGGGGTGTGTCCGTCTGTGTGCTTCAACTAACTTGTCATTTACCCCATTTTGGTGTTTTAAGCATTATGTTGTACTTTTAGCTATTGAAAAATCGCATATCTACAAGCTCATAGCTTATAGATATGCAATTTCTTTTAAATCGTATACATGTGGCGCAAATCTTATATTCTTTCCAGAAATCTTTGTTTCTGGAGGGTCCCTGGAACAACATATTTTCAGACGGGGGTCGGTGGACAATTACATATAGTTTCTGGGGTCCTTGACATGAAATATTGAGCACCACTGATATCGAAACATGGGTATTTCAGAAAACTGTCAGGATTTAGAAGATATTTTGTACATTTCGAAGTCAGGCCCAAATGCGGGTTAAATCTCTGTGTGCAGGGTGTTGTGTTAGGTGTCTGTCTGTGTTACACAGTACACACACACACACACACGCTATCTTGGTGCTCTGTGTCACGCTGAAGTACTAACTGTCTGTAATCCTAGCTGAGGGAGAGAGAGACTCAGCCCCATGATCTGGGAAACTGGATGTTGTCAAGGTCAGGAGAATGATCCAGCCGTCTGTCTGTCTGTCTGTCCTCCCTCGGCTTCTCTTCCCCAGCATCAGTTCAGTCCGTGCTGTCGGACATTTCTTCAGAAAGGCAGCTACATTCCGTTGCTTTTAGATTCCGTTGCTTTTAGATTCTGTTGCTTTTAGATTCCGTTGCTTTTAGATTCTGTTGCGTTTAGATTCTGTTGCTTTTAGATTCCGTTGCGTTTAGATTCTGTTGCTTTTAGATTCCGTTGCGTTTAGATTCTGTTGCTTTTAGATTCCGTTGCGTTTAGATTCTGTTGCTTTTAGATTCCGTTGCGTTTAGATTCTGTTGCTTTTAGATTCCGTTGCGTTTAGATTCCGTTGCGTTTAGATTCCGTTGCGTTTAGATTCTGTTGCGTTTAGATTCCGTTGCTTTTAGATTCCGTTGCGTTTAGATTCCGTTGCGTTTAGATTCCGTTGCGTTTAGATTCTGTTGCGTTTAGATTCCATTGCTTTTAGATTCCGTTGGGTTTAGATTCTGTTGCTTTTAGATTCTGTTGCTTTTAGATTCTGTTGCTTTTAGATTCCGTTGCTTTTAGATTCCGTTGCGTTTAGATTCTGTTGCGTTTAGATTCTGTTGCGTTTAGATTCTGTTGCGTTTAGATTCCGTTGCTTTTAGATTCCGTTGCATTTAGATTCCGTTGCGTTTAGATTCTGTTGCGTTTAGATTCTGTTGCTTTTAGATTCCGTTGCTTTTAGATTCTGTTGCGTATAGATTCTGTTGCGTTTAGATTCTGTTGGGTTTAGATTCTGTTGCTTTTAGATTCCGTTGCTTTTAGATTCCGTTGCTTTTAGATTCTGTTGCTTTTAGATTCCGTTGCTTTTAGATTCTGTTGCTTTTAGATTCCGTTGGGTTTAGATTCTGTTGGGTTTAGATTCTGTTGCTTTTAGATTCCGTTGCTTTTAGATTCTGTTGCTTTTAGATTCCGTTGCGTTTAGATTCTGTTGGGTTTAGATTCCGTTGCGTTTAGATTCTGTTGCGTTTAGATTCCGTTGCTTTTAGATTCCGTTGGGTTTAGATTCTGTTGGGTTTAGATTCTGTTGCTTTTAGATTCCGTTGCGTTTAGATTCCGTTGCGTTTAGATTCCGTTGCTTTTAGATTCTGTTGCTTTTAGATTCCGTTGCTTTTAGATTCCGTTGGGTTTAGATTCCGTTGCTTTTAGATTCCGTTGCTTTTAGATTCCGTTGGGTTTAGATTCTGTTGGGTTTAGATTCTGTTGCTTTTAGATTCCGTTGCTTTTAGATTCTGTTGCTTTTAGATTCCGTTGCGTTTAGATTCCATTGCTTTTAGATTCCGTTGCGTTTAGATTCCATTGCTTTTAGATTCCGTTGCGTTTAGATTCTGTTGCTTTTAGATTCCGTTGCTTTTAGATTCCGTTGCGTTTAGATTCTGTTGCTTTTAGATTCCGTTGCTTTTCAAAGCTCTGATGTTCGTGTCAAAAGCGAAAAGAAGGATGTTGCTCATCTTCTTTCCTCATTCTTCAATTTACAATTCAGGCATTTATCAGACACTCTTAATCCAGAGCAACTTACATTAAGCAAGAACAAAAAGCATGGCAATGCATCACATTCAGCTATTAGTGTACAGTTTCGTCTTACACAAACATTCAATTCCATTTCACAAGGAATGGAAAATGTACGTTTTATGTGGACGAGCAAATCGGCTGTTTCTGTCCTACACAAATTCCCATTGACACTGAATGGAGAATCTACGTCATATGTTTCTGAGCAAATGGACATGATACGTCATGATGATGTACGATGAAAAGAGCGCCCCTCACTTCACACGGGTGTGATTTTGTTAACCACATCTGGTGTATTGACTCTGATAAAGGATCAAGTTGAAAGCTTAACGATAAGTTAGGTCTATGCTTTAAGTGATTATTGTTCCTTTTTTGTAGTTTTATTCTGTAATTGTTTTTGTACTCTCATATAGCAAGTGAATGAATAAATTAGCCTTCTCACTTACCAGTAAGACTCCCTGAGGGCGAGGGGGTGTGCACGCGTCAGACTGGGTGACAGCAGACTGCTGGGAGAAGGCTGGCGCTTTGACATGAAGGGGTCAGATCAACATATGGAAAGAATTCTGTACTGGCCAGTGGCCAGCCATATACAGTATGGAGTGTGTCTTGAGTGTACAGGGTTTAATGAGGTCAGATCAACATATGGAATGTCAGAACAGGTCGGCTCCATTTAAGGAGATCTAAGGGTGGCAGCGGGGACAGTGTCTTGAGTGTTAATTGTTAATTTAGCATTGAGATGAAACTTCATTTGTTTATCGCACTGGTGCCTTTATGTGAATGTATTTTTAATAATAATAATAATAATAATATACCAATTTATAATTACTTAGTTTTTGTATACAGTATGGATTATTTTGTAAATTTTAACCTTTATTTAACCACAAAAAAACACATTGAGACTTCGTCTCTTTTACGGAGCTGTGGGAACTGGCCAAGAGGCAGATATAACATGTCACTTCAATGCGACATAGTTCATGTCACATTACACAACAGCTTCCATGCATCCGTGACGCACCTCAAAGAACCTATACAATATTATACAACATACGTAGCTGAGTTTAGCTTTTTTGAGTGGTGCAACCACTCCAAGGAACAGCAATGTCCGTGTCCGCCTATGTGTTCACCTATGTGTTCGCCTATGTATGTCTTAATGAGCACGAGTATGACTATTAGTACCAGTAGGGGTGCTGTTGTGCCAGAAAGAGAGATAGTGAGAGAGAGAGGGAGAGAGAGAGAGAGAGAGAGGAGGGGGGAGAGGGGAGTTGCAACACTCTACTATTTTCTCTCAGAGAGAGAAACGAGGATGAAAATGGAAAAAGCTATTGTGGCATCATTGACAACGCTACGTTCTATTGGAGCCGTGTTATACTGAAAGCACAATAATGACACGCTACGTTCTATTGGAGCCGTGGTATACTCAAAGCACAATAATGACACGCTACGTTCTATTGGAGCCGTGGTATACTCAAAGCACAATAATGACACGCTACGTCGTTCTATTGGAGCCCGTGGTATACTCAAAGCACAATAATAATGACACGCTACGTTCTATTGGAGGCCGTGGTATACTCAAAGCACAACAATGACACGCTACGTTCTATTGGAGCCGTGGTATACTCAAAGCACAACAATGACACGCTACGTTCTATTGGAGCCGTGCTATACTCAAAGCACAACAATGACACGCTACGTTCTATTGGAGCCGTGCTATACTCAAAGCACAATAATGACACGCTACGTTCTATTGGAGTCGTGGTATACTCAAAGCACAATAATGACACGCTACGTTCTATTGGAGTCGTGGTATACTCAAAGCACAATAATGACACGCTACGTTCTATTGGAGTCGTGGTATACTCAAAGCACAATAATGACACGCTACGTTCTATTGGAGCCGTGCTATACTCAAAGCACAACAATGACACGCTACGTTCTATTGGAGCCGTGGTATACTCAAAGCACAATAATGACGCAGCCAGGCCGCACTGGGAATATAACTCCTTCAGCTGGACGGGATTGGGTGTTGCTTTACGACCTTTAGCAGCACAGAGAGAGAGGGAGAGAGAGAGAGGGGGAGAGAGAGAGAAAGAGAGAAGGGGGGGGGAGAGAGAGAGGGATATGACGGAGCGTTGAACAGCCAGAGGGGAAAGTAAGGACTAGATCACTGAAGAAGACTAAATCAGGACACGGGCCTTTCTGTAGCTCCGTGCACGGCAGCGAGGAACCTGTCATGGCCACCATGGTACTTTCAGCGCCGGACGCCACAACAACTTTATGACAACGGCATGATGAAAGGTACCCTGACTGTACTTTATGACAACAGCATGATGAAAGGTACCCTGTACTGTACTTTATGACAACGGCATGATGAAAGGTACCCTGTACTGTACTTGGCGTCACGCGTCAGTGTTTTGTATTTGTGTTCGAAATGGATCTATGTCAGCCAGGTCACATCTCGCTAGCATTATTTCAAAATGGCTTGGCTTAAAATGTGCCATTTTTCTGACTGTATTCAACAAATAACTCTTTTGCAGTAAAAAAGGGGGGAAGGTTGTATCTGACACGTGGTTGTCGTCGAGGCAAACATGGTTGTTGTCTGCTGTGTGGCACAGTCTATTTTAGAAGGCACTTCTATGAGTTTGCTGAGTTCACTATTGTGTGTGTGTGTGGGGGTGTGTGTGTGTGGGTGTGTGTGTGTGTGTGTGTGTGTGTGTGGGGTGTGTGTGTGTGTGTGTGTTTATGTGTGGGGTGTGTGTGTGTGTGTGTGTGCGCCCGAGTGCATTGGCCTGACCCACTTGTGCATGCCAGTGCATTGGTAGCATTGCTACGAGCAATGTGACTTCGTGAGCAGGTGCAGCTGATTCTGTTTGTGTGTGAATGTGAGATTGTTTCTGCTCTAAATGTGTGTGTGTGTGTGTGTGTGTGTGTGTCACACCGCACTTTGTCAATTTCAATAAAGTCATGTAACACACAGACACGTTGCTGAATTGTGTAATTATTGGAGTTTTTAGATAAGTTATTTGATTTCTTATATAATATATAAAAAATCGAATTTTGATGACTTTGAGGTGATATAGTCAATGCAGTGACATTGACAACAATTTTCAGCAAAGTGAGAACGCGGTACAACAACGTATTAATTAGGTAGTGTACGGTAGATTAAAATTGTGGCGTTAATTTAAACGATAAGATGAATGTCCATTTGTGGCAGAGCTTCATTTAAAACATGCCTGGGTGATCGCTGCACGCGTGCTGACATGATGGCTTAACAAGTAGTGGCACGTCTGGTAAAGGTTTGAACTATGACTTGTGAGTAAATGAGTCAATTTGTGTTTTTCTTATTGTCCAGATGTGTTTGTGGACTGGAAGCAGAACGCCAACGAGGTGATCGTCAGACTGCGCTGCGGAGACGGCGTTCAGAGGACCGAGGATGTCGCCACGACCTTCACCGATACACACTGTCACGCCCACCTCCCAGGTACGACCTTCACCGATACACACTGCCACGCCCACCTCCCAGGTACGGAATAGGACTTACGTAGGCCTCTTTTACACGGCGACCATCTCCAGATAAAACGTCAAAGTCCCGTTGCGTTCTCATTTTGTATCGACCCTTTACACGAGAACGCACACTTTATGAAAACGCTATAATGTCGCTAGGTGGCGGTAACGGGCTGCCGAATAGACCAGTCACCCACGTTACGTTACGTACAAGAAGAAGAGCCAGCTCCCCCTTCACACAACAGGCAGCACAGAGCATGCCACGGGATGGATATATATTTTATAATACATTAGGCTACATAAACGCTGCTGCCGCCTATCGCAAGGCATTTTATTTACATCATGGTTTTACATTCACCATCGCTGATGAGCAGCGCTTTGTAGGCGAGGAGGGAGGCTTGTTCAGGAACTCCATTATATCATATATATATCTATGTATGGCTCTGCATTAATGTAATAAACATATATGCTCTGTGAGCCAACGTAAGCCATGATGTCATAAGTTTTGCGGATTCACCGTTTTGCCTGTTTACACGGAGAAGGGATAAAACGGCGTTCTCAAAGATTTCCACTCTGGAAAGTGTTTTCACTTTGTTGCGTTTTCACCTCCTAAAAACACCGTTCTCGTGTAAAAGGACATCAGCAAACGATACTTTATTTTGCCGTTTTATCTGAACACCATTCTCGTGTAAAGACCACCTTAAAACATTTCAAACAAAACTTCGGTACTGGGTGTAGGTAATAATAATATGGGCTTGAAGGGAAAACAAGAAATGTCCGTTTACTGGCAGAAACATGAATCCTTTCCAATGACACCACATTCATCAATCTAAGATGATGCCGTTTAGTCTGTTTTGAGTGAAATAATATTTCAATTTGACTCTTCTAAACGTAACTATTTTTCTGCTAAAAAAACGACATTGGAAGACTTTTAGAAGAAATCACAGTTTGCCTAGGACGACATTGGACGAGATAAGAGATTATAATGAGATTACATTATAATGTATAATGAGATTACATTATAATGCATCCAGAATCGCCAGTATTATATTTAGCGCTTCTGGGCGTCTCCGTCACCTGGCAACGCTTTGCTTCTGTGTTGTGGCATCATTTCCGTCCACTCTATCTTCAGCGTCGCATCGTGACGCATCGTGAGCTTGTAGATCGGCTATTTTTCAGCATGCAACCAAGTGTAAAATGACTTATACTGGATCTCTGTTTGGAAGGGTCCACTAGTCCCCTTCCTAACATCTTAATCAAGTTTTTATTTGACAAAATTGTCAGTATATTTAGTCTTGGTTTTTTGTCATCATAGCTTAGGTTTCATTTAGTTTCCATTTCGTTTTCGTCAGTGAAAAATGGTAGTCGACGGACATTTTTCGCCTTCGTTTTAGTCGACGAAATCAACACTGTGTGTGTGTGTGTGTGTGTGTGTGTGTTTCAGATGGGCGTGAGTGGGGCTGTCGTCTGCAGGAGGACATCGAGGCGTCCTGCAGCAGAGTCCAGTACAAGGAGAAGGGAGGCTTCCTGCTCCTCACCATGCACAAGAAGATCCCCTTCCACACCTGGCCCTGCCTCATGGTCAGTCCATTTAGCACTGTCCCCTTCCACACCTGGCCCTGCCTCATGGTCAGTCCATTTAACACTGTCCCCTTCCACACCTGGCCCTGTGCCTCATGGTCAGTCCATTTAACACTGTCCCCTTCCACACCTGGCCCTGCCTCATGGTCAGTCCATTTAGCACTGTCCCCTTCCACACCTGGCCCTGTGCCTCATGGTCAGTCCATTTAACACTGTCCCCTTCCACACCTGGCCCTGTGCCTCATGGTCAGTCCATTTAACACTGTCCCCTTCCACACCTGGCCCTGTGCCTCATGGTCAGTCCATTTAACACTGTCCCCTTCCACACCTGGCCCTGCCTCATGGTCAGTCCATTTAACCCATTCCACACCTGGCCCTGCCTCATGGTCAGTCCATTTAGCCCCTTCCACACCTGGCCCTGCCTCATGGTCAGTCCATTTAGCCCTGTCCCCTTCCACACCTGGCCCTGTGCCTCATGGTCAGTCCATTTAACCATAATAATCCATAATAAATATATTGCTCATTTTATATTCATCCATCCATCCATGCATCCATCTTCAACCGCTTATCCGTAGTCTGGTCGAGGGGGCAACAGCTCCACCAGAAAGCTCCAGACTTCCCTCTCCAGAGCAACATTACATTAGTGACTTTCTCCTGGGGGATTCCGAGACGTTCCAAGGCCAGTGAGTCCAACTGCGCCTTGGTCTGCCCCGGGGTCTCCCAGTGGGACGTGATCCTTGGTCTCCCCCGGGGTCTCCTCCCAGTGTGACGTGCGTCGAGGACTCCATCCATTCTTGAGTTGTCTTGACTTAGTTTTTCTTCCTTTTTTTGTCATTCTGTGTTTAGTCGAACAAGAAGGAGAAGGCCCCCCCGGTGACACCGGAGACCAAGACAAACAAGGAGCCGTTTGCCGTGCCTTCGGCGAGGAGCGATCCGACGCCCGTTCCCCGTTCTCCGTCGGTGGAGAAACCCAAACCGACCGCGGCGTCGTCGACGTCTCAGTCCCAACCGGCGCCACCTCTCCCTCCCTCGCCCGCGCACGGCGAGGCGAGGCGCGGCGGCGGTGGAAAGGAGCGGGGCGTCAAGCGCTCCCTGAAGAACAAGGCGACAGGTACAGTAGGCCACATGGAAAAATATACTATTTAAAAATATTTAATATAATATTTTTCCCTTAAAAAAAAAATTGTTGGTGGAAATTGATTATATTATCTGTATTTTGAGACCGATCCGATTTTTATGGCCAATTCCTACAGATTAATCGTGCTTCCTTACTTATTATTCTTGGCGAACGTAACCGTCGTTCTACGGAAGTATAGAAGAACTACAAATCACAGAATGTGCATTGGCTGCATCATCACGCTATGTACGACATCGTGGTAACATCGTATCGTCTCCACGATATTTATCACGATTATTATCGCCTCACCTCATTAGCGACAGGCGACAAGGACGATATTTATTAGGGATGCACCGTAAGGTAAATTCTTGGCCGAATACCGAATATAGAAAACAGTTGGCCGAAAACCGAATATCCGAATATGATTAATATTATATATCTTTTTTCCTACCATAGCGGTCATGGCCGTACCTTAAAACTACCTGATTTATGGCAAAATAAATGGTTATGGCAAAACTTAACTTAAATAATAATCACTATTATGGGTCCATAAAACATTTATTCAGCTCTTTTGAATGCATTAATAATTGCATACACTATTCGGTGATATATTTTCTGCCTATTCGGGCCGAAACCGAATAGGCCGAAAATCCATTTTTAGCCGTTTTCTGACGAATATTTTCTCCGGCCGAATATTCGGTGCATCACTAATATTTATCACGATTATTCTCGCCTCACCTCATTAGCGACGGGCGACAAGGCGGCGGCGGGAGACCCGGTCGCTGCGGCGAAGAACGGGGCCAATGGCGTCAACAACCAGCCAATGGCGACGGAGAAGCAGCCTGCGAGCGCGGTGGCCAGAGAACAGGAACCCAGTGCCAAGCGCAACGCCACCACGCGGCCCCTCGCCACCAAGGACGCCACCACCACCGCCGCCGCTAAGACCACGACGCCCTCTCCCAAGGCCGCTACTACGACGACTACGCCGCAGACACAGGGGGGGGGTCCGGCCGCCGCCGCTCGAAGCCCCTCCCCCTCGCAGACTCCCAGCGGCCGACGGGACGACGGCGGGGCGGAGAGGCTCGGCAACGGACAGGAGCTCAAACCGGTGGCCGCCGGTCACATGACCCACGGCATCAACACCACTCAGGTGAGATGTGGGTTTTTCTTGGGGGGGAAAAAACGCACCGACTTAAATGACAACTTTAGTTTTTTTTCAACCAAGGTTCATGTTTTAGGTTGTTATTAGAGAAAGTAAATTTTTTTTCCATTTGCTGCTTTCTTTTGTTTCAGGGATTTTAGCAGTTTTTTACATAATAAATCGCCATAATATTTTGTAAAAAAATACATATTTTGCCCCATGCTCGAATGCCCCTGTCAAAAAGAGCTAAAATCCCTAAAACTAAAGAAAGCAGCAAATTAAAAACATGAACCTTGGTTGAAAAAAACTAAAGTTGTCCTTTAAATGTCGTCAGGTCACACACTGTTCATTCACACGCAGCAGTCAGCTAGTTGGGGTCGCATTTTCTTTTTATGTAGATTTGTAGTGGGAATAAGTTGTAATAAGTAACGTAATTCAAATCAAACGGCAGAGCTTCTTCCTTCAGATACAGTTCACCTGGTAGATAAACATATTATTATTTTTAAACGTGCCGTCCATGTCCCGGTTTCAGGTGGCGGAGGAGAGGCGAGGCCAGTCCTCGGAAAGCCAGCACGGTTCTTCTGGGACTCCATCGGTCGGCGGCGGCGGCAGTAACCTCAACCTACCAGCAGCTGGCGCTAGTAGTGGCAGCGCTAACGCTAACGACCGCCTCAAACCCGCCGCCGCCGCCGTCGTCGTCGTGGGCTCCAGCAACGGAATCGTAGCGGCGGCTTCTTCTCTGGAAAGGCCGCCGACGTCGGGGGGAGAGTCGTCACCCCCCGCGGAGAGGACTGATCCTGGGCCGGAGAAAACCCCCGCCGCGGTGGAGGAGGAGGAGGAGGGGCGCGGTACCACGCTCAGGCCCCACGAAGGAGCTGACTCCAGAGGGTCGGGTTCGGTAGCAGCCGCGGGTCCGACTGCCAGGCACACCCAGGAGACCCAGCCGCTACCCGGGCTGTACCAGGAGAACCAGCCGCTACCTGGCCTGTCTCAGGAGACCCAGCAGCTTCCTGGCCTGTCTCACCAGACCCAGCAGCTTCCTGGCCTGTCCCACCAGACCCAGCAGCTTCCTGGCCTGTCTCAGGAGAACCAGCAGCTTCCTGGCCTGTCTCACCAGACCCAGCAGCTACCTGGCCTGTCTCAGGAGACCCAGCAGCTACCTGGCCTGTCCCACCAGACCCAGCAGCTTCCTGGCCTGTCCCACCAGACCCAGCAGCTTCCTGGCCTGTCCCACCAGACCCAGCAGCTACCTGGCCTGTCCCACCAGAGGCAGGGCAGCGGTGACGGCGAGGAGGAGAAGACGGACCGGTCCAAAGAGGAGCCTCCTCTGGACACCAAACAGGAGGAAGGTCAGTTCACATTCTAGAACCACCAGTAGTACTACCAGTACCCGGCCCGGCTCAGGGGTATAGAGTGGCTGGATGGTAACCAACCGCAAAGGTTGCCAGTTCGATCCCTGTGGGCTCCCCCAGAGTTGGTGTCAAAGTGTCCTTGAGCAAGACTCTGAACCCCTAATTGCTCCTGATGTGCAGGTTGGTGCCTTGCATGGTTTCCGCTGCCATCGGTGTGTGAATGCGTGTGTGAATGTGCATTCTATGTAAAGCGCCTTGGATAAAGGCGCTATATAAATGCACCATTTAACTTTAGAGCATCACAGTGCCGAACAAAAAATTAGAAAGAAGGAAAAAAAAAAAAAAAAAGAAAGTAAGCATTTAGACCTGAGATCAGATTCTACAAAATAATTTCTTCTAAATCATGACCGTTTTCTGAAAATCCTACGATTCTATATCAGTGGTTCTCAAACCTTTTCATGTCAAGGACGCCCAGAATTATATGTAATTGGCCGCCGACCCCCATCTGAAAATATGTAGTTCCAGGGACCCCACTAGAAGCAAGGATTTGAGTTGAAAACGTTCACTGTGAAAGAATATATATTCAGATATTTGCGACACGTTTTCACGATTTTCTGAATCTTTTTTGCCAGGGTGCCAATGCTTCATTAGTATCGGACAGGATTAGTATAGGTTAAGAGACACCTTTCGGCGGTTAAAGGAGAATTCCGTGCGTTAGCATCTTTGTGCACAGTAAAAGCTAAAAGTGACCAGATTTGACTAAAAGACTGCCATCGCGCAAATTACAGCTTTTCACCAGAGGAGAAACACTTTTTTTATTTTTTTCAAAATGAGTTAATTGCACAGACAGACTCGTCACATACTAGAGCATGTCTGAATTAAAGTGTCGGAGCTGAAATTGACATGTAAATATGAAATAAATGCATAAACATGTAGCTAGGTGTAATGTTAGAGACCACAGAAGTAAACCTTTCAAGCCTGTTTTCTCAACTCGCTGTTTTCTGCAAGAGACATTACTCTATAAGCCATATCTCCAAAACTGGAGGGTCAAACTGAACAACCAATATGTCAATTTGAAGCTATGATTCCCTGCTTTCACATGACATGAAAAAACGAAAATTCAAAAACATCTGTGTCAATCTGGTCTCTTCTGTGTACTAACCCCCCCCCCCCTCTCTCCCCAGCCCCCGTGGAGCCCGTGGTGAACCTGCAGATGGTGAAGAACGACTCGTACGAGAAGGGCACGGACCTGATGGTGGTGAACGTGTACGTGAAGGGGGTCTGCCGGGACACGGCCAGGGTGCTCTTCAGGGAGCAGGACTTCACCCTCATCTTCCAGACCAGGTAACGCCCCGCGTCCCAAACGGTTACCATGTGGGTGGTGTGGGGGGGTCCCCACAGCAGATCAGTATAGAGCACCGAAGTCTGACGTCACTTTCAGTAGAGGGCGTCAGTCCCCAGGTTCATGTATTTGTTTAGTTGCATTGAAATCCCCATCGAGGCGATTTTAGATCGCCTCATATAACAACTGTGTTTGAAAGATAAACATGTCACCCCGGCCGCTTCACTCATATGGATATGAAGAATCAACTGACTGAGAGAAAACGCTAATGTTACTGCTGCTGAATTAGTTAGATTTTCGCTAGAAGCAGACTGTATCATATATGTGAGTGACTGACTGTTGCAAACGATACAGAGACACCTCCCTGACAATAACGCAGAGACAGCTTGTTTATTTTTGGACCACAACGCTTATAGTAGACATTAAGATCACCCCATGTTATTCTCCATAGAGAAATTACTTTCCGCGAACCAGGGGAATCTTCGGGATGAGCGAGTTACGTACGTCAGGACTTCGGTGCTCTATAGTACAGTTATTTTAGACGGATAGTATTTTAGACGGACTTATAGCTCGTTACGTAGACGGCACTAGAATTGCATTTCATGTAGTCATAGCACTTCATAGTACACATGTATATTGTATAATATATAATATAGTATGTATAGTTGACATAGATACTCCACTGTTACGTTCTTAGTTAATACGTGATTCATGATAACTACTTTTTTTATATATGTACATGTATGCCATGCTTTTTGTTCTTGCTTAATGTAAGTCGCTCTGGATCAAGAGCGTCTGCTAAATGCCTAAATTGTAAATTGTCCCCGGAGCATCCAGACCATTGTGAGCTTGTAGATCTTCTATTTTCATACGGCCAATATATATATATATATATATATATATATATATACATATAGATATAGGGCTGAAGTGGGCCATGTATGTTTTGTAATAATAATCTTAAATCTACTAAAAGTAGAACATTTGGATCCGAGTTGCAATGGAGTGGAAGTAAAAGTATTGGAAATTGGAAATACTCCAGTAAATTACAAATAAAAATGTACTTAGTTACTTTAACCCATTCTGACCTGAGATCAGATTCATACGAGGTTTCCAACTGGACACACACTGGTCTGATTAACCGATTCTGACCTGAGATCAGATTCTAAAAATGTCAGTCGTTCTTCGATTTTTCAAAAATAGCAGATCTACAAGCTCATAGCGCGCCACTCGGTGGCGCGCTATGAGCTTGTAGATCTGCTATTTTTCAATAGCTAAAGCATAACATGATGCCAACACCAAAATGGGTTCCCGTTCAGAATGGGTTAACAATACATGTGTACTTAGGTACTTTCCACCACTGCACATCGTCTAAAGGCTCATACATACTCCAGTTTTTGCTGATGGGTTATCACCATTTTAGGTGATAGCTTATCACCTAAAACGGTGATAAGAGTTGAGGCCATCATACTCGCGGTGATGTCCTTAAGGATTGACCCCGCCTCCCTGTGGTTTTACCCAACTTCTAGACCAATCAGTGAACGGGGTGATAGCTCCAGAGTGAAAAGACTGATAGTCTGATGGTAAAAACAGAGAGAGATGGGTCTGTGTCCGCGGTGATAGCTGATCATCACCGCCACTAAAGGCTCATACATAGTCTGGATTTACGGTGGTGGGGTGACCACCGAACTACAACATGACGTCACTGAGCCGCGGTGAAGAGCAAACCACCGCCAACGCTCCAGCCCTTCTCTCTGTTTTGACTCAGCACCGCTCAACGTTATTTCAGCTCCGGTGGTCAGCTCACCACCGAAAATCCAGACTATGAATAGGCCTTGATGGTGTAGTCTTCCAACCCTTTAAAAACTACACTGCGGTGATAACCTATCACCATAAACTGGAGTATGTATGAGCCTTAAGAGTTCAGTGGAACAGTCTTAAGAGTGACAGCTGACCTTGTTCTTTTCTCTCTTCGTTCTGTCACAGCGACGCTAATTTCCTGCGTCTCCATCCAGACTGTGGAGCGAACACGGTCTTCAAGTGGCAGGTCAAACTCAGGTAGGACACTTTCTTTCACAGGTAACGGCGTTTGGTCGTCATTCCGTACATAGCCTCGGTACTAGCTCTGGTCCATAGCTCTAATGCGTTTCATTTAGAGCTATGTTACTCTCAACTTCCGCCGCTCGCATGAATACAGACCAGCCTCTCCTCTTTAGCGTAAATAAAAAGAACGTTTTTGCTACTCACCAAAACAAAGGCGGGTTGTGTCATTGGAAAGCCTACTTTCCTTAGTGGACGCACTCTGAGCCCCCCCACCACACGTATAGACTGTACTTTTTGGCCAAAAGGGGGAAAAAATACTTTTAGTTACTCCGCTGCGCCTTATACCAGAGAACTGCCTCATAGAGAATATTTTTCCTCCAGTGAAAAAAAATCCCTTTCTGGCCAAAAAGTACAGTTTATACGTGTGGTGGGGGGCTCAGAGTGCTTCCACTAAGGAAAGTAGGCTTTCTAATGACACAACCCGCCTTTTGTTTTGGTGAGTAGCAAAAACGTTCTTTTTATTTATGCTAAAGAGTAGAGGCTGGTCTGCATTCATGCGAGCGGCGGAAGTTGAGAGTAACATAGCTCTAAATGAAACGCATTAGAGCTATGGACCAGAGCTAGCCTCGGTACTATACATGAAATGGAAGGCCGGGGGCTTTTCAGAGTAAAATCTGTCTCATCTGCTGGGCACTCAGTCTAGGGCCTTTATTCTGAAGAATTCCCCCGGCAACAAAAAAAAGTGTTAAAAAGGGCCATTTCACAGCTGGAAGAAACTGCAATCACTCAATGTAAATATGCTATTTGTAGTAGATAACAGTAGCATAATTTACATATAATTCTGGGGTCCTTGACATGAAATAATTTGAGAACCACTGATATAGAAACATAGGGTTTTCAGAAAACGGTCATGATTTAGAAGACTTTATTTTATTTTATCGTCCTCAGGTCTAAATGGGTTAATTCCGGTTTTCTTAAAAAACTTATGTTTCTATGTCAGTTGGTGCTCAACCTTTTTCATGTCAAGGACCCCCAGAATTATCTGCATTTGGCCGCCGACCCCCATCTGAAAATATGTTGTTCCACAGGAACCTCACAGAAGCAAAGATTTGAGTTAAAAACGTTCACTGTGAAAGAATATATATATTCAAAGATTTGTGCCACATTTTCACGATTTTTCAAGAATAGCAGATCTACAAGCTCATAGCGTGCCACTCGGTGCCGCACTATGAGCTTGTAGATCTGCTATTTTTCAATAGCTAAAGTATAACATAATGCTTAAAGGACAACTTTTGTTTTAGGTTGTTATTAGAGAAACTAAAAGGTGGCTGTTAAATTTCTTTCATTTGCCGTTTTCTTTCGTTTTAGGGATTTTAGCTCTTTTTGACAGGGGGCGGGGGCATTCGAGCATGGGGCTAAATATGTATTTTTTCACAATGTTATGGCGATTTCATTTTTTATTTATTTACTATAGTCCTACTAGACCCCAAGAAATTACTTCTGGCCACAAAAGATCACAGGATCTATTGAATGTGACAAAGAAAGCAGCAAATGAAAAAAAAAAATAACACTCATCTTTTACTTTCTCTAACAACAACCTAAAACATGAACCTTGGTTGAAAAAAACTAAAGTTGTCTTTAAAACACCAAAAGGGGTTCCCGTTCAGAATGGGTTAAAATAAGCTCTCGTTACAAGAGAGGTGAAGTGGCCCTTTAGCTGAACTTGAGACGATGTCGTGTTTTAGGTCACGGTAATCTCCTGATTGACCCGATGTACTAATTAGCATATCGGTTTTTATTGGACTCTCGCCACAAAAGGACGTGCGTTGCTTCTGAGCCGCCTCATTGGATACGTCCGTTAGTGTTGTATTCTTCTGAGCGTCCTCATTGGATACGTCCGTTAGTGTTGTATTCTTCTGAGCGGTCTCATTGGATACGTCCGTTAGTGTTGTATTCTTCTGAGCGGTCTCATTGGATACGTCCGTTAGTGTTGTATTCTTCTGAGCGTCCTCATTGGATACGTCCGTTAGTGTTGTATTCTTCTGAGCGGTCTCATTGGATACGTCCGTTAGTGTTGTATTCTTCTGAGCGGTCTCATTGGATACGTCCGTTAGTGTTGTATTCTTCTGAGCGTCCTCATTGGATACGTCCGTTAGTGTTGTATTCTTCTGAGCGTCCTCATTGGATACGTCTGTTAGTGTTGTATTCTTCTGAACGGTCTCATTGGATACGTCCGTTAGTGTTGTATTCTTCTGAGCGGTCTCATTGGATACGTCTGTTAGTGGTTTGTATTCGTGTTACTCTCCCATCGCTATCGCTTCCTGGGTTGACGTCGCTGCTCTCCAGTTCTGATTACAGATCAGATTCGCTCCTCCTGACTTTAACCCATTTTGGGCGGGAACCCCTTTTGGTGTTAGCATTATGTTATGCTTTAGCTATTGAAAAATAGCAGATCTACAAGCTCATAGCGCGCCACCGAGTGGCACGCTACGAGCTTGTAGGTCTGCTATTTATTGAAAAAAATTGAATAACGACTGACATAAAAACATAGCTTTTTCAGAAAACTGTCAGGATGTAAAAGACATTTTTAGAATCTGATCTCAGGTCAAAAGGGTTTAACCATTAAACAGGTTGAATGCCTACAATGTACGGCCCGTCTTCCAGCCATAGACTGCCTATGGTTTAAAGTTACCTTTGAACAGCCACTTTAAATGATGGATGGTTTGTAACCAAATGGACCGGCCCTAACCCGTGTAACCCTTTGTTCCTCCTCCTCCTCCTCAGGAACCTGATCCAGCCGGAGCAGTGCAGCTACGCCTTCACGCCGTCCCGGCTGGACATCACGCTGAGGAAGAGGCTGAGCCAGCGCTGGGGGGGGCTGGAGGCCCCCGCCGCACAAGGTCTGCTGCCTGGGGGGGGCTGGGGGGGATTAGCATAGTGCAGCGTTGGTTTTGTATGTTTCTATGTCAGTCGTTCTTCGATTTTGTGTGTGTCTGAGGTGCGTTCAGGGTGGCTCCTATTGGTCCTCGTGTGTGTCTGAGGTGCGTTCAGGGTGGCTCCTATTGGTCCTCGTGTGTGTCTGAGGTGCGTTCAGGGTGGCTCCTATTGGTCCTCGTGTGTGTCTGAGGTGCCTTCAGGGTGGCTCCTATTGGTCCTCGTGTGTGTCTGAGGTGCCTTCAGGGTGGCTCCTATTGGTCCTCATGTGTGTCTGAGGTGCATTCAGGGTGGCTCCTATTGGTCCTAGTGTGTGTCTGAGGTGCCTTCAGGGTGGCTCCTATTGGTCCTAGTGTGTGTCTGAGGTGCGTTCAGGGTGGCTCCTATTGGTCCTAGTGTGTGTCTGAGGTGCATTCAGGGTGGCTCTGGAGACGAGAAACACGAGCTCTGCAACAAATCCAGTAACAAGATATGGCTGCCACAGTCTTAGGGCCGATTAAAGCCCACCACACACCGGCTGTGTCCGCCGCGCGGCGGACACAGCCGCCTCCATCATTTTCAATGAACCTATCGCACACCGGCTCCGTCCGCCGCGTCGCGCCGCGCGGCGGACACAGCCGGTGTGTGGTGGGCTTTAATCGGCAGACGGTCGCAGACGGTGTGCGATGGGCTTCATACTCTATTTTAGAGCCGAATAAAAGTCGGTTCGGCGCTGTAGAGCCTACAATGTGACGTCATTTGAGGTTCGGGGGGGGGTAACGTCCTAATGTCGGCCGAAATCATTTCGGCACTACAGCGCCGAAGCAGCGGTAAAATAGGAGTATGAATCGGCCCTTACTCTGCCCTACCAGCCTCATGTACACCTATCCCTCCCTCTGTCTCCAAAGCAGTGTTGTTTTCGTCGACTAAAAATATGACGAAAAATGTTCGTCGACTACCTTTTTTCACTGAGGAAAACTAAATGGAAACTAAATGAAAACTAAGCTATGAGGACTAACACTATGACTAAATATACTGACAATTTCGTCAACAAATAAAAGCTAGACTAAAATGTTAGGAAGGTACTAGTGGACAAGAGATCCAGTATAAGTCATTTAACAGTACTCTGTTGCATGCTGAAAATAGCAGATCTACAAGCTCACAACGCTGCAACGCAGCAGTCATTTCGACAGCATCAAGGCTCACCAAAATACATTTTAGTCGACTAAATCAACTGTAGATTTAGTCGACTAAAATCTTGTGACATTTAGTCGACTGAAACTAGACTTAACACTAAGACATTCCAGGTGACTAAAATGTGACTATAAACTAAATGAAAACTATATTCAAGAGACTAATGACTAAAACTCAAATCTAAATTTGCTGCCAAAAACAACACTGCTCCAAATCCCTGGAAGCTACATGGAATAACATGCCTTTTATCCTGCATTCCCACCCTCTCTCTTTAATTTTAACGTGTTTATAATTATTATTTTGGGTCGTGATCCATTCAGCAATGTTGTTCATATATATCATAAAAAGCACACCTACAGGCGACCAGGTGGGTGCAGTACTTAGTTTAGACAGTTTTTGGTTTGGACTAGTCATTGGTTAGACCAGTCATTAGTCCTACAACTACAACCCATCTCAAACCCTAAACCTAAACTCCCACAGGGGCAGCACACCTAAACCTAACCTTAACCCATGTCTAACTAATGACTAGTCTAAACTAAGTATGCACCCCGACCAGGGGCGTAGGAGAGGGTACGATGCCCGACAATGAAAAAGGAACACAAACACCTGCACACCGTCTAAAAACGCATATATATTCAGGGGCATATAAATTCATATATATATCAAAAACCTTCTCGGAGTCTTCCTAATTTCTGTAATAAATACATACTCTTCTGGTGGAGTTACTAGTTGCTTTAGCAGACATTTTGAGGGTCCAATGGAGTTGAGAGGTTTGGTCCAAAGCACTTTTTACTACTTTCCATTGGTTCAATATTTTCGAAACAACACACAGACGTAAATGGTGTTCAATAGCACTGATTTATGGAACAACACACAGACGTAAAGGGTGTTCAATAGCACTGATTTATGGAACAACACACAGACGTAAAGGGTGTTCAATAGCACTGATTTATGGAACAACACACAGACGTAAAGGGTGTTCAATAGCACTGATTTATGAAACAACACACAGACGTAAAGGGTGTTCAATAGCACTGATTTATGAAACAATACACAGACGTAAAGGGTGTTCAATAGCACTGATTTATGAAACAACACACAGACGTAAAGGGTGTTCAATAGCACTGATTTATGAAACAAGACACAGACGTAAAGGGTGTTCAATAGCACTGATTTATGAAACAACACACAGACGTAAAGGGTGTTCAATATAGCACTGATTTATGAAACAACACACAGACGTAAAGGGTGTTCAATATACCACTGATTTATGAAACAAGACACAGACGTAAAGGGTGTTCAATATACCACTGATTTATGAAACAACACACAGACGTAAAGGGTGTTCAATATAGCACTGATTTATGAAACAACACACAGACGTAAAGGGTGTTCAATATAGCACTGATTTATGAAACAACACACAGACGTAAAGGGTGTTCAATATACCACTGATTTATGAAACAACACACAGACGTAAAGGGTGTTCAATATACCACTGATTTATGAAACAACACACAGACGTAAAGGGTGTTCAATATAGCACTGATTTATGAAACAACACACAGACGTAAAGGGTGTTCAATAGCACTGATTTATGAAACAACACACAGACGTAAAGGGTGTTCAATCGCACTGATTTATGAAACAACACACAGACGTAAAGGGTGTTCAATAGCACTGATTTATGAAACAACACACAGACGTAAAGGGTGTTCAATATAGCACTGATTTATGGAACAACACACAGACGTAAAGGGTGTTCAATAGCACTGATTTATGGAACAACACACAGACGTAAAGGGTGTTCAATAGCACTGATTTATGGAACAACACACAGACGTAAAGGGTGTTCAATATACCACTGATTTATGAAACAACACACAGACGTAAAGGGTGTTCAATGGCACTGATTTATGAAACAACACACAGACGTAAAGGGTGTTCAATATACCACTGATTTATGGAACAACACACAGACGTAAAGGGTGTTCAATCGCACTGATTTATGAAACAACACACAGACGTAAAGGGTGTTCAATCGCACTGATTTATGGAACAACACACAGACGTAAAGGGTGTTCAACAGCACTGATTTATGGAACAACACACAGACGTAAAGGGTGTTCAATAGCACTGATTTATGCCAAGAAAGAAATAATCATAAATGTAGTTATGAGGTTTCCTCCCAACAGCAACGACAGTGAACGTTTTTAACTCGTATCTTGCTTCTGGGGCGTCCCTGGAACAAAATATTGTTGAGACGCGGGTCGGCGGCCAAATCCATATCATTTTCGGGGTCCTTGACATGAAAACGTTTGATAAACCACCGATATAGAAAACATTCGTTTTTTTTCTTTTTTCAGAAAACTGTTAAGATTTAAAAGACATTCTTTTGGGGTTTTAATGCCTGTTTTTGACCAGGGCTTAAAGTTCAGTCCTGAGTATCCCATAGGGGTCATTTAATGAGATCAGTGCAGATTTGCAAAAAAAACAAACATTTTCAGTCTTGATGCCCCTTTTCCATCTCGCCCCACTACTCTACCTAGCTGTAAATAACAAACATAATTCATGTTGGTGATTATTTTTTGGGGGTTTTATGCCTGTTTTTGACCAGGGCTTAAAGTTCTCAGTCCTGGGGACTGATTTCAGTCCTGAGTATCCCATAGGGGTCATTTAATGAGATCAGTGTAGATTTGGAAAAAAATAACATTTTCAGTCTTGGGATTGTTTTTGGCTTTATTAAGCCCTGTTTTTGACCCTTAGGGCTGTATTTTGCGTGTCTTAAGTACCAGGTCTTATTACTTATAACTTAAGACCTGGAGACGTGATCAATGCCATTTGGCTATTCTGAGTGGCCAAAGAGCATTGACCACCACGCCTCCAGGTCTTATAAGTTATAAGTAATAAGACCTGGTACAACTTATAAGACACGCAGAATACAGCCCATAGCTTCTAAACCACAACTCCATCCTGTTTGTTTAAGGTGCAGTGGGCGGTGCCAAGGTGGCGGTGTCCACAGGCCCCGCCTCCATGGAGAAGACGCCGGCGGGCAGCAGCGGTCACCACCACCACCTCCACCACCTCCACCACCACCACCACCCCGCCCAGGAGGAGCCCCTCCCCCGGGCCGGCGAGGAGAAGAAGACCAACAGCAACCACAATAAGGCCTCGTCCCGGGTCAGTACAGGAGAGGGCTTTAAGCAACTAGTCCACTAGTAAATCCACTAGGCTTCGTCCCGGGTCAGTACAGGAGAGGGCTTTAAGCAACTAGTCCACTAGTAAATACACTAGGCTTCGTCCCGGGTCAGTACAGGAGAGGGCTTTAAGCAACTAGTCCACTAGTAAATCCACTAGGCTTCGTCCCGGGTCAGTACAGGAGAGGGCTTTAAGCAACTAGTCCACTAGTAAATCCACTAGGCTTCGTCCCGGGTCAGTACAGGAGAGGGCTTTAAGCAACTAGTCCACTAGTAAATCCACTAGGCCTGGTCCCGGGTCAGTACAGGAGAGGGCTTTAAGCAACTAGTCCACTAGTAAATCCACTAGGCTTCGTCCCGGGTCAGTACAGGAGAGGGCTTTAAGCAACTAGTCCACTAGTAAATCCACTAGGCTTCGTCCCGGGTCAGTACAGGAGAGGGCTTTAAGCAACTAGTCCACTAGTAAATCCACTAGGCTTCGTCCCGGGTCAGTACAGGAGAGGGCTTTAAGCAACTAGTCCACTAGTAAATCCACTAGGCCTGGTTCCGGGTCAGTACAGGAGAGGGCTTTAAGCAACTAGTCCACTAGTAAATACACTAGGCTTCGTCCCGGGTCAGTACAGGAGAGGGCTTTAAGCAACTAGTCCACTAGTAAATCCACTAGGCTTCGTCCCGGGTCAGTACAGGAGAGGGCTTTAAGCAACTAGTCCACTAGTAAATACACTAGGCTTCGTCCCGGGTCAGTACAGGAGAGGGCTTTAAGCAACTAGTCCACTAGTAAATCCACTAGGCTTCGTCCCGGGTCAGTACAGGAGAGGGCTTTAAGCAACTAGTCCACTAGTAAATACACTAGGCCTGGTCCCGGGTCAGTACAGGAGAGGGCTTTAAGCAACTAGTCCACTAGTAAATCCACTAGGCTTCGTCCCGGGTCAGTACAGGAGAGGGCTTTAAGCAACTAGTCCACTAGTAAATCCACTAGGCCTGGTCCCGGGTCAGTACAGGAGAGGGCTTTAACCCATTCAGGCCTGACGTCGACATTTAAAAACAATCTTCTAAATTCGGACAGTTTTCTGACATGTTTCTGTATAGAGCACCGAAGTCTGACGTCACTTTCAGTAGAGGGCGTCAGTCCCCAGGTTCATGTATTTTTTTTAGTTGCATTGAAATCGCCATAGGAGGATTTTTAGATTGCTTCATATAAGAACTGTGTTTGAAAAATAAACATGTCATCCCGGCCGCTTCACTCATATGGATATGAAGAATCAACTGACTGAGAGAAAACGCTAATGTTACTGCTGCTGAATTAGTTACATTTTCGCTAGAAGCAGACTATCATATATATGAGTGACTGAATTTCAAACGATACAGAGACACCTCCCTGACAATAACGCAGAGACAGCTTGTTTATTTTTGGACCACAACGCTTATAGTAGACGATATTAAGATCACCCCATGTTATTCTCCATAGAGAAATTACTTTCCGCGAACCAGGGGAATCGTCGGGATGAGCGAGTTACGTCAGGACTTCGGTGCTCTATTAGTGGTGCTCAATCTTTTAAAAATAGCAGACCTACAAGCTCGTAGCAGCTTGTAGATCTGTTTTTTTTTCAATAGCTAAATTATAACGTATTGTATTGTATTGAAAACCCTCTAGTTTGACATGTCACATGCTACTTAAAGCAAAAATAAATCTAGAAGATATTTGCCTCATATTGGATGTCAATGGTGGCCAGGCTTTCGCCTCAGACAATTCCAGGGAACCTTTTTCAGGATATATTGAAGATACAAAATCAGCAGAGTTTGGTTTTTTTTTTTGCATTTTAATTTGAGGTTTCCGTTCCTTTATTCCTGGACTAGGTGGACGACGGCGGTCTGGACGCCGTGTCTCCGCGCACGGAGCAGAACCAACACGCCACCATCACCAAGGCGGAGCCCGCCGCCATCACCGTGGTGAGTGAGGACTGAGTATGTAGGGTTGGTTTAGCCCACCGCCATCACCGTGGTGAGTGAGGACTGAGTATGTAGGGTTGGTTTAGCCCACCGCCATCACCGTGGTGAGTGAGGACTGAGTATGTAGGGTTGGTTTAGCCCACCGCCATCACCGTGGTGAGTGAGGGATGAGTATGTAGGGTCCATCACCGTGGTGAGTGAGGAATGAGTTAGGGATGGTTTTGGGTAGGTACCCTCACAAAAACATGCAGTAATCCTGGTCTCTAAACTGCCTCCCCCTGGCCAGCCGGGGCGCCTGATGGAGGGGAAAGGAACTGGTCGGAATAACATGTCCCTTCCACGCGCTATGTCCGGCCGGGGTAAATTCCCCTCTGTCAGGTGAAAAGAAGCAGCTTGGACTCCTCATGCATAGAAGGAGGCATGAGGTCAGTCCGCTGCCCCCCCCCAGGTTGGCAGAGGAAGTGTAGCGCCCAGGATTACATTAGATAATTGGCACTGGGTGAAAAAGAAAACTGGGTTACAAAAATTGTGGGATAAAAAAAATTAGAAAAAAAAGGGATGGTTTTGATTTTGATGCCCCTTTTCCATCTCGCCCCACTACTCTACCTAGCTGTAAATAACAAACATAATTCATTATATAAAGGGTATTATCATATTAATTTATCATTGTTAAGTTCACTCTGTATATCCACGGGCATAGTAGCATGATGACGCCATTACAAAACATGGGCTACATGGAAGAAATGTGTTTAATAAAACGAAATTAGCTGCTAGAAGGTCCTAAATTAACTTAATTAAGCAGTCACCATCTCTGTGTCATGTTCTTTCTTTTTTTTTTCAATATCTTTTTTTATCCCACGATTTTGTAACCCATTTTTCACCCCGTGCCAATCATCTACTGTGATCCTGGGCTCTACACACCCTCCGCCAACCTGGGGAGAGCAACGGACTTGAACTCATGCTCCCTTCATGCCTGAGTGTCCAAGTTTCTCCTTTACACCTGACAGGGGGGAGTTTCCCTGGTTGGACGTAGCGCGTGGAAGCAGGGCTTGACGCTTAGCATTTTTCCAAGTAGCACGTGTGCGCCTAAGTTGAAAAATCTAGTAGCACACAAATTATTTTAGGAGCACGATGAAAAATGATGTATTTTTAAGGGGCGCTAGCTAGTGGTGCACGATATTGATTTTTTGAAACCGATACGATAACCGATAATTTACCGCTCCTCAAGACCGATACCGATACGATAACCGATAATAAAAATATATAGACATGAATAAAAAATACATACTAGTGAGTAACGGTACATGTAACACAGCTTTGACCTAAGCAATTACAGTATAGTAGGCTATATCAGTGGTTCCCAAAGTGGGGTTCGGGGACCCCCGGCCCCAGGGGTACCTGAGGGAGTTCCAGGGGGTCCCCAGCTAAATGATATAGTTAGGAACCAAATGGACCCTTATGGGTCTGTAACTCTGAGTGTACAAATGGAACATTTCCAGTTGTATACTCTCAGAGTAAAAATAACATTGATTTTACAATATAAATTGGGAGTCCCAGAGCAAATTGTGATTGGCCAGATGACGTATGATGATAAGAGTGCCCCTCACTTCACACAGGTGTGAATTTTTTTAAATGAATAAAAACAACAATATAATGTCTGTGAATGTCTGTGTGTGTCCGGTCAGTTGGCCTCAAAACTTTTCCATGTCAAGGAGCAAGGACCCCAAATTGTTAGCCCACAGACACCCATTTGAAAATATATGCCAGGGCTCTAGCAGTGATTCTCATCATTTTTATTTCAAGGACACCCAGTTTGACATGCATTAGGCTACTGACCCCCCATTTAATGCCATTTACATAAGGGACCTCAATTTATATTTTTTTATTTATATCGTAAAATCAATGTCAACTCTGAGAGGGTACAAATGGAACCAAATGGACCTGTAAGGGTCAATTTCGTTCCATTTGTAAACTCTGACTCCCCGGATCCCACTTTGAGAACCACTATTGTCTGTGTGTGTGCGTGTGTAAACACAAATACAACACTATCCAAGTTCCAGTGATAGACGTTGTTGTTAGCATATAAGTCATTAGCATGGTCTGTAGCATCATGTAGCCAAACAGCTACTACTTCTACATTTCTCAACCAAAACGGTCGCGTCGCGTTTCACAATGCTACACAACTGGAGCAAATTAATAAACTACAACCGGTAACGAGTGACACGCATTCAACAGCGCGATGAATGAACGAGCACCAATACGCGCTCGTCAGCTGCTGAGCTCAGACAGTCACCGTGCGTATGAATGCGAGTCAGTGAGTGAAATGAGAGAGGGGAGATAGAGAGGAGAAGCAGGCGGGGCTATTAGCCTGCTATGGAACTACACACTGCAACAGACAGAGTGGAGCGTCTCTCTCTCGCTCGTCTCAGCCGTTCCTCCGGAGAGATTGGCGACTCGGGGAGCGTTTGGGCGCACCACAGAAATGATTGGTAGTCCCATAGTTGCTACCAACTATATTTTTATGTTGCACAGATAAAATTTCAGGCGCATTTGCGTCCAAAATGATCGCAATTTCGAGCCCATATAAAGTATATTATCGGCGCTATTATAACGTTATCGAATTTATCGGGATGACGTCATAATTGCTAATATCGGGTCGAAATTTATCGGGACGATAATTATCGTGCATCCCTAGCGCTAGCCCCTCCTATATACAGCCTTTGTCCCCACACATCTCAAAATGAGCCATTGACGATCAACAGAGAAATTACGTCAAAATTCTGCTAAATATGACATAAATTAAACGCCATTGACATTGAAGGGAAAATGTATGTCATATGTAAACGAGCAAATCAGCTAATCAATCACAGGCAACAGGCATTCTGATTGGCCAGTATGAGATGATATCTGATGATGTATGATGACAAGAGCGCCCCTCACTTAACATGGGTGTGATTTTTCTTTAATGAAGTGATGAGGTAGGGGTGGAAATAATGTCAAAATATTATATCACTATCTTTTCAGCAATTATCACAAAATAGTGATATTCATCATATCATTGTTATGTTTGTTTTCATATAATATATATGATCAATTTGTTTTATGCTAATACTTTGTAGATAGATCGATAGTAGCTCTGTTCCATTCCATACCTCTAATACGTGCAACACATTAGAGCTATGGACCAGAGCTAGATAGATAATATGTTGCTCATGGATGGATAGACAGGCTATCCGTTTTTATCCTGCTGTTCTATCATGTTAGTGTGACATTCAGACAGTGCAGAGGCTGCTCGATGGTGAATTAGTATTGTAACATTCTCCTTGGCTTTGACTGACTGATATTAATACGGTAATCCAGCCAGTTCGGTCATTCACATTATCATTTACGCTGGGCACACGCTTTTGTAAGCAAACGCTAAACAAGGGTTGTTTTTGATAAACATCAATCCGTCCACTCCATGTGTGTGCGCGCACGGCTGCACGCTGTTTCACCCGCGTTTGGTTAAAAGTAAGATACGTTTGAACCTTGAACATTACAAACAAACTTTGCAAATAACGTGTCGGAGTCCAAGCAATTCCTTCTGAATCTGTGCTATCATGCTAATGCTATCCCGTTGAGTTCGCTCTGACTTCTTTTCTGTCTGCCGCTGACAGGGAAGAGCACGGAGCAGCAACACAGGGAGGGGAGGTGCGGTGGGAGCAAAGGGGACAGATCTTCAAATGAACGTTGTTAGCTTGTAGCTCTTCTCTTTTTGGCGAACGACACCGCCGTTCAGAAATATAAATGTAGGTATAGAACCACGACTATAGAATGTACACTTGCTGTAGACAGAGACTTGTCTTTATCACGATTGAATGGTCAAATCCTGTAGTCGCACCTGTGCTACAAATTGAATTTTACAACTCGCACAGTGATATTTTTAGTCGCAAATGCGAGTACCTAGTCGCACTGTCGAGCCCTGCGTGGAAGGAACACGTTATTCCAACCAGTTCCTTTCCCCTCCATCAGGCGCCCCGGCTGGCCATGAGGGAGGCAGTTTAGAGACAAGGATTACTGCATGTTTTTGTGTTGTGTTCTTTCTTAATTTTACAGAGTATAGAGATCGACTACTATACAATCAAATAAATCTGTATTCAAGATAATTTCAGATTTGAGAGAGGGAGGGAAATACTAAACTTAACTGTTAACTACATTCAAACATTTTGCGGGGGTGCGTCTAGTTTTCGTGTATTTTGGCGCGCCTTGATGCCGTCGTAATGGCTGATTTTACACTTGCTGAGAATAGATCTACAAGCTCACAACGCGTCACGAGCTTGTAGATCTGCTATTTTCATCATACAACCAAGTGTAAAATTACTTATAGTGGATCTCTTGTCCACTTAGTCCCTTCCTAACATTTTAGTCTATATTTTTTCTTTGTTTTTGCCGATGAAACGAACTCACAGTTCGGACACCTACAGTAGAAGACGAACTATGTTTGGGGTGCCGACCGACGGTATTTATTTAGTCGACTAAAACTATGACACAAAATGTTCGTTGACTACCCTTTTTCACCGAGGAAGACTAAATAAAAACCAAAGCTATGATGACTAAAACTATGACTGAATTTCTTGACAATTTCGTCAAACAAATAAAAACTAGACTCAAATGTTACACTAGCCGAGATGAGCTCCAGTTGTATTCTAGGTTTCATGCTGAAAATAGCCGATCTACAATCTTGCGACGCGTCGCAGCATTTAACCCATTCTGACCGGGAACCCATTTTGGTGTTCAGCATCATGTTATGCTTTTGAAGAGCTATTGAAAAACAGCAGATCTACAAGCTCATAGCGCGCCACCGAGTGGCGCGCTACGAGCTTGTAGATCTGCTATTTTTGAAAAATCAAAGAACGACTGACAATTTTAGAATCTGATCTCAGGTCAGAATGGGTTCATCAGACCAGTGTGTGTCCAGTGGAAACCTCGTATGAATCTGATCTCAGGTCAGAATGGGTTAACTACAAACTGCGTTTTGGGATTCAAAATGCACCCTATTTTAATCTCTGTCCGTGTGTGTGTGTGTGTGTGTGTGTGTGTGTGTGTGTGTGTGTGTGTGTGTGTGTGTGTGTGTGTGTGTTCCCTCCTCAGCCCAAGCCCACCTGCATGGTCCAGCCCATGACGCACGCGCCCCCCGCCAGCGGCGGCGGGGTCGGCGGCGAGCGCCTCCTCCACCGCGAGGACGAGGAGGAGAAGAAGGTGTGTCTGCCCGGCTTCACGGGCCTCGTCAACCTGGGGAACACCTGCTTCATGAACAGCGTCATCCAGTCTCTGTCCAACACCCGGGAGCTCAGGGACTACTTCCACGGTCAGTGTATCAACCAACCATAGACCATAGAACCAACCACTGTTGTTTTTGGCAGATTTTAAAGAGTTAAGTCTTAAAAAGACCAAAGAGTGGCCACACACACTGATAGCCAAAGTGCCGATTATTTATTAGGATGCAGAGTATAGGAACCAACATTTCGGCAGATGCCTTCTTCAGGGTGATTTTAGTTCTATTACTATTACTTCAATAGTTTTCATTTAGTTTCAGTCACATTTTAGTCACCCGGAATGTGAAGTTAGTCGACTAAATATCATGAGATTTTAGTCGACCAAATCTAAGGTGATTTATAGTCGACAAAAATGTGTTTTCCGGCGGGGCCTTGATGCCGTCGTAATGGCTGATTTGACACTTTCTGAAAACGGCAGATCTACAAACTCACAACGTGTCAACGCTGCGACGCGTTGTGAGCTTAATGTTGACGTCAGGCTTAAATGGGTTACTGGTGTCTTGTGACTGTGTGTCCTGTCCTTGGATGTGACTGTGTGTCCTGTCCTTGGATGTGACTGTGTGTCCTGTCCTTGGATGTGACTGTGTGTCCTGTCCTTGGATGTGACTGTGTGTCCTGTCCTTGGATGTGACTGTGTGTCCTGTCCTTGGATGTGACTGTGTGTCCTGTCCTTGGATGTGACTGTGTGTCCTGTCCTTGGATGTGACTGTGTGTCCTGTCCTTGGATGTGACTGTGTGTCCTGTCCTTGCAGTGTGTAACCTAATGTGTGTCCTGTCCTTACAGTGTGTAACCTAATGTGTGTCCTGTCCTTACAGTGTGTAACCTAATGTGTGTCCTGTCCTTACAGTGTGTAACCTACTGTGTGTCCAGCCCTTACAGTGTGTAACCTACTGTGTGTCCTGTCCTTACAGTGTGTAACCTAATGTGTGTCCTGTCCTTACAGTGTGTAACCTACTGTGCGTCCTCTCCTTGCAGTGTGTAACCTAATGTGTGTCCTCTCCTTACAGTGTGTAACCTAATGTCCTCTCCTTGCAGACCGGGCCTTCGAGGCAGAGATCAACTGTAACAACCCTCTGGGAACAGGAGGCCGGCTGGCCATCGGCTTCGCCGTGCTGCTCAGGGCTCTGTGGAAGGGGACGCACCACGCCTTCCAGCCCTCCAAACTCAAGGTGGGACAAAACGGCTCTGTAGTTTGGAACAGGGATGTCCCGAATACTGATACCAGTGTCGTGATTTCATGTTGTGTTTATAGCTATCTACCGGTAGCTACAGTATATATCTGGTGTTGTGTTTATAGCAGACTCCTCACTGAAATGTGCACTTGCAGTTTGGTCAACTCCAAAGCAAACTCCACATGATGCCCCAACATTATATTTACCTGCCATAGTGTCAACATAGTGTCAACCTGTGTCAGATCGGTGGTTAGACTGGCATATTCGCCCATACCGATATGACCCGATATGACAAATAAGGGCCGATCCGATACTTTTCCAGATAGTTTGGAACATTATGCAACGGGAATGAATGGGCTCTTTGCAGTACACACCATTTGTTGTGTTACTAAGTGATACTAAATGAAGGAACAACGTATTTTCAGATGGGGGACGGCGGGCCAATTACATATCACTTTTTTGGGGTCGTTTGAGAACCACTGTTTTTTCAGAAAACTGTCTTGATTTAGAAGATTTTTTTTAGAATTTGGTGTTAGTCCTAAATGGGTGAATGTACGTCTTTGTTCCTCCATGTGTCCTCTGTCGGACCACCTCTACAGGCCATCGTGGCCAGCAAGGCCAGTCAGTTAATGTCTCTGTCCTCCATGTGTCTCTGTCTGTCTCTCTCTGTCTGTAAGGCCAGTCAGTTAATGTCTCTGTCCTCCATGTGTCTCTCTGTCTCCCCCTACAGGCCATCGTGGCCTCTAAGGCCAGCCAGTTCACGGGCTACGCGCAGCACGACGCCCAGGAGTTCATGGCCTTCCTGCTGGACGGTCTCCACGAGGACCTGAACCGCATCCAGAACAAGCCCTACACGGAGACCGTGGACTCGGACGGACGGCTGGACGAGGTGGGGAACAAGTCATTATAGTTGGTTAAAACCCATTCTGGACGCGAACCAGAATGGTGGGCAACTTTGACGATGGAGAGGGCCACTATATTTCCACATTAATTCCAGAGGGCCACATTGCATATTACTGTCGTAGCAAAAATAATTCCAATTCAAAAATATATTTTTGAATTGGAATCCTGAAATGTAACCTTTTTATTTAATGCATTTAGTTTTATATTATGTTAACTTTACAAACTAAATCCAAACACACAAAGACAATAACATCTAAATACTACTAAGCTACTAATATAGACTGAAGTAATTAAAGCATGTTAAATTTAGTTTAATTAAAGCATGTTTGGAATTATAGCAGCTGAAATCAATAACATATATCAGTATTCCAATATTAACTTGAGGGCCACATTAACCCATTTTGGGGCGGGGAACCCCTTTTGGTGTTTCAAGCATTATTTTATACTTTATCTATTGAAAAATAGCAGATCTACAACCTCGTAGCGCGGCACCGAGTGCCGCGCTACGAGGTTGTAGGTCTGCTATTTTTCTTTTTATCGTGGAAATGAGTGTTTGAATATATTCTTTCAGAGCGAACGTTTTTAACTCAAATCTTTGCTTCATGGAGGGGGGGGTCCCTCCCTTGAACTACATGTTTTCAGATGGGGGTCGGAGGCCAATTAAGCAATATTACACAAGAGTGATGCGGTCAGGAACGAGACGGAGTCGAGTTCTGCAAGCATTACTGAAGTGGCAATAATCACGTTAACCCACACCCTCGAGTGTAATATTGCAATTCTACCACAGTTACCCTTAAAACTAAGAATATATATTTTTAATGACAGATGTAGTCACTACGACCACAAATGTCCCAAGAAACTAGCTAGCCTAGCCACCGAGTTTGCTATAGCGCTCTGGGAAAACAGAGCAGCTGAATTATTTGTTTTTGATTAGGTGGTGAACGGTGCTGGTTTAACCACCGGCTATAGAAGGCTGTTTCAACCAATCGGATTGCTTCCTCGAAACGACCTGTGGTAGAATTACATATATTTGTTGGGGGTCCTTGACATGAAGATGGTTGAGCACAGCTGACCATGGCTGCGTCCGAATTGCTAGGGTTGTTCCCTACTCCCTATCCCCCATACGGGGATCCAGACTCTAGTGGACTCTATAGTGATGATTTGGGACAATACTCCCTGTATGGGGAGCACCGACTCTGACGTCAATATCGATAGAGGGCGCTGTAGTTCCGCGGGTTCATGTACTTTTTATTTGCATGAAATCCCCATTAGGTTTTTTCAGATCGCCTCATAAAGAACTGTTTGAAAAATAAACAAATCATCCCGGCCGTTTCACTCATTTGGATATGAAGAATCAACTGACTACAAGAAACCAATCAAAACGCTGCTGCTGAATTTCTGCTAGGAACAGACTGTATCAAATAAGTGACTGCAGGCTGTCACCTCCCTGCAAGGACAGTTTGTAAAGTTATTTTTAAATTCATGAATGAATAAAGAAAAAATAGGTTAATGAAAATATGTTTGCAGGCATTTAGGCCTATATATCTATGATAAAAAGGTTATTTTAAAATCATAGGCCCATAACAATGGGCCTATGATTATTATCAATAAATTAATATTAGGCTATATCCATTATCCAGCAATATGAAAACAGTGCACAACCTTGACAATATATGAAAATATCAGCAGCATGATTGATTAACCACATGAACCCCCGCTAATCCTGGGGCGGGGGGGATAGGCCTACCAAAAATAGCCGATCTATAAGCAACGCGCGACGTCCGTGTTGTGAGCTTGTATACTTTTACTTGGGTACTTTTGGTAAAGAATTACCAAAAGTAGCCGATCTACAAGCTCTGCTCACAATACGGACGTTTGGTGTTAACAGAAACAGCAGTCCAACAAATTACTGCCTACACAATGAAGTTTTAATGCATTTATCATTTGTGATAAAGAATCTCACAAATATATTCTACAGCAAGCAACTGATTCCTCTCCTAACGTCATGCGCTGGGCCTGGGTGATACAATGAATCAGATTAGTAATACTATTGCAAATGAGTAGATTTATTATAAATAAAATAAAACCATTTCAAATAAATGCACAGATCATTTGTCTCGAGATCTGTAGCTTCGAGATCCGCCAGGGAAGAAAAGAGGGGAAAACGAAAGTTTAAAAAGTACATTTGTGTTGATTTCTTTCGCTGGTTCAACTTCTGCCTCTTCTGAGTTGGAGCGCAATGAGCGCATGCATGCAGAAGCAGCGCACGTGCGCAAACGCGTGCATGTGCGCTCAAGAGCGAGCTTGCACAATGCATTATGGGGCAGATTTGCTTCGCTGTGTTTTTGTAGTGACCATCGGATGCTCCCTACAATTCCCGGTGCATTGTGGGATACTTCAGTCCACTACGTTAGGGTGCAAAAATGCTCACTACATATTCGGACACTATAACAAAATGGCGGAACCTCAAAGTAGTGCACTATATGGGGCATAGGGAATGATTTCGGACGCAGCCAATGACATAGAAACATAGGGTTTTTTCCTGAAAACAGTTTTTAGAAGAATAGTTATTTAGAATGTGAGGGATTTGACCTGTTCTCCAGGTGGTGGTGGCGGAGGAGGCGTGTGTTATAGAATGTGACTGTTCTCATTGGTCCAGGTGGTGGCCGAGGAGGCGTGTGTTATAGAATGTGACTGTTCTCATTGGTCCAGGTGGTGGCGGAGGAGGCGTGTGTTATAGAATGTGACTGTTCTCATTGGTCCAGGTGGTGGCCGAGGAGGCGTGGCAGAGGCACAAGATGAGGAACGACTCCTTCATAGTGGATCTCTTCCAGGGACAGTTCAAATCCAAGCTGGTCTGCCCCATGTGCTCCAAGGTAACGCACGCACACACACACACACACACACACAGGCACGCACGCATGCACACAGGCACGCACGCACGCACACACACGCATGCACACAGGCTCACACACAGGCACGCACACAGGCACGCACACACACAGGCACACACACACACAGGCACGCACGCACGCACGCACACAGGCACGCACACAGGCACGCACACAGGCCCACAGGCACGCACACACACATACACACATGAACACACACACACTAGTGTTGATTTTGACAGCTATTTCTGAATATCCTACGATTTTAGTCGACTAAATGTACAGTTGATTTTGTCGACTAACTACATGAATGTGTGTTTGGCGGGCTTTGATGGAGTCGTACACGCCCTGCTTTTACACAGCTTGTAGATCAGCTATTTTCAGAGTGCAACCAAACGCAAAATTATCTCTTCTCTACTAGTCTCCCCCCCCCCCTCCCCCTTAACATTTTAGTCTAGTTATTATTTGTTTTCATTCAGTATATTTAGTCTTTAGTTTAAGTCATCATAGCTTAGTTTTAATTTCGTCAGTGAAAAAATGCACACACACACGCATGCACGACGTGCGTAGTGTACTTACCGGCAGCTTCCTCCTTCCTGTCTCCCCAGGTGTCCATCACCTTCGACCCCTTCCTCTACCTGCCCGTCCCGCTGCCCCAGAAGCAGAAGGTTCTGACCGTCTTCTACTTTGCCAAAGAGCCTCACAAGAAGCCCATCAAGGTGAGAGGAGGGTATTGGGTATCATCAGCCTTTTTTAAGGGACAATGAATACCCCGGATGTTAGCTCATGGATAGCCTCGGTACCCAGGCTTCTATGTCCTTTAATACCTCATGATGTTAGCTCATGGATAGCCTCGTTACCCAGGCTTCTATGTCCTTTAATACCTCATGATGTTAGCTCATGGATAGCCTCGTTACCCAGGCTTTTATGTCCTTTTGCATTCGGCTCAAAAATGAAAGCCTGGGGGAACTAGACACATTCCCTGGTCTAGGGGTGTGTGTGTGTGTGTTTGTGTTGTATTATACTGTGATGTATTTATTTTCTCTGTGAAATAGATCTCCCTGGGTCTGACATAAAGTATTGATTGTGTTTTCAGTTCCTGGTCAGCGTGAGCAAGGACAACTCCAGCACAGCGGAGGTGCTAGACTCCATCTCCAGGAGCGTTCGGGTCAAACCAGAGAACCTCAGGCTGGCCGAGGTAAGACGCCGCCTCGCTGTAGGACAAAAGAGTTAATGATGGCAGGTTTAATTGTTTCCTCACTGACTTCGTGTCAACCCATTTAAGACCTGGAACGCATCTGTGTCACCTTATAGCTTTTCACCAGCTGTTGGAAAAATAGCAGATCTACAAGCTCATAGCGCGGCTCCGCTATGAGCTTTGCAGATGATTTGAAAAAAACTTGGCGCAAAATCTTTGAATATATATATTCTTTCCCAGCAGCCGTTTTGTTTTTGCTTCTGGGGGTGGTCCCTGGTACAAATAATTTCTTTGCTTCTGGGGGTGGTCCCTGGTACAAATCATTTCTTTGCTTCTGGGGGTGGTCCCTGGTACAAATCATTTCTTTGCTTCTGGGGGTGGTCCCTGGTACAAATCATTTCTTTGCTTCTGGGGGTGGTCCCTGGTACAAATCATTTCTTTGCTTCTGGGGGTGGTCCCTGGTACAAATCATTCCTTTGCTTCTGGGGGTGGTCCCTGGTACAAATCATTCCTTTGCTTCTGGGGGTGGTCCCTGGTACAAATCATTCCTTTGCTTCTGGGGGTGGTCCCTGGTACAAATAATTTCTTTGCTTCTGGGGGTGGTCCCTGGTACAAATAATTTCTTTGCTTCTGGGGGTGGTCCCTGGTACAAATCATTTCTTTGCTTCTGGGGGTGGTCCCTGGTACAAATCATTTTTAGCCCGGATACATATAATTCTGGCGGTCCTTGACATTAAAAAGTTTGAGCACCACTGATATAGAAACATGGGTTTCTATTCAGACAACCTGTCAGGATGTAGAACATCTAGTAGAATCTGGTCTCAGGTCTTCATGGGGGTCTCAGGTCTTAACGGGGGTCTTCATGGGGGCTCAGGTCTTCACGGGGGTCTCAGGTCTTTAACGGGGGTCTCCTCTCTACTTGCCCCCCAGGTGTTGAAGAGCCGCTTCCAGCGCGTCTTCCTGCCGTGTCACTCCCTGGACACGGTGTCGTCCTCCGACGTGCTGTTCTGCTTCGAGGTTCTGTCCAAAGAACTGGCCAAGGAGAGGGTGGTGGTTCTCAGGGTCCAACAGGTAAGAACTGGCCAAGGAGAGGGTGGTGGTTCTCAGGGTCCAACAGGTAAGAACTGGCCAAGGAGAGGGTGGTGGTTAGGGTTAGGGGGTTGAATTAGGTGGCGTGAATTAGGTCCTAATTTTTCAATAAATGATAGGAGTAAATGGGTTAATGTGTGTGTGTGTGTGTGTGTGTGTTGCAGAGGCTCCAGGTCCCCAGTCTCCCCATCACTAAGTGCGCAGCCTGTATGAAACCTCCTCTGTCTGACGAAGATAAGATGAAGCGCTGCACGCGCTGCTACCGCGTGGGCTACTGCAACCAGTGAGTCCAACCGCCAAGCAACGTGTACACATGGAACCAAAGACAATCATGGAACAACATATTTTGGTCAAATACATATAATTTTTTGCGGGTCCTTGACATGAAATAGTTTGAGAACCACTGACCTAGGCTAGGATCATGAGGTTTTTCTGAAAAATGTCAGGATTTAGAAGACATTTAATAGAACCATTTTGGGTGAGAACCTTTAAGCATGTTATGCTATTTAAAAATTGCAGATCTACAAGGTAGAAAAATCGTGAAAATGTGGCACACATCTTTGAATATATGTTCTTTCAGAACGAATGTTTTGTAACTCAAATATTGGCTTCTGGGAGGGTTCCTGGAACAGCATATTTTCAGATGGGGGTCGGCGGCCAATTACATATAATTCCTGGGGTCCTTGACATGAAATATTGAGCACCACTGATATAGAAATATTTCAGAAAACTCTCAGGATTTAGAAGACAGGATTTAAATTTCAACGTCAGGCCTAGACAGGTTAATGTCCACTCTCCTCCTCCTCCTCAGTGTGTGTCAGAGGAACCTCCTTTAATGTCCTCCTCCTCATCCTCCTCCTCCTCCTCAGAGTGTGTCTTTAATGTCCTCCTCCTCCTCCTCAGAGTGTGTCTTTAATGTCCTCCTCCTCCTCAGAGTGTGTCTTTAATGTCCTCCTCCTCCTCCTCCTCAGAGTGTGTCTTTAATGTCCTCCTCCTCAGAGTGTGTCTTTAATGTCCTCCTCCTCCTCAGAGTGTGTCTTTAATGTCCTCCTCCTCCTCCTCAGTGTGTCTTTAATGTCCTCCTCCTCCTCAGTGTCTTTAATGTCCTCCTCCTCCTCCTCAGAGTGTGTCTTTAATGTCGTCCTCCTCCTCCTCCTCAGAGTGTGTCTTTAATGTCCTCCTCCTCAGAGTGTGTCTTTAATGTCCTCCTCCTCCTCAGAGTGTGTCTTTAATGTCCTCCTCCTCAGAGTGTGTCTTTAATGTCCTCCTCCTCCTCCTCCTCAGAGTGTGTCTTTAATGTCCTCCTCCTCCTCAGAGTGTGTCTTTAATGTCCTCCTCCTCCTCAGAGTGTGTCTTTAATGTCCTCCTCCTCCTCAGAGTGTGTCTTTAATGTCCTCCTCCTCCTCAGAGTGTGTCTTTAATGTCCTCCTCCTCCTCAGAGTGTGTCTTTAATGTCCTCCTCCTCCTCAGAGTGTGTCTTTAATGTCCTCCTCCTCCTCAGAGTGTGTCAGAGGAACCACTGGCCCCTCCATAAGGGCCTGTGTCGACTCCTTTAATGTCCTCCTCCTCCTCCTCAGTGTCTTTAATGTCCTCCTCCTCCTCCTCAGTGTCTTTAATGTCCTCCTCCTCCTCCTCAGTGTCTTTAATGTCCTCCTCCTCCTCCTCAGAGTGTCTTTAATGTCCTCCTCCTCCTCCTCAGTGTCTTTAATGTCCTCCTCCTCCTCCTCAGAGTGTCTTTAATGTCCTCCTCCTCCTCCTCAGTGTCTTTAATGTCCTCCTCCTCCTCCTCAGTGTCTTTAATGTCCTCCTCCTCCTCCTCCTCAGTGTCTTTAATGTCCTCCTCCTCCTCCTCAGAGTGTCTTTAATGTCCTCCTCCTCCTCCTCCTCAGAGTGTCTTTAATGTCCTCCTCCTCAGAGTGTCTTTAATGTCCTCCTCCTCCTCCTCCTCCTCAGTGTCTTTAATGTCCTCCTCCTCCTCAGTGTCTTTAATGTCCTCCTCCTCCTCAGAGTGTGTCAGAGGAACCACTGGCCCCTCCATAAGGGCCTGTGTCGACCCAACTCGGAGCACGTGGGGCTGCCCTTCCTGGTCAGCGTGCCCGAGTCCCGCCTCACGTACGCCCGCCTCACCCAGCTGCTGGAGGGTTACTCCAGGTACGGTATACCACTAATATAGTTTTAGTTATAATAATTAGTTATTAATTTGTGTGTGTGTGTGTGTGTGTGTGTGTGTGTGTGTGTGTGTGTGTGTGTGTGTGTGTGTGTGTGTGTGTGTGTGTGTGTGTGTGTGTGTGTGTGTGTGTGTGTGTGTGTGTGTGTGTGTGTGTGTGTGTGTGTGTGTGTGTGTGTGTGTGTGTGTGTGTGAATAGGTTGGCACAGTCTATGTGACTTCATCCATGTCATCACTGTCTCTCCGTAGGTTTTCAGTCTAATACACAGATTAAAATAGGGTGCATCCCAAAACAAAGACCTCTGCATCCACGGGATGCACTACTGTACTGTTTTTCTTCCTCTACATTAATACAACCATATGAAATGGTTATATTAGTTACAGTAAATGCCGCAATTTGTAAAAAGAAAATGGCAAAATATGACGTGGTTGAAGTGGGACTCTGGGACTAACTTCTAAAAGACCATCCCTGCATCCCTTGACTCATTACACTGTAAACCTATTTACATCACTGCTAACATATTATCACTAATATAGTATTAGTCTTGTTGTGAATAAGAATGATTTAGGCCATGCCAGTCCTCTGTGTGTGTGTGTGTGTGTGTGTGTGTGTGTGTGTGTGTGTGTGTCTGTGTGTGTGTGTGTCAGAATAGCTTGGCACTAGTCGATGTGACTTCATCCACACGTCATGTCTGTCTCTCCGTAGGTTTTCAGTCAACGTGTTCCAGCCTCCCTTCCAGTCCGGCAGGTCCTCCCCGGAGACGTCGCAGTGCCGGACGGACCTCCCGATGTCTGAGGGCCTGGGGCCAGGGGGGGACGAGACCCTGGAGCCCGGAGACGAGACCCTGGGGCCGGTGGGGGACGAGACCCTGGGGCCAGTGGGGGACGAGGAGGCCGTAGGCGGTACCAGCGCTGCTGTGGGAGCGGAGGGCTCGGACCCGGGCCTGGGCCCGTCTCTGGTGGCTGAGTCTGTCCTCCCTCCAGAACCCTCCTCCGCCTCCTCCTCCTCCTCCTCCCAGACCTCTCTCACCACCACCAAGACCACGGATTCAGGGTTTTCGGAACCTCCTCCCACGTCGTCGACCCCCTCCTCCTCCTCCTCCTCCTCCTCCCTGGACCCCCTGGCAGAGAAGGAGACGTCCTGTGAGAAGGCGGTGCGGCCAGAAGGTACAGGAGAAAACCACCAAACGCCCCAACGCCGACCTCAACGTCTCTGCCGTTTCATTTCACATCTCACTTCAGCTTTGAACTCCTGAGTCATTTCCATTACCACTCAACCAGTGGTTCCGGGGACCACCAGTGGTCCTCGATGGGATTCCTGGTGGTCCCCGAGCTAAATGATTTGAACCAAATGGACCCTAGATCTTTAACTCTTAAGAGAGCTTAAAATGAAACCAAATGGTTTCATTTGTACGCTCTCAAGAGTTAAATTATTGTTAAAGGACCACTTCACCACTTTTCAACCTATCTTCATATAATAGGTCCTCACTAATAATCATGATAAAATGGCGCGATTCTTTTCTACTCTGTCTGTCTCATAGGAGGGCAGTTCAGAAACCGTCTTCCAGTGACATCATCGATGGGGAATACAAGCTAATAAAAACTGCAGGCTTTCTAGTCCTGAAAAGTTGCAATGCGAAAATGGAAGCCATCGTTCTCACAATAATGAAAATCTAAACATTTTTGTAAAAAACTCTTGTTTAAAAAAAATAATCTGCCTAATGATGATGTCACTGGAAGACGGTTTCTAAACTGCCCACAGCCCTCCTATGAGACACAGACCGAGTAGAAAAAAGTTGTGCCATTGTATCATGATTATTAGTGAGGACCTACAGTATTATATGAAGATAGGTTGAAAAGTGGTGGAGTGGTCCTTTAAGCATCTGCATTTCTTAATTTACAAGAAGTCTACACAATTAGAGAATGTAGAAGAATTTTTATTTTCAATATTTTGGATCAATGTTTGCCCGTTGACTCCTAATGGCACCAACGTCAATACAGCAGAGGCTAAATGCCATCAAATGGCTCAAATGCAGAATAGATATGGACCTTGATATGAAAGTGGTTGAATACCAATGCTCTATCGTCTACGTCTACCTTGCATTTCCTCACCCCTCTGTTTTGTTTTTTCTTTTTTTAGCTGCAGTGACGGGGTACCAGCAACCCAGCGAGGCGGCCTCTGGTCACGCCTGTCAGTTCTACATCTCCGTGCTGGACTCCAACAGCAAGGAACAGAAAGTGGAAGAGAAAGGTATTATATAGTTATTGGATCGAAAAGACTTGACAGGATGTTGTGGATGAAGTTTCACGTTTCCAGTTTATATAAGGAAAAAAAGCATTACAAGAAAAGGAACGTTATGAACGTATCACTGCATAAGAGGTTTCTCTCGGCTAGTCTGGTCGTTAGCTCGTATCTCGTCTCACAAACAAACAAAAAAGAGTGGCTCCTTCACCGGGTATCCGGTGCTAGCATAAAAGGCATTATGGGAAATGCAGTTCCAGCAAAACCCCGTAAAAGAATATAGCAACAGAAACAGCTATTCTAACTTAATTCAAATCTTTTTAACTGTCTTTTAAGTCTTTGTAAACTGTAAATAATAATACTATGAAATAAACATCTTTATAAACATTATGAAATGAAATGTGAAATATGAATAACTATAATATTCCAAAAAGTTACAACAAGGTAGAAAAAAGGCCGAGTCCACCTCACTGTCGATTCATTTTTTTATTATACGTGTACCCTGTGAAGTTCTTCATTAGCCTTCTGAAAATGTACAGGTCCATTTGTGCACTTCCTGGGTTAGTTTGATTGAAGAATTTTGAATTTGACCGACTAAGAAATCACAAGGTACAAAATACCTTTTTGAAAAGCCAATAGGCTACAATTGAAGTTTATAGTACATGGATTCTATGTCCTTTAAATATAATCTAACCATGCTGGCAGTTTGATGGTTGTACATCAAAAGCATCTGTGCATTGTATCTGTAAATATTTGTAGATTTTATTAAAATAAAATAAAAAGCACACTGTCCGTTCACCACGCCAAGGTTATAATAGTTTTGGATTTCATTATAATTTAGTTTTAGTTAGTTTTGGCTCTTTTTTTAGTTAGTTTTATTTAGTTTTTAGAGCGGGTTTGCTAGTTTTAGTTGACAAATAGATAAATAAGTCAGATGCAGGATTTAAAAGAGCCAAAGTATTGTGTAAAAATAAACTAAAAAAAAAAAGATACATTTTGCCAAATGAATTGTCAAAAAACGAAAACTAATGACATCATTGTCTTATCATTTCAGTTAGTTTTGTAAACACACAATTCATTTTGTTATCATTTTTTCTTTTCGAAAATTCATTCTCGCCCTGATGAAGACCAGTTAACCCATTCTGTACGGGAACCCGTTTTGGTGTTGGCATCATGTTATGCTTTAGCTATTTAAAAACAGCAGATCTACAAGCTCGTAGCGCGCCACCGAGTGGCGCACTACGAGCTTGTAGGTCTGCTATTTTTGAAAAATTGAAGAACGACTGACATTTTTCAGAATCTGATCTCAGGTCAGAATGGGTTAATGGTCGAAACATGTTGGCTGTTGCCTTTTTCAGTTACTATATATAATAACCCCCCCCTCTCAGAGGACGTGCTGCTGGCCGAGCTGTCCGAGGACGCCACCCTGGAGCTGGTGTGGAAGAACAACGAGCGGCTGAAGGAGTACGTCCTGGTGCGCTCCAAGGAGCTGGAGTCTGACGAGGACCAGGGCTCTCTGAGCGAGACGGCCCGCGCCGGGCACTTCACCCTGGAGCAGTGTCTCAACCTCTTCACCAGGCCGGAGGTCCTGGCCCCAGAGGAGGCATGGTAAAGGACCTGATGTATTACTGCATGTGGCCCCAGAGGAGGCATGGTAAAGGACCTGTAGTATGTGGCCCCAGAGAGGAGACTTTGTTAGTTTCCCAGAAGGGCAATTAGGTTTACAGCAAGAGTAGTGGTTTAAAACATACAAACAATACAAACGATACAGGACAACAACAGACATGAGACACCATAGCATAAACGGAGGTCCGTGCGCATCTAGTGCAAGTATAGGATGGTGTATGAAGTATAGCATGGTAAAGGATCTGATAGATCGCTGCAATTAAATATATATATTTTTTCCTTCAGCGATCCTAGACGGGTTTTGCACATGCGCACTGCCGTTGACTTCCTTGTTTACGGTCCGACTAAAGTGTGTCTTCACTTTACATCTATGGTGTTCTCCTTGGTTTAAATCTATGGTACTCTCCTTGGTTTACTTTAAATCTATGGTGCTCTCCATGGTTTTAAATCTATGGTGCTCTCCTTGGTTTAAATCTATGGTGCTTTCCTTGGTTTAAATCTATGGTGCTTTCCTTGGTTTAAATCTATGGTGCTCTCCTTGGTTTAAATCTATGGTGCTCTCCTTGGTTTACTTTAAATCTATGGTGCTCTCCTTGGTTTAAATCTATGGTGCTCTCCTTGGTTTAAATCTATGGTGCTTTCCTTGGTTTAAATCTATGGTGCTCTCCTTGGTTTAAATCTATGGTGCTCTCCTTGGTTTACTTTAAATCTATGGTGCTCTCCTTGGTTTACTTTAAATCTATGGTGCTCTCCTTGGTTTCGCGACAAATTGCAGCTCCAGCAAGCATTTTGACTGACTGCATTTGCACAATGTTTCCCCACATCCCCAAACTAATCTAATGTTTAGTTGGTCTTAATGAGCTGGTGTCTAATTTGCGGTGTGTGTGTGTGTGTGTGTGTGTGTGCTGCGTGTGTGTGTGTTCTCCATGGTTCTTAAGGTACTGTCCAAAGTGCCAGCAGCACCGTGAGGCCTCCAAGCAGCTGCTCCTGTGGCGTCTGCCCAACGTTCTGATCATTCAGCTCAAACGCTTCTCCTTCAGGAGCTTCATCTGGAGAGACAAGATCAACGACATGGTGGACTTCCCCGTCAGGTACCGCACGCACGCAACCATGCACGCACGCACACATGGACGCACACACGCACCCACCCACGCACGCACACATGGACGCACCCACCCACGCACGCACGTTAGGGCATTCACTTCTAGTCATAGTTGTTTAACTACCCATTATGTAAAAAAAACTAAACGCTGCGGTAACGTCGTATGACTTTTGACTCTTGTCTCTGTCCTCGTGGCCTCGTCTTGACTCTGTCTCTGTCCCCGTGGACGTCGTCTTCCAGTCTTTTGACTCTGTCTCTGTCCTCGTGGACGTCGTCTTCCAGGAACCTGGACCTGAGCAAGTTCTGCATCGGCCAGAAGGACGAGCTGCAGCACCCGCCCATCTACGACCTGTACGCCGTCATCAACCACTACGGCGGCATGATCGGAGGACACTACACGGCCTACGCACGCACGCCCAGTGACAAGAACAGCCAGCGCAGCGACGTGGGTGAGTCTGGCCTCCCTTTAGAACAGAGACGTGGGTGAGTCTGGCCTCCCTTTAGAACAGAGACGAGGGTGAGTCTGGCCTCCTCCCTTTAGAACAGCCAGCACAGAGACGAGGGTGAGTCTGGCCTCCCTTTAGAACAGCCAGCACAGAGACGAGGGTGAGTCTGGCCTCCCTTTAGAACAGAGACGAGGGTGAGTCTGGCCTCCCTTTAGAACAGAGACGAGGGTGAGTCTGGCCTCCCTTTAGAACAGAGACGTGGGTGAGTCTGGCCTCCCTTTAGAACAGAGACGTGGGTGAGTCTGGCCTCCCTTTAGAACAGAGACGTGGGTGAGTCTGGCCTCCTCCCTTTAGAACAGAGACGTGGGTGAGTCTGGCCTCTCCTTTAGAACAGAGACGTGGGTGAGTCTGGCCTCCCTTTAGAACAGAGACGTGGGTGAGTCTGGCCTCTCCTTTAGAACAGAGACGTGGGTGAGTCTGGCCTCCCTTTAGAACAGAGACGTGGGTGAGTCTGGCCTCTCCTTTAGAACAGAGACGTGGGTGAGTCTGGCCTCCCTTTAGAACAGAGACGTGGGTGAGTCTGGCCTCCCTTTAGAACAGAGACGTGGGTGAGTCTGGCCTCCTCCCTTTAGAACAGAGACGTGGGTGAGTCTGGCCTCTCCTTTAGAACAGACACGTGGGTGAGTCTGGCCTCCCTTTAGAACAGAGACGAGGGTGAGTCTGGCCTCCCTTTAGAACAGAGACGAGGGTGAGTCTGGCCTCCCTTTAGAACAGAGACGAGGGTGAGTCTGGCCTCCCTTTAGAACAGAGACGTGGGTGAGTCTGGCCTCCCTTTAGAACAGAGACGTGGGTGAGTCTGGCCTCCCTTTAGAACAGAGACGAGGGTGAGTCTGGCCTCCCTTTAGAACAGAGACGTGGGTGAGTCTGGCCTCCCTTTAGAACAGAGACGAGGGTGAGTCTGGCCTCCCTTTAGAACAGAGACGAGGGTGAGTCTGGCCTCCCTTTAGAACAGAGACGAGGGTGAGTCTGGCCTCCCTTTAGAACAGGCAGCGGAGCGACGAGGGTGAGTCTGGCCTCCCTTTTAGAACAGGTGAGTCTGGCCTCCCTTTAGAACAGGCAGCACAGAGACGAGGGTGAGTCTGGCCTCCCTTTAGAACAGGTGAGTCTGGCCTCCCTTTTAGAACAGGCAGCACAGAGACTGGGTGAGTCTGGCCTCCTCCCTTTAGAACAGGCAGCACAGAGACGAGGGTGAGTCTGGCCTCCCTTTTAGAACAGGCAGCGCAGAGACGAGGGTGAGTCTGGCCTCCCTTTAGAACAGGCAGCGCAGAGACTGGGTGAGTCTGGCCTCCCTTTTAGAACAGGCAGCAGAGAGACGAGGGTGAGTCTGGCCTCCCTTTTAGAACAGGCAGCGCAGAGACGAGGGTGAGTCTGGCCTCCCTTTAGAACAGGCAGCGCAGAGACTGGGTGAGTCTGGCCTCCCTTTAGAACAGCCAGCGCAGAGACGAGGGTGAGTCTGGCCTCCCTTTAGAACAGGCAGCGCAGAGACTGGGTGAGTCTGGCCTCCCTTTAGAACAGGCAGCGCAGAGACGAGGGTGAGTCTGGCCTCCCTTTAGAACAGGCAGCGCAGAGACTGGGTGAGTCTGGCCTCCCTTTAGAACAGGCAGCGCAGAGACGTGGGTGAGTCTGGCCTCCCTTTAGAACAGGCAGCACAGAGACTGGGTGAGTCTGGCCTCCCTTTAGAACAGGCAGCGCAGAGACTGGGTGAGTCTGGCCTCTCCTTTAGAACAGGCAGCGCAGAGACGTGGGTGAGTCTGGCCTCCCTTTAGAACAGGCAGCACAGAGACTGGGTGAGTCTGGCCTCCCTTTAGAACAGGCAGCACAGAGACTGGGTGAGTCTGGCCTCTCCTTTAGAACAGGCAGCACAGAGACGAGGGTGAGTCTGGCCTCCCTTTAGAACAGCCAGCGCAGAGACGAGGGTGAGTCTGGCCTCCCTTTTAGAACAGCCAGCGCAGAGACGAGGGTGAGTCTGGCCTCCCTTTAGAACAGCCAGCACAGAGACGAGGGTGAGTCTGGCCTCCCTTTAGAACAGAGACGAGGGTGAGTCTGGCCTCCCTTTAGAACAGGCAGCACAGAGACGTGGGTGAGTCTGGCCTCCCTTTAGAACAGGCAGCACAGAGACTGGGTGAGTCTGGCCTCCCTTTAGAACAGGCAGCACAGAGACTGGGTGAGTCTGGCCTCTCCTTTAGAACAGGCAGCACAGAGACTGGGTGAGTCTGGCCTCCCTTTAGAACAGGCAGCGCAGAGACGAGGGTGAGTCTGGCCTCCCTTTAGAACAGCCAGCGCAGAGACGAGGGTGAGTCTGGCCTCCCTTTTAGAACAGCCAGCGCAGAGACGAGGGTGAGTCTGGCCTCCCTTTAGAACAGAGACGAGGGTGAGTCTGGCCTCCCTTTAGAACAGGCAGCACAGAGACGTGGGTGAGTCTGGCCTCCCTCCGCGCCTCCCTCTCCATTCATTTTCCCCATAGGCTTTTCCTAAAGTATTTATTTAAAGACGTTTAACGCTGCGGGACAAAGCCAACTCGGATCGTGACAAATCATGACGACGAACACAATGTTTTGGGGCCGATCAAATAATTTATAAGATAGAAAAAGTGTTGTAACCTGCCGTTTTTTTCTACTTTCTAATTATTTGTTTGGCCCAAAACATTGTGTTTATTGTCATGATTTGTTGGCTCTGTCCACAGCGTTAAACGTCTTTAAATAAATACTTTCTGAAGAGTCCATGAGGAAAATTAACGGGGATTTATTTTCCCGGTCTCTCGAGGGGGGGGGGGGGGTGGGACTGCAACGCTCTATAGGCTGGCGTCTGTCTGACGACAGCACGGTGACCATGGTGGAGGTGTTAACTCTCTCTCTCTCTCCCTATAGGTTGGCGGCTCTTTGACGACAGCACAGTGACCATGGTGGAGGTGTTAACTCTCTCTCTCTCTCTCCCTATAGGCTGGCGCCTGTTTGACGACAGCACAGTGACCATGGTGGAGGTGTTAACTCTCTCTCTCTCCCTATAGGCTGACGACAGCACAGTGACCATGGTGGAGGTGTTAACTCTCTCTCTCTCTCCCTATAGGCTGGCGGCTGTTTGACGACAGCACGGTGACCATGGTGGAGGAGAGCCAGGTGGTGACGCGCTACGCCTACGTCCTGTTCTACCGCCGCCGCAACTCTCCCGTGGAGCGCCCGCCGCGCTTCCTGGGCCCGCTGGGCGCCGAGTCGCCCACGGGGGCCGGTGGCGCCGCCGCCAGCCAGGTGAATTAATGAACCGCCACCAGAACCTTTTTTATATGGGCCGTGACTAGTAGGGATGCTCCGATTAGGGACCGATACCCGATCAACGGTTGTTTTTCTCGTGATCGGGGGGCGATACCGATAGGTCCGATCCGAGTGGAATAGCAAGAGAGTGGCGACACGCTTTGATCTCAAAAATACTAATATATCTGATTGACATTTATACCACTTAAATGGTGTAAAACATCAGTTTCTCCAGTAAATGCCGATTACCAATCAGAGTGAATATCGGCCGATCACTGGCCGATTATCGGAGTATCTCTGCCCGTAACACAAAAGAGAAATTATACATTTATACACTACTGAAAAGGTATACATGTAATTCACATGTAAAATTTGAAAAAAACCTTCTAAATCCTCCAGTTTTCTGAAATAAATATTTTCACGATTTTTCAAAAACAAGCTTGTAGATCTGCTATTTTTCAATAGCTAAATTATAACATAACGTTTAAAACACCACAAGGGGTTAAACATCGGTATCGACCAAAGATTTCCAAATCGGTGCATCCCTACCCGGGGCCCAACTTAGTGAAAATAGCAGATCTACAAGCTCACAGCGTGTCGCTTCGCACTGCATTGTGAGCTTGTAGATCGGCTATTTTCACTACATTTTGTTTTCTCATTTATGGAATTTCATTGATTTTTCTTGTATTTATTCTGGAAATTACTTTGTATGAATTCATTTTGGGAATGTTTTTTGTGAAAAATGTTTGGAAATTATAATAATTAAACACAAAATGTAGGAAACAAAACAGATTAAGAATGTGGTTCCCAAACTTTTTAGCCCGTGACCCAAAATTGTCTATTTTCACTTTTCTTCTAATTTATGTTTCTAATATCGTTCCAATTTATTTCTTACGTTTTAATTTTGTTTCTTCGTGAAACCCTTTCCTTCTGAACGGCACCTTGTTACTGTGTTGGGGTTACATTATGACACACACAGACACACCCACCCACAGACACACACACACACACACACACACCCACAGACACACACCCACAGACACACACGACAGACAGACACGCGCACACACTGTACTGTGTGATTGTACGATGTGGTTTATGTGTGTCCATCTATATTTATTAACTTAGGTGATCATGTGAACCGCCTCCACAACGTCTTTGTCCGTCTGAATACTGCTGACAATTAGCCAGATTAAAACACGAGAGGAATCGTTTATTGGCGATCACTTGTGATTCCATGCAGTCTGCGGTCCATAAGTCCATAATATCACTGACTAAAAGGTTCTGTGAAAGACGTTTATTTTGTTATACTGTGTACCGTAGCGATGATTGAAACATTGGGGTAGTAGGGCCAACGTTGTGTATCTCTCTGTAACCGTAGCGATGATTGAAACATTGGGGTATTAGGTCCAACGTTGTGTATCTCTCTGTAACCGTAGCGATGATTGACACCCTGGTGTCGTAGGCCGAACATTATCGCTCTGTCAATGTAATCCTAGTGTGTTCAGACCTCGCCTTGTTCCCAGAAGCTGACGACAGGTTTCCGCCAATCGCAGGCCTCACTGATATGGCGGGAACTGGAGGAAGAGGAAGAGGAGGAGGGTCTTCTGGCCGAAGGCGACGAAGGCCCCCCGCGGGGGCGGGGTCTGTTCCTCCGGCGCCAGGCCGCCGGGAGGACGGGGGCGGCGCGGCGAGGCGGGCAGGAGGAACATGACGGTGGCGAGGCCGAGGAGGGAGGGGCCAGGCGGCTCCACCTCCACCACCACCACCACCGCAGGCCGAGGACCGCCGACGGTCCTGACGACGACTGCGTGCGATATTTCGCTCTCGGGACGCTGGTGGCCCTGCTGGCCCTGCTCCTCAACCTGCTGTACCCTCTGCTGTACAAAGCCCACCGCGTCTGACCCACCGGGTCTGACCCGTCTGCCGGTAGAACGTCGGTCACATTCACTCTGAGGGACTTGAGGGGCTGTTCTCAGCGGAGTTGAGGCTCCTGTTCTCAGCGGAGTTGAGGCTCCTGTTCTCAGCAGAGTTGAGGCTCCTGTTCTCAGCAGAGTTTTCAGACATCGTTATAGAGCATTTGCGACTCGACTTAACTCGGCCAAACAAAGAGAATCTGGTGTCGCGCCTCAATGCAAGCCTGGCCCGGGCGGCTATTAGCCTGGCTATTAGCCTGGCACGGGCGGCTATTCCCGGTTCGTCACCAGAGCAGAGGTAGGAGAAGACAGCTGGAGCAGCGCCGACACTTCAAGCCTTTTTATTTAGGCGCGTACGTCGCAGCGTTAACTTAAGTCGTTTATTTGTTTTGTACTTGGCGCCTAAATAAAGAGGCCTGAAGTGTCCGCGCTGCTCCAGCTGTCTTCGCCTTCCTCCTCCACTTAACTCTGCCTTTTTAAAAACACCCGTGGCATAATTAATAATCTCACACGTTGAAATATGGCCGTTCGCTAAAAGGGGCGGGTTGAACTTTTAAAATGTTGCACGTGGTGACGTGGCGTGTCATCCTGAGAACTCATTCTAGGGAACAAGAGCTAGAGAGCTTGTTGTAGCCAAGTAAGATATTAAGTACTATTACGTTCATTTTCTTCTATGAATTGTATTGTCTCTACTGTCAAAACAAATCCGTTTTTTGTTATTTTCCTTCGCGACTATGGTATACGTATATATATATATATATGTATAGTACATTTTAAACGGCCACAGTTCCCGGCACAATGAATCCAGGCTGTTATGAAATAATTTGAATATAGAAAGTAATGGAATATCATGCCACACAGTGGACATGGTTTTTGTTTGCACACAGGCTTGTTTTGCAGTATAAGAACGTAGAAGCCTTGTAGACCTACAACAATAACCAACGAAGGAAGCCTCGCTCAGTATGCTGTCTATGCAGAAGGTTTTTACTGTTTCCACTGTTGCTCATCACCGTAATGATGTCACTTTTAACGATGTATGAAACATGGAGAAGGGGTTCGTTTTAAAACGCCGACGGCCGTATGAATGAATAGAGGCTATGCTGCACAACATGCAGGAAGTCAAGGGCAAAATCAAGTCGCGAAAGTGAGTTTAAAACGTAGTTTTAATACGATCAGGTGAGACTTTTCTGTTTGGATGTTACGGTCTGTCTGTCAAGGCCAGAAAGTAGGCGTTCCTTCATAACTTCCGGGGTACGATGATGATGATGTCATGCGCATACTGTACCCGCTATATCAGGGTCCCCCAATTAATGTTCCTCAAGGGCCACATTTTGACTAGCGTACCAGGCTGGGGGCCGAGTCCGCACTCACGCACGAGGTCGAGGTCTTGCCCTGAAATTTTTCATTTTCAGGGCAAGACCCCATTTGAAAAGGACGCCCAGTTTGACATGCAGAGGCTACTGACCCCCATTTAATGCCATTTAATTATATCTGGGACCCATCCAAAAAAAAGAAGAAAAGGGGGGGCCGGTTGAGGAGCCGCCAGCTTTTATGTTTTTATGACCTGATGATGTGCTACTGTTGGTGTTATTAATTATTGAACTGAGTCACCATGTTGTAATGTGTACGCTACGGTATGTTCCAACATTGTGACGACTACAATTTCCAATGTCGAGCCATAGCCAGTGGGTGGTTTTAATGAGCGTTTAATGAGCGTTTTGCAGGATGCTAACGAGGTACCATTTTGTGTCCTTTCGAATTCCCTGCACAACGAGGCAGATCAGTGTCTCGACAAACCGATCATGCCCGAGTCATTAACCCATTCTGACCTGAGATCAGATTCACACGAGGTTTCCACTGGACACACACTGGTCTGATGAACCCATTCTGACCTGAGATCAGATTCAAAAGAATGTCAGTCGTTCTTTGATTTTTCTAAAAGTGGCGCGCTACGAGCTTGTAGATCTGCTATGTTTCAATAGCTAAAGCATGACATGATGCTAACACCAAGATGGGTTCCCGTTCAGAATGGGTTAAGCAATGACGTGGTGATTAATTAATAATGAAGGAGACGCTGTTCTATCTATGAATTTTAGCGACTACAGCCAGTAAAAAAAATAATAACGGTTTCACTTTAAAATGGGCATTTCACCTAAAAGATGTAACTATTCTTTTGAACATACTGTAGCTGATGCTCTGGGAGTGAACGGCATTTCTGAAAAACCCCATGTTTCTATGTCAGTCGTTCTCAAACATTTTCATGTCAAAGGACCCCCAAGATTATATGTAATTGGCGGCCGACACCCCCATCTGAAAATATGTTGTTCCACGGACCCCCGCCCCCCCCCCAACCTCAGAAGCAAAGATTTGAGTTAAAAAAACGTTCGCTCTGAAAGAATAATATATATTCAAAGATTTGCACTACATTGTTTTTGGCAGCTAATTTTAGTTTTAGTCTTAGTCTCTTGAAATAGTTTTCATTTAGTTTTAGTCACCTGGAATGTCTAGTTTTAGTCGACTAAATCAACTGCATTTTGGCGGGCCTTGATACCGTCGTAATGACCGTTTTTTCTTTTTCATTTGCTGAAAATAGCAGATCTACACAAGCCCACATCATCTGCTATTTTCAGCATGCAACCAAGTGTAAAATGACTTACACTGGATCTCTTGTCCACTAGTCCCTTCCTAACATTTTAGTCTAGTTTTTATTTGTTGACGAAATTATCACTATATTTAGTCTTATAGTTTTAGTCATCATCATAGCTTATTTTCCGTTTAGTTTTCGTCAGTGGAAAAAGGTAGTCGACCAACATTTCTCGTCTTAGTTTTAGTCGACGAAAACAACACTGCTGTGAGTCTTTCATTGTTGTAGTCGTCTCCATTGTCCCGACAGCTCCACCACTTTAACCCACTCGTCCCCATTTTGGGCAGGTCATTATATAATAGTTCACATTTTTCCAAAATGTTTTTTTTTGCAAATATTGCTTAACCCATTTTGGTGCGGGAAGGGAACCCCCTTTTGGTGTTGGCACAGGGCTTAAAGTTCTCAGTCCTGGGGACTGATTTCAGTCCTGAGGATCTCATAGGGGTCATTTCATGAGATCAGTGCAGATTTGCAAAAAAAAAAACATTTTCAGTCTTGGGATTGTTTTTGGCTTTAAGCCCTGTGTTGGCATGATGTTATGCTTTAGCTATTGAAAAACAGCAGATCTACAAGCTCATAGCGCTATGAGCTCGTAGGTCTGCTATTTTAGAACGACTGACATATAGAAACATAGCTTTTTCAGAATTCGGAATTTCTCAAAGACGTGCTCTTTCTTTGGGTGTTGTGTTGTGTTGTTTGTGTTGTATGTTTGTAGTCGTTTGTGTTAAAATGGGTCTCAGGGAAATCTCACTACGTTCTGCTATCGAGGCAAAGTGTAATTGCTGTTCGTTCTTAACTGAGTGCACTTTAGTGACTTTACTATAGGCTTCACTGAAATTATGCAACCGCGAGTTCATCTAGTTTCACTGTGTGTTTCATGTCTTGCACTAAATCTGCGTGAGTGTAAAGCAGACCGTATATAACATGTTTTAAAAAAATCAGGAGAAGGTTAAAAAAAAAACATTTTAGAAAGATGATTATCATTTATTTTTTTCTCATGGTTTTGATGAATACTGTTTTCGCTCTCTCTCCAATGGGCCTGCTTCGTGAAAAGGCTATAGAAACTGTGCAAATGAAGGCTATTTAAACATTACCGGTCATAAAGCAGTCTGTTTTTATTTGGATTGTCGTGAGTTGAGTTGTATTATAGGGATCATTGAAGATCCATTTTTAGCTGTAATTTAATCCAGCCTCTTCCCTAATGTATTGTCCTCGGGCAGTGTTGCCAATTTAGCGGATATGTCGCCATATTTAGCTTCTTTCCAGACCCCCCCCCCCCCCCTAGCGACTGAATTAGTGAAAAGCTTCTGGAGAGAAATCTAGCTACTTTTTCTGGGTGATTTGGGGACAAATCGTGTTGACAGTCGCCAGAGATAAAAGAAAAACTCTTTTCTTCATTTTCCCTCTCTCTCAGCCTCAAATCCGTTAAGTTGGCAACACTAAAGTGCTCGGGACAGCTCGGCGCGTCTGGCTCCCTCGGCTCGGTCACGTGCACAGAGCAAGGAGATGGTGTCTTAGCTCGGTCACGTGCACAGAGCAAGGAGATGGTGTCTTAGCTCGGTCACGTGCACAGAGCAAGGAGATGGTGTCTTAGCTCGGTCACGTGCACAGAGCAAGGAGATGGTGTCTTGGCTCGGTCACGTGCACAGAGCAAGGAGATGGTGTCTTGGCTCGGTCACGTGCACAGAGCAAGGAGATGGTGTCTTAGCTCGGTCACGTGCACAGAGCAAGGAGATGGTGTCTTGGCTCGGTCACGTGCACAGAGCAAGGAGATGGTGTCTTATAGCTCGGTCACGTGCACAGAGCAAGGAGATGGTGTCTTAGCTCGGTCATGTGCACAGAGCAAGGAGATGGTGTCTTATAGCTCGGTCACGTGCACAGAGCAAGGAGATGGTGTCTTAGCTCGGTCATGTGCACAGAGCAAGGAGATGGTGTCTTGGCTCGGTCATGTGCACAGAGCAAGGAGATGGTGTCTTGGCTCGGTCATGTGCACAGAGCAAGGAGATGGTGTTCTGGGCTGGCTCCATGTTTCCGTTGCTAGAGGCGCCTAAAAGTCGCTAGGGACGCTAAAAAAAGTAACGCGCATATCCCACCCATAGAGACTTCTAGAGACTTTTCAAAAGAGCCACTATAGCTCCTTCCGTTACTGGAGAGTTGGCAACACTGTCCTCAGGACACTCCCCCAGGTGCTTTGTGTAAAAACAGAAGGCCAAGCCCTGCATTCACTTCCTTGTAATTACAGTACAGTAGGTACATTAGCTCCATCCAAATGCTGGTCTCTTCTTAACCGATACAAAAGCATTGTACTGCTTTTTGAAAATAAAACCCCCTGTCCTTGAATGTTCTCATTTGTTTCATTGTCATTTACACGACGGAGCTCCTGGGGTACCGGATGCTGAAAAGATCCTTTTCAAACTGTAACCACCATTTTGTTATCAAACGACCTGAGAGCATATTCTCTGTCTCCCCTGAGGGGGGGGGGGGGGGTGGGGGGGAGAGGCAACTTGCATTCTTTATGCTCCAGTTTTGGCTTCACTGCACTGGCTTCCGGTTGTTTTTAGGATTGATTTTATAATGATTTTACTTGTTTATGAAGCTCTCAACGGTCTCGCACCTTCCTACCTACATGACTGCCTGCCTAAATATGTCCCAAACCGCCCCCCTAAGGTCTTCCACTTCATGCTGGCTGGCCTGCTCGCTTTGCCTAAAAAAAATGGCAACAAAGAAATACGGGGAAGCAGCTTTTTGCTTCTACGGGCCGTCGGCATGGAACAAACTCCCACTGTAGCTTCGACAGGCAGCCTCTGTAGACATTTTTAAAGGACCACTTCATCACTTTTCAACCTATCTTCATATAATTGGTCCTCACGATAAAATGGCACGATGTTTTTCTACTCAGTCTGTGTCTCATAGGAGGACTGTGGGCAGTTTAGAAACCGTCTTCCAGTGACATCATTAGGCAGATTATTTTTTAATAATTTTTCCCTATCGATGATGTAACTGGAAGACGGTTTCTGAACTGCCCACAGCCCTCCTATGAGACACAGACAGAGTAGAAAAAAAAGAATTCTCATGATTATTAGCGAGGACCTATTACATGAAGATAGGTTGAAAAGTGGCGAAGTGGTCCTTTAAAGCACAGCTCAAGACCCACTTCTACACCCGTGCTTTTAATTGATCTTTTATTATGTGTTATTCATGTCCTCGCTGTATTGCATTACTGCTCTTGTATTTTAATGTTTATGTTTTTTTTCTTCTCAATTGCTCTGTAAAGCACTTTGAGCTGCATTTCATTTCATGTCATGAAAGGTGCTATACACAAATAAAGTTTTATTATTATTATTATTATTATTGTAACGCTGATTTTTTTTACAGGCTTCTAGCCAGACACTCTACGGGACAGACCTGGACCCTGAAGGCCCTCCCACGCTGACCCCCGAGGTTCCCGCTGACCTCTTCGCCCACTCCGGGGGGGAGTGTGGCTCCGCGTCCTACAGCAACATGGAGGAGGTGGACTAAAAAAGGAAAGGCTTCTAGAAGCTCCTGGAACGTTCCAGGGCTCGGGAACGTTCTTCATCTAGAACGTTCCAGGGCTTGGGGATCGGGGGAGCCTTGGGTGGAGATTTATACCACATCTCTGCAGGGAGGGACGGACGATGCTGGTGGACACAAGTGACTTGTCGCCTTGGCTGAAATGTATAAAAGAGAGAAAAAAGACACTTCCACCAAGCTTACTTACTAATTGATGGGCATCTTCTAGGGGTGTTCCAACCACGGTGCAATGCTTGAAGTTCTCCAGGTATGGTCGGTCGGGGCGGGGGGGGGGGAAATGGACTGTGTGCTTTTTTTTTTTTTACACTTAATTACGCTCATGAGAGATCTTCAGACCATGTGACAGATGAAACAGGGACACAATATGCTAACTAGACCCCCCCCCCCATACTGTCCTGTATTGCTGAACTGACATTTTATATTCTTCATATACAATTACGTATAATTAATTAATGGCCCATTGATACAGACTTCCAAGCTGTATTAGGTAATAAATAATCATGCAATGCCACATAGAAGCTCGTAACACACTCCTGTTGCCCTCCACACACACACACACACACACCCACACACCCCAAGCTCCTTGTTGCTGCTCACTATGAAATGATGTTATTGGGGGTTTACGCGACACCACACCAGTTTGCCACTGACAAAATGCACCTTTTTGGTCTGGTTTATCGGCTAGCCCCTTTCGGGGGACCCTCGCTCGGTTACCCCTTTGCTCATGTATTTTGGACGGCGGTACCGACACCAAAGGGTACCGGTCCGGACGGGGCTGGTTACGTATTATTATTATTAACCCATTCTGGCCGGGAACCCATTTTGGTGTTGGCACTATGTTATGCTTTAGCTATTGAAAAATAGCAGATCTACAAGTTCATAGCGCGCCACCGAGTGGCGCGCTATGAGCTTGTAGGTCTGCTATTTTTGAAAAAATCGAAGAACGACTGACATTTTTTAGAATCTGATCTCAGGTCAGAATGGGTTCATCAGACCAGTGTGTGTCCACAGTGGAAACCTCGTATGAATCTGATCTCAGGTCAGAATGGGTTAATCAGACCTCTAGTAATGTTGAACCAGAACCAAGGCTGTTTTTCCTCTGTGGAAGGAATGGCGATGGAAAATGTCCGGGGGTAAATAAAACGATGCCATTGAACAAGCTACTGTTGGTCATTTGGGGGGAAAATATGCATTGAGAAAATGTGGGGGAGTGTTGTGTGTGTGTGTGTGTGTGTGTGTGTGTGTGTGTGTGTGTGTGTGTGTGTGTGTGTGTGTGTGTAAAGGTATGTTTTCCTTAGTTTTTTTTTACTTGAGGTCTGTTGTGTTTTTTTTTTCTGTAATCAGGATTTAAATTGTAGCAAATGATGTAAAAAAATAATAACACAAACCAGTTACGTGTATTATGTATGCGGGCATAATTGTCGTCTTTCCACACAGACAGACAGACGGGCACGCGATTATCGTCTCTTTCATAAAAACGACTTTGTTCGACTTCATTTTACTTTCAGTTGACTCTTCTTGTGTTCCCTGTTGTTTGTGGTCATTCATCAGTTCCTGTGGAGGCGATCCTAAGGCTTCGGTAGACACTGAAATGTGCATGACTGCATGTTCATACACGCCACAGTCGCTCCTATCCAATACTGTCCTCTTCTGATTCTGCATTTCTTCATTTATGTTTGAGTGACATGTCTCATACACCCCCCCCCCCCCCCCCCCCCTCTGTATCCGGACTGCATATATAATGTGGGGATCATTAAGAATGCTGCTGTGAATATTATGATATAAATGGCTAATATAAATAAAAAACATTTTGGAGAAGTGCTGATATTGGGCACTTTTTCTGTCTGAATTCGCATCCTGACATGGTTGGATAATGGATACCCCTCTCTTCTCATCATCCTCCACATATTTTATTTATTTATAATGCACTTTATATTTGAAACAAATCTCAAAGTGCTACAAGCACTCAACCTCAGGCCCGCGGGCCACATCAGGCCCGCGGGGCCATTATGACTGGCCCACAAATGAAAATTAAAAAAAAAGAAGAAAAGAAAATCTGGAAAATGAAATAAAAATAAATAAATCTGAATGAAGTTATCTTTAATTACATTATTATAAGTAATACTATTAGAGTTGTACTATTACTCGAACGAAAATAAAAGCTTGAAAGCTTGAAAGACATATACTGTGTATCCCTATTCCCTGACATAATTTTATAGCTAAACGGACAGAATTCTATTTTATTTGAATGATGAAACCCAGCTGCCATCAATAGTTGGAAATGGAAATTGCGGAAACGGAAATGGAAATTGCGGAAATGGTGGAAATGGAAATTGGGGAAATTGCGGAAATGGAAATTGAGGAAATTGCGGAAATGGAAATTCCGTCCCCAGAGCGTCCCCAGAGCGTCCCCAGAGCGTCCCCAGGGCGTCCCCAGAGGGTCCCCAGGGGGTCCCCAGAGCGTCCCCAGAGCGTCCCCAGGGGGTCCCCAGAGCGTCCCCAGAGCGTCCCCAGAGGGTCCCCAGAGCGTCCCCAGGGGGTCCCCAGGGCGTCCCCAGAGGGTCCCCAGGGGGTCCCCAGAGCGTCCCCAGAGCGTCCCCAGAGGGTCCCCAGAGCGTCCCCAGAGGGTCCCCAGAGCGTCCCCAGGGCGTCCCCAGAGGGTCCCCAGAGGGTCCCCAGAGCGTCCCCAGAGCGTCCCCAGAGGGTCCCCAGAGGGTCCCCAGAGCGTCCCCAGGGGGTCCCCAGGGCGTCCCCAGAGGGTCCCCAGAGCGTCCCCAGAGGGTCCCCAGAGCGTCCCCAGAGCGTCCCCAGGGCGTCCCCATAGCGTCCCCAGGGCGTCCCCAGGGCGTCCCCATAGCGTCCCCAGAGGGTCCCCAGAGCGTCCCCAGAGGGTCCCCAGAGCGTCCCCAGAGCGTCCCCAGGGCGTCCCCATAGCGTCCCCAGGGCGTCCCCAGGGCGTCCCCATAGCGTCCCCAGAGGGTCCCCAGAGCGTCCCCAGAGGGTCCCCAGAGCGTCCCCAGAGCGTCCCCAGGGTGTCCCCAGAGGGTCCCCAGAGCGTCCCCAGGGCGTCCCCAGGGCGTCCCCATAGCGTCCCCAGGGCGTCCCCATAGCGTCCCCAGGGCGTCCCCAGGGCGTCCCCATAGCGTCCCCAGGGCGTCCCCAGGGTGTCCCCAGAGGGTCCCCAGAGCGTCCCCAGGGCGTCCCCAGGGCGTCCCCAGAGCGTCCCCAGGGGGTCCCCAGGGCGTCCCCAGGGCGTCCCCAGAGCGTCCCCAGGGGGTCCCCAGGGCGTCCCCAGGGCGTCCCCAGGGTGTCCCCAGAGGGTCCCCATAGCGTCCCCAGGGCGTCCCCAGAGCGTCCCCAGCCAAAAACGTTGAGAACCCCTGCCTGCTATATAACGGATGATTGAGAAATCCAGAGGTTCAACAACTCAGCATCTTTTTGGGGCATGGGATGGAGTTTGCCTTTTCCCATGTCTGGAGTGACCTACTAAGCAACAAAAGAAAGCAGCAAATGAAGAAAAATTAACACTCATCTTTTAGTTTCTCTAATAACAAACAACCTAAAACATGAGCCTTGGTTGAAAAAAAACCCTAAAAAGTGTTGCGCATGCACTCGGGAAGTTAATAAAGTTAATCGTGAATCGATTAATTGCCATTAAGAAATTAATCAATTGAACTTAACATTTGATATTAAATTAATATAAACTATGTAAACTAAGTGAGCCCAGTGTCCATGGCATCAGAGACGACTGGCCTAACAAGTGTAATGCTTTATGGTGTCGCCCACTCACGACTAACAGTTTATTTTTATTGAGTTGTACTTGAAATGTACTGTAATTCTGCCAACTGTTAATAAATCAATCAAATTATTATCAATCAATCCTAGTCAGTTGCACGCATAAACCAGCAGAGGGCGCGCTTCTCTGCTATCTGGTAGAGAAAAAGAAAAAAAAAAACAACAGCTGAGGAAGAAGGACGCGGAAGTAAACCTAAAACCATGAGTCGAATGGATCCGAAAAGCCGGTCGGTCGGACCACCGAGATCACCGTCTGTGAATGTGATCACCGCATAATACTCTAACTAAAGGACCACCGAGATCACCGTCTGTGAATGTGATCACCGCTATATAATCTCATTCCAAAAACTCAATCTAAACCTCTCCACCAGCATGGCAGATTATTGCGGAAAGAAGAAGACGATCCGCGACCATCCGGGTGAAGAAGAAGATATCGAAAACGGTGGTGATGGTGGTGGTGTTGGTGGTCGTAATGTCACGCAGCCGTCATCATGTCCAGTTCCTCCGGGACCTTTGATGATGTGTGTGGAGAACGTCGTTCGGAGGAGGAAGAAGCTCGTTCTTCACGTGGACCTGAACAACACCGTCCTGGTGTCGGACGCCGTGACGGGACAAGGCACCGTGGCGGCTCTGGAGTATTTCCTCACCAGTGTGACCTGGGGACGGATGGACAAAGGTATCATTTATAATATATACAAGTCTATATTTGTACTATTATACGTCTCTAAAATGTTTTGATTGATGAATTGAACAATTGGTGGACCCTCTTTGTAAACAAGTGCTACTGCTTTATTGGGTCGTCCACTCACAGCAGGTAACAGTTTGTGTTGTGTTGAGTTGTGCTTGAAACCTATAAATATGTATAATACATGTAAGGTAGGTTTGTTGGTTTGTTACGTAACTTACATGTTACATATGTATACGTCTCTCAATGTTTTGATTGATGAATTGAACAAGGTGGACCCTCTTGTAAACAAGTGTAACTTGCTTTCCTCCTAGTTCTTCGGCTATATTTAGAAGTGTATATTTGTACGTCTCTAAATGTTTTTTTTTTTTAATGAGTTGAACAAGGTGGACCCTCTTGTAAACAAGTGTATAGTCATTTATTGGGTCGTCCACTCACAGTTATAACAGTTTTTGTGTTGAGTTGTAGTGCTTGAAATGTACTGTAATTATGCAAACTGTTAATACATATATCAATCAATCAATAGGCTGGCTGACAATGACAACAACTCAACTTTAGACTGTGTGTAATCCCACATGTAAACAGTCTAGTACAGTGGTTCCCAAACTTTGCCCAAATTGACACTAATTAGCCCTAATATATGCCACCCCCAGGTTTGACATGAATTAGTCTACGGACCCCCCATTTAATGGCATTTCTATCTCTGGGACCCCCCAATTTATATTGAAAGATCAATGTTAATTTAACTCTGAGAGTGTACACTCTCTGAGTTACAGACCCATAAGGGTCCATTTGGTTCCATTTGTACACTCTCTGAGTTACAGACCCATCAGGGTCCATTTGGTTCCATTTGTACACTCTCTGAGTTACAGACCCACAAAGGTCCATTTGGTTCCATGTGTACACTCTCTGAGTTACAGACCCATAAGGGTCCATTTGGTTCCATGTGTACACTCTCTGAGTTACAGACCCATAAGGGTCCATTTGGTTCCTAACTATAATTTAGCTGGGGACCCCCCTGGAACTCCCTCAAGAACCCCTCTAGATTCTATAGGTCTGTGGTTTTCAACCCATTATTTATTTGGTATTTGAGCCACACAGTACGGACCGCCAGTTGATGGTTTAGCCTCTCAAGACCCAAAACATGTTGTCATCATTGGATAAGACTTTGTCCACATTTCCATGCTGTATTGACAATAGCTGCAGCTATAATATCATGTAATATGAGTGAGTTGTGTAATGTGTTCAAAAATCTTGAATTCTATGCCAACAACAACAACAACAACAACATATAGCACTACCTACCAATTCCATAGTACTAGCTAGCCGCAATTTGCAACTTTAGATTTATTTTATAATGGGATGAATCTAGAGTTGCAATACCCTCCATTGACTCCCCATTCTTTGCTTTTGCGATCTGCTTGTCTTAAACGACGTTCAACTCACCAACATTGCAGCTCTAGGCCAAGCTTGAATTATCCTCTTTCAATCTGCCAAACTTATTTCATAAAAATCCACCATAGACATGTTGTTAACTTGTTATGAGCTACTTTCTGTCAAGAATTTCTGTGCAGGTGATTCTTTTTTTAAGTGTTGGAGTTTGGAAGCACTCGTTTCCTCCTGCATTATGTGCGGATTCGAAACGGGTGGTACAGCAGGGCCGTTCAGTGACTTTGACGAGTGCTTCCAAACTCCAACACTTAGGGAAAAATAATCACCTGGACAGAATTTAGTTGACAGAAAGTATAGCTCTACGGTGGATTTTTATGAAACAAAAGTTTGGCAGACTGAAAGAGGATAAGTCAAGCTTGCCCCTACTGTATACCAGCTGCAATGTTGGTGAGTTTAACGTCGTTTAATACAAGCAGATCGGCAAAAGCAATTTGGATGAATGGAGAGTCAATGGAGGGTATTGCAACTCTAGATTCATCCCATTATGAAAACAACATCTAGAGTTGCAAATTGCGGCTAAGTACTGGCCTGGGGCACCTTGTCTAGTGTCAACCCTGTAATAGGCTTATATCTCAGACATTAATCTTTCCGTGGTGTCAGAGAGGCGGCTGAACTTGACATCAAGCTGTTTGCCCACTACAGCCCAGATTCGGCTCAAACACAGGATTCAGTTAATTTCGCTCCTATGCCACTATACTAGGCAACACAGTCTTCTAATGTACACCTGCTCTCTGAGGCTCCTAGGCCACTAAAATGTGGACGTGCATATCTGTATGTCTTTAACCCATTCTGACCCGAGATCAGATTCATACGAGGTTTACACTCGACACACACTGGTCTGATAAACCCATTCTGACCTGAGATCAGATTCTAAAAATGTCAGTCGCTCTTCGATTTTTCAAAAATAGCAGACCTACAAGCTCGTAGCGCGCCACTCCGTGGCGCGCTATGAGCTTGTAGGTCTGCTATTTTTCAATAGCTAAAGCATAACATAATGCTAACACCAAAATGGGTTCCCGTTCAGAATGGGTTAAATGTTCTGATGAATTGAAAATGGAGTACCCTGATGTAAACAAGTCTTTCATCCTCGTAGCAGTTTCTGTATTGACTACTGTACATACTGTCTGTGATTACAATACACATTTCAACCCTCTTCATGTCAAGGAGGCCCATTATTTGGTTCGGCATGTAAGCCGTGACGGACCACCATTTGATGAGATTTAGCCTCTCAGACCCAAAACTAAAGAATATTATTTTGTCGTTGGATAAGATTTTGTCCACAATTCTGTGCTGTATTGATGTGGTACCAGATATAGGAGAGACAACAGACGGACGTTGATCAAAATAATAATTATTTTACATTCTTTTAATTGTGTAGACTTCTTGTAAATTAACTTAGTAAATGCAGACTTTAGAGACGTATTGGAGAGATGATTTCCGCACACCCAGTTTAATTTTCAGCAGGTGTGTTGTATACTGTAGGTCCTAGCAGAGCAGCGAACGTACACACCGCCACTTGCTGGTTCAATAGTTTTATTTTAAATAAGAGATGCCTGAAGAAGGCCGAAACGTTGCTATGACTCTTATTTAAAAGTGGCGGTGTGCGGGTATCTCATACTCTTGAGGACTTAAAATCAAACCAAATGGACCCGAATTGGGTCCATTTCACAAGATAAAGATCCATAAGAGTCCATTGGGTTACCAACTCTCCATCATTTAGCTGGGGACCACCTGGAACCCCCACAAGGACCACTGGTTGAAAACCACTGAATCAATCAAGTCACACACTCATTCACAGCCTTTCCTTTGCTCTCTCCGGCTCACAGGGAAATGGGAATGGCTCAGCGACGCCCCCTCCTTGCTCCCGCCCTGTGGGGGCGCCGTCAGCTACTACTCCCAGTTTGGACGCGTTCCGGGTTTCACGTCTGCCGCGGGACGACGTTTCCGGGCCGTTCTGGACGAGCACCTGGAGCTCCTTCGATGGCCCGAGGGTTTGGAGGCAAGATCCTTATTGCATTGTGTTACATGATAACAACAACAACAAAAAATCCATCAATCATTCCCTTTTACCTGCAGGGAGACAAAGAGCTGTCGGTGTGAGAGGAGGATGGACGCCTGTACCACTTAACCCATTCTGACCTGAGATCAGATTCATACGAGGTTTCCACTGGACACACACTGGTCTGATTAACCCATTCTGACCTGAGATCAGATTTAAAAAAATGTCAGTCGTCTGAAGTGGCAATAATCACGTTAAACCACACCCTCGAGTGTAATATTGCAATTCTACCACAGTTACCCTTAAAACTAAGAAAATCGCTGAAAGAATATATTTTTTAATGACAGATGTAGTCACTACGACCACAAATGTCCCAAGAAACTAGCTATAGCCGAGTTTGCTAGCACTCTAGGAGAACAGAGCAGCTGAATTCTTTGTTTTGATTACCGGTAGGTGTTGAACGGTGCTGGTTTAAAACCCATTCTGGGCCGGGAACCCCTTTTGGTGTCTTACCCCCTCAGGCCGGGAACCCATATTTGGGGTTCTGTACAGTATGTACAGTATTCAAAAATGTAAAATATTTGATGCTGCTATATAAATATTTGAAGTTTTTCAGAAAACTTAGGTCAGGCTTTAGAAGGCGTTTTTAGAATCGGCCGTAGGCCTAAATGGGTTAACCCACCCACGGCTAGAAGGCTGTTTCAACCAATCAGATTGCTTCCTCTGATAGTAGAATGTGGTAGAATGGATGTTAATGTGGTAGAATGGATGTTAATACATGTCTGTCTGTCTGTCTGTTCCCTACAGGGAGACGAGGAGCTGTCTGTGCGAGGGGAGGACGGACGTCTGTACCACTGGATCCTCCCGTCCTTCTTCCAGCTGCTCAGAGACCTGGTGGGGGAGGAGGGGGAGGGGGAGGAGGGGGAGGAGGGGGAGGGGGAACGGCCAGAGTTCGCCGTGCTGTTCCGGACCTTCGGCTCGGACCTTCCCCGCGTGCTGAGCGCCGTGTCCAGAGCGCTGACGCAGGGGACACACCCGCTGTTCCCCGACCTGCCCGACCTCAAGGTATACTAGTCATCTGAGCCAGTGTTGTTCTTTTGGCAGCACATTTCTGTTTTAGTTTTTAGTCATAGTCTCTTGAATATTTTCCTTTTAGTTTTCAGTCCACATTTTAGTCACCTGGAATGTGTTTAGTTTTATCGACTAGATGTTGTAAGATTTTAGGGCTGTAAGGCATCGATTATACTATAATGCTACCCATACAGTAGTTCACCCTGCAGCAACAGTACACATTACAGATACCAAGTTACAGCAATGACACTACTGCATGGGGTCTAGTCTATCTACTTTGTTATAGCAAATGCTCCACAACAACACAGTGAAACAGTGAACAGTGAAACATTCCTTAAACAGTACTTAATTATCTGTTTTGAATCTCAGGTATGTTTCCATTGCATAGTTGTCTCATCAACCTAGAGTACACACCTTAATGAACTGACACCAACTATTTAAGCTACGTTTACAAAACAAACCCAAAACTAGTTTAGCTTGTAGAACATCCTGTCTCCTCATGTCCCCAAGTAACACTGTCCTCTGAAAGGCCATCTGCAATAACCTAATATGAAGTATACTGCACACCCATTCAGCTTTAATAACCTAACCTTTAATAACCTAATATTAAGTATACTGCGCACCCATTCACCTTTGCAGCTAAGTGTCCCTTTCTCGGACTGCAACTGTAGCCTACTTACTGTATAAGATTTATTGAAATCCCAAACATGGAATATACTTGGACCATGCATTATGCCACATATAATGCCTGTCTGGACGGCCATCTGCCAGTATACAGTGGATAACTTCCCAGTCTTTCTGTGTAAGTTGGGTGACTATATAGCTATTTTTACCCTGACATCCCAATTTTGGGCCTGTCATTATAGGCTAAGAAGAAAGGACAATTGCTGATCTACAAGGTCACAACATGCCGTAATGTGTTGTGAGCTTGTAGATCGGCTTTTCCCCAAAAATACGTTTTTATAAGTGACTTATTTTAAAATGTGTAGCGCAGTGGAATAGAGTAGACAATATATGACACGTCAAGAGTCAATTAGTACTGTAGGCTATACATTTGTGTTCTGGTAATATCATTGATCACTTGTTTTGCATGTCCGTGGCAAAAATAAAATATTAATGGAAATGTCCATCACATTCACAAGCTGGCAAAGTGATTTCCCCGGGTGCAGATAGCTGCTGTATTATCATGGTTATTGGTGGTGGTGGCAATATTAATAATTTTAGTCTGAATATATCAAATCCTGTTTTGAGGATCACACAAGAATAGCATCACTTTATGGACAAAATAACACCCAAAAGGGTTCATAATTTCAGTCTGCTTGAGGTGTAATGCAGCTTTAAACAAAATAGCAGACAGTGGCACTGGTACATATCTGAACTCATCTTCTCACAGTGCGTGCCAACCACATAGCCGACATTTCTCAGCTTCAATGATCAATCAACCAATCGTTGCATATAAGCATCATGGTTTTGTTATGCGTACACACCCATGGTACTGTGCCAAGAGAACTCACAAATCAAACGCACGTACAGTACACGCAGTCAAGTTGTCTACAGTCTACCGATGTTAACCATCTCAAACCCACACCCTAACCTCCCACGGGGAAGCACACCTAAACATAACCTAAGAGTCTGTTTAATTATTTAATTATTTAGTTTTATGAAGGTTTACATTTTATACTGTGAATTAATTGCACTAGCAAAGTGTAACATGCAGTTACACTGCATGTTACAGTGTAACTGTAACATGCAGTTACTACCCACTGCATGTCCTCTTCACTATGCCCGCTGGCTCTTCTCTTCTCTCCCCTCATAACTCGTCCTCTTCACTATGCCCACTAGCTCTTCTCTCCCCTCATAACTCGTCCTCTTCACTATGCCCACTAGCTCTTCTCTCCCCTCATAACTCGTCCTCTTCACTATGCCCACTAGCTCTTCTCTCCCCTCATAACTCGTCCTCTTCACTATGCCCACTAGCTCTTCTCTTCTCTCATAACTCGTCCTCTTCACTATGCCCACTGGCTCTTCTCTCCCCTCATAACTCGTCCTCTTCACTATGCCCACTAGCTCTTCTCTTCTCTCATAACTCGTCCTCTTCACTATGCCCACTAGCTCTTCTCTCCCCTCATAGCTCGTCCTCTTCACTATGCCCACTAGCTCTTCTCTCCCCTCATAACTCGTCCTCTTCACTATGCCCACTAGCTCTTCTCTTCTCTCATAACTCGTCCTCTTCACTATGCCCACTGGCTCTTCTCTCCCCTCATAACTCGTCCTCTTCACTATGCCCACTAGCTCTTCTCTTCTCTCCCCTCATAACTCGTCCTCTTCACTATGCCCACTGGCTCTTCTCTTCTCTCCCCTCATAGCTCGTCCTCTTCACTATGCCCACTAGCTCTTCTCTCCCCTCATAACTCGTCCTCTTCACTATGCCCACTAGCTCTTCTCTCCCCTCATAACTCGTCCTCTTCACTATGCCCACTAGCTCTTCTCTCCCCTCATAACTCGTCCTCTTCACTATGCCCACTAGCTCTTCTCTCCCCTCATAACTCGTCCTCTTCACTATGCCCACTAGCTCTTCTCTCCCCTCATAACTCGTCCTCTTCACTATGCCCACTAGCTCTTCTCTCCCCTCATAACTCGTCCTCTTCACTATGCCCACTAGCTCTTCTCTTCTCTCATAACTCGTCCTCTTCACTATGCCCACTAGCTCTTCTCTCCCCTCATAACTCGTCCTCTTCACTATGCCCACTAGCTCTTCTCTCCCCTCATAACTCGTCCTCTTCACTATGCCCACTAGCTCTTCTCTCCCCTCATAACTCGTCCTCTTCACTATGCCCACTAGCTCTTCTCTCCCCTCATAACTCGTCCTCTTCACTATGCCCACTGGCTCTTCTCTCCCCTCATAACTCGTCCTCTTCACTATGCCCACTAGCTCTTCTCTCCCCTCATAACTCGTCCTCTTCACTATGCCCACTAGCTCTTCTCTCCCCTCATAACTCGTCCTCTTCACTATGCCCACTGGCTCTTCTCTCCCCTCATAACTCGTCCTCTTCACTATGCCCACTGGCTCTTCTCTCCCCTCATAACTCGTCCTCTTCACTATGCCCACTAGCTCTTCTCTCCCCTCATAACTCGTCCTCTTCACTATGCCCACTAGCTCTTCTCTCCCCTCATAGCTCGTCCTCTTCACTATGCCCACTAGCTCTTCTCTCCCCTCATAGCTCGTCCTCTTCACTATGCCCACTAGCTCTTCTCTCCCCTCATAGCTCGTCCTCTTCACTATGCCCACTGGCTCTTCTCTCCCCTCATAACTCGTCCTCTTCACTATGCCCACTAGCTCTTCTCTCCCCTCATAGCTCGTCCTCTTCACTATGCCCACTAGCTCTTCGTCCTCTTCACTATGCCCACTAGCTCTTCTCTTCTCTCCCCTCATAACTCGTCCTCTTCACTATGCCCACTAGCTCTTCTCTCCCCTCATAGCTCGTCCTCTTCACTATGCCCACTGGCTCTTCTCTCTCCTCATAACTCGTCCTCTTCACTATGCCCACTAGCTCTTCTCTCCCCTCATAGCTCGTCCTCTTCACTATGCCCACTGGCTCTTCTCTCTCCTCATAACTCGTCCTCTTCACTATGCCCACTAGCTCTTCTCTCCCCTCATAGCTCGTCCTCTTCACTATGCCCACTGGCTCTTCTCTCCCCTCATAACTCGTCCTCTTCACTATGCCCACTAGCTCTTCTCTCCCCTCATAGCTCGTCCTCTTCACTATGCCCACTAGCTCTTCTCTCCCCTCATAACTCGTCCTCTTCACTATGCCCACTAGCTCTTCTCTCCCCTCATAGCTCGTCCTCTTCACTATGCCCACTGGCTCTTCTCTCCCCTCATAACTCGTCCTCTTCACTATGCCCACTAGCTCTTCTCTCCCCTCATAACTCGTCCTCTTCACTATGCCCACTAGCTCTTCTCTCCCCTCATAACTCGTCCTCTTCACTATGCCCACTGGCTCTTCTCTCCCCTCATAACTCGTCCTCTTCACTATGCCCACTAGCTCTTCTCTCCCCTCATAACTCGTCCTCTTCACTATGCCCACTGGCTCTTCTCTCCCCTCATAGCTCGTCCTCTTCACTATGCCCACTGGCTCTTCTCTCCCCTCATAGCTCGTCCTCTTCACTATGCCCACTAGCTCTTCTCTCCCCTCATAGCTCGTCCTCTTCACTATGCCCACTGGCTCTTCTCTCCCCTCATAGCTCGTCCTCTTCACTATGCCCACTGGCTCTTCTCTCCCCTCATAGCTCGTCCTCTTCACTATGCCCACTAGCTCTTCTCTTCTCTCCCCTCAGCTCAGCGTGAACTCGACTCCGGGGAAGATCCGCTGCAGTAAGAAGAGCGTCGTTCTGAGCCGGGCGTCGGAGCACGTGTCCACGCATCACGGAGAGAGAGGCCTGTACCAGTACCTGAGCTCGGTCCACGGCCTGGGAGGGTTCCAGGACCACTTTGACTGGTACCGACAAGTTTCACCACTTTGACTGGTACCGACAAGTTACACCACTTTGACTGGTACCGACAACTTACACCACTTTGACTGGTACCGACAGGTTACACCACTTTGACTTAGGGTTGTCTACCGATAGCCGTTAGCCGTTAGCCGTTTATTAATTTGTTTACCGACAACACTAACGGCTAATGGTTCACCGATAAAAAAATATATTTTTTATTTTGAAGCGCCGAGAGCGGGCACCGCGGCCAAAGAACCAAACCCCTCTTTCCACCTTTACTGTCAGTGCAACCACGCATGTGCCGTGACTTACTTCCCCCAAAACAAAAACACCAAAACAACTGCATGTAGTGGACTGCATGGAAGCAGGAGGGAAAAAGAAAAAAAGACGAACACACACACACACACACACAGCATTGCGCGCCCGCAGATCTGCCCTTCGTGCAACGAACGTTAACTTGGTTCCTTAAACGGCAGATCATATGGATCATAGAACGAACGTACCGGGTCCGGTATGCTGTTAGCTTGTTGCTAACGGGACCCCCCCCCCCCCCCCCCTCTCTCTCTCTCTCTCTCTCTCTCTCTCTCTCTCTCTCTCTCTCTCAGACGTTCTCTCTCTCTCGCGCGTTAGAGAGACGCTCTCTCAACACGTCTTTCTTTCTTTCTTTCTTTCTTTCTCTCTCTCTCTCTCTCTCTCTCTCTCTCCCTAATCCTTCCTGATCGGTCCGCGATACATGTGTGATGTGTCCGTATAGAAGACTGTAGCCAACGCACTAGTGCACTGATTGACAGCAGGCCGCGTGTAAACGGTGTATTTGTCTATTTTTAATGCGCAAAACAGCGCTTTTCTTTTCTTAACGGCTAACGGTTAATTAGCCGGCAAGTCCTGGCGGTAACCGGTTAATACAATCTTTCCATTTGGCCATCCCTACTTTGACTGGTACCGACAGGTTACACCACTTTGACTGGTACCGACAGGTTACACCACTTTGACTGGTACCGACAACTTACACCACTTTGACTGGTACCGACAACTTACACCACTTTGACTGGTACCGACAACTTACACCACTTTGACTGGTACCGACAACTTACACCACTTTGACTGGTACCGACAACTTACACCACTTTGACTGGTACCGACAACTTACACCACTTTGACTGGTACCGACAACTTACACCACTTTGACTGGTACCGACAGGTTACACCACTTTGACTGGTACCGACAACTTACACCACTTTGACTGGTACCGACAAGTTACACCACTTTGACTGGTACCGACAACTTACACCACTTTGACTGGTACCGACAACTTACACCACTTTGACTGGTACCGACAGGTTACACCACTTTGACTGGTACCGACAGGTTACACCACTTTGACTGGTACCGACAACTTACACCACTTTGACTGGTACCGACAACTTACACCACTTTGACTGGTACCGACAACTTACACCACTTTGACTGGTACCGACAACTTACACCACTTTGACTGGTACCGACAACTTACACCACTTTGACTGGTACCGACAGGTTACACCACTTTGACTGGTACCGACTGGTACCGACAACACTTTGACTGGTACCGACAACTTACACCACTTTGACTGGTACCGACAACTTACACCACTTTGACTGGTACCGACAACTTACACCACTTTGACTGGTACCGACAACTTACACCACTTTGACTGGTACCGACAACCTACACCACTTTGACTGGTACCGACAACTTACACCACTTTGACTGGTACCGACAACTTACACCACTTTGACTGGTACCGACAACTTACACCACTTTGACTGGTACCGACAACTTACACCACTTTGACTGGTACCGACAACTTACACCACTTTGACTGGTACCGACAACTTACACCACTTTGACTGGTACCGACAACTTACACCACTTTGACTGGTACCGACAACTTACACCACTTTGACTGGTACCGACAACTTACACCACTTTGACTGGTACCGACAGGTTACACCACTTTGACTGGTACCGACAGGTTACACCACTTTGACTGGTACCGACAGGTTACACCACTTTGACTGGTACCGACAACTTACACCACTTTGACTGGTACCGACTGGTACCGATAACACTTTGACTGGTACCGACAACTTACACCACTTTGACTGGTACCGACAGGTTACACCACTTTGACTGGTACCGACAACTTACACCACTTTGACTGGTACCGACTGGTACCGATAACACTTTGACTGGTACCGACAAGTTACACCACTTTGACTGGTACCGACAAGTTACACCACTTTGACTGGTACCGACAACTTACACCACTTTGACTGGTACCGACAACTTACACCACTTTGACTGGTACCGACAACTTACACCACTTTGACTGGTACCGACAACTTACACCACTTTGACTGGTACCGACAACTTACACCACTTTGACTGGTACCGACAAGTTACACCACTTTGACTGGTACCGACAAGTTACACCACTTTGACTGGTACCGACAAGTTACACCACTTTGACTGGTACCGACTGGTACCGATAACACTTTGACTGGTACCGACAAGTTACACCACTTTGACTGGTACCGACAAGTTACACCACTTTGACTGGTACCGACAACTTACACCACTTTGACTGGTACCGACAACTTACACCACTTTGACTGGTACCGACAACTTACACCACTTTGACTGGTACCGACAACTTACACCACTTTGACTGGTACCGACAAGTTACACCACTTTGACTGGTACCGACAAGTTACACCACTTTGACTGGTACCGACAGGTTACACCACTTTGACTGGTACCGACAAGTTACACCACTTTGACTGGTACCGACAACTTACACCACTTTGACTGGTACCGACAAGTTACACCACTTTGACTGGTACCGACAAGTTACACCACTTTGACTGGACAACTTACACCACTTTGACTGGTACCGACAAGTTACACCACTTTGACTGGTACCGACAAGTTACACCACTTTGACTGGTACCGACAACTTACACCACTTTGACTGGTACCGACAACTTACACCACTTTGACTGGTACCGACTGGTACCGATAACACTTTGACTGGTACCGACAACTTACACCACTTTGACTGGTACCGACAAGTTACACCACTTTGACTGGTACCGACAACTTACACCACTTTGACTGGTACCGACAAGTTACACCACTTTGACTGGTACCGACAGGTTACACCACTTTGACTGGTACCGACAACTTACACCACTTTGACTGGTACCGACAACTTACACCACTTTGACTGGTACCGACAAGTTACACCACTTTGACTGGTACCGACAGGTTACACCACTTTGACTGGTACCGACAACTTACACCACTTTGACTGGTACCGACTGGTACCGACAAGTTACACCACTTTGACTGGTACCGACAAGTTACACCACGCCTGTAACACTTTGACTGGTACCGACTGGTACCGACAACACTTTGACTGGTACCGACAACACGCCTGTGGTGCAGCGGTGCTGCCGCGGGCCACTCACTATCGCTGCAACCGTTCACTAATCAATTTAACACTTTTTTGACCGTGTAATTAGTTTATCTTTGACCACCCTTTGTGTTTGCGGGTGTTTTTCACCAACCGTTGAAGAATCACCCGGTATTGTGCGTCGTTCTAAAAATGTCATCCTGACAGTTTTCTGAAAAAGCTATGTTTCTATGTGTCAGTCGTTCTTCTTCAAGAGATTGTAAGATTATTTATTTGTTTAGTAAATGGTTTTCTGTGTCTGACTGACCCCCCCCCTCTCCTCACTGACCCTCACCTCTCTGCAGGTGGGCCCGGAACACCTACTCCATCCTGGGGGGGAAGCCGCTGTGGGTCGACCCCTTTGACCCGCACGTCCAGCACATCTTCATCGACGACAACATCAGGCAGAATGACCAGGACACCATCGTGCATCCCAGGGTACACAACTACACACTGACCTGTATACTGATCTATTGATCTGATATTATACTGTATATATATCCATCCCATGGTACACACTGACCTGATATTTATATCCATACAGGGTACACACTGACCTGTATACTGATCCATTGATCTGATATTACATATATATATATATATATATATTATATCCATACAGGGTACACACTGACCTGTATACTGATCCATTGATATGATATTATATTTACAATGTATATATATATCTTCTGTCGAGAAGAAAACACCTAACTCCATTTTTGATTATTATTCTCTTTTTTGTTTCTCCATAAATGGAACCAATGTAAAGTAGTAAAAAGCGCTTGGGACAAAAACCTCTTAATAGCTCCATTGTACCCTCCAACTGTCTGCTGAAGCAGTGGTCCCCAAACCTTTTCATGTCAAGGACCCCCAAATCCCCCCAAATGTTACAGACCCTTTGCTTCCGAGCTATTATTTAGCTGGGGGACCCCCCCCCCCCCGAACTCCCTCAAGGACCCCTGGGGGTCCCCGGACCCCACTTTGGGAACCAGTTAACTCCACCACCACCTCTCTCCCTCTCATATATAACCAGTTAACTCCACCACCACCTCTCTCCCTCTCATATATAACCAGTTAACTCCACCACCACCTCTCTCTCCCTCTCATGCAAGCAATTGAAGTGAAGTGCTTGTCCAACAATCAGTTTGTTGCAGCAGTTGTAGTAACTTTAGGGCTCCATAGGGTGGTGCTACAGTACTGGAGATTAGAACACTCATGATAAAACGTTTATGTTGTACTATTACTAGAAGGAAAAAAAAAACTTCCGGTTTCAGTCCCTTGTCACACTTTGCCAATCTATGTAGAAGAGGACTGGCCCCATGTCATAACTCTCATCTGTTTACAGTAAATGGTAAATGGTGCATTTATATAGAGCCTTTAATCCAAGGCACTTTACATAGATTGTGCATTATACATTCACCCATTCACACACACATTCATACACCGATTGCGGCGGAAGCCATGCAAGGTACCAACCAGCACATCGGGAGCAATTCCAGGGGTTCAGTGTCTTGCCCAAGGACATTTCGACATGTAGACAGGAGGAGGAGCCGGGATTCGAACCGCCTACAATTTACAATTTAGGCATTTAGCAGACGCTCTTAATCCAGAGCGATTTACATTAAGCAAGAACAAAAAAGCATGGGAATACATCACATGAAAACATTTATCATGAAACATGCGTAAGCTAAGAAAGTAACAGTGGAATATCTATAGAATGAAACTATACATATATACTATACTATGCTATACATTATGTACTATGACGTGCTATGACTACATACAATGCAATTATAGTGCTGTCTACATGGGGTGCATACTTAGTGTAGACTAGTCATGGGTTAGGTTTAGGTGTGCTGCCCCGTGGGAGGTTAGGTTTAGGGTGAGGGTTTGAGGTGGGTTGTAGTTGTAGGACTAATGACTGGTCTAACCAATGACTAGTCTAAACCAAAAACTGTCTAAACTAAGTACTGCACCCGTCTACATAACATGCTATAAGTCTGTATCAAATGCTATACAAGTCTACAGAAATGCTATCTAAGGGGGTATAGCAGGGTAAGTGCTATGGGCCATGATGGATCATTGGACGACCTGCTCCACAGTCGCCCCGGCACTGGTTATAACCCTCTCTCTCTCTCTCCCCCCCAGGTCTTCTTGTCCCAGGGCAGCGGTGAGACCCGGACAGCCTTCACGTCGGAGCTGTACGACATCAACCTGGTACAGAACGACCTGCTGCGGGCCATCTCCGACCCGGGCTACTTCACCCAGCGCGTCCGCATCTGCCAGGCCAACAACTGCCGGACCGATGTCCAGCAAGGAGGAGGGGGAGGAGGGGGAGGAGGGGGGGGAGGAGGGGGAGCGGGCTAGAGGAGCCACAGCGCCACCTCTCCGCTGTCCGCTCCGTCCGTCGCGTCCCATGCCGCCGCTCCGCCTCCTGGCGGTCTCAGCCAGGACCGTTACAGACCGCTACAAGCATTAACCCATTTTGGTTACTGTTAGCCTTACGCTGTGCTTTAGCTATTTAAAAAAATAGCAGACCTACAAGCTCGTAGCGCACCACCGAGTGGCGCGCTACGAGCTTGTAGGTCTGCTATTTTTTGGGGAAAAAATCGACATAAGAAACATAGCTTTTTCAAGAAAAACTGTCAGGATGTATAGAAGACGTTCTTAGAATCTGATCTCGGGTCAGAATGGGTTCAAATGGCCTAGATCGGGGTTGAGATTTTGGGGTCAGCTGTTCAACAGGAATACGTACTTATGGGGAGCACTATGTATTTATTAAGTTGTAGCTCTTGAGAGTTGTACGAATGTAACACAAGTGGACCCTATACATTTTGTACAATCTCAGAGTAAAAATGTAGCACTGGAGGATTTGATGTAACTGCGAGTTTGCGATTCATATTTAAAGGACCACTTCACCACTTTTCAACCTATCTTCATAATAGCTCCTCACTAATAATCATGAAAAAATGGCGCAATATTTTTTCTTCTCGGTCTGTGTCTCATAGGAGGGCAGTTTAGAAACCGTCTTCCAGTGACATCATCGATGGGGAATACAAGCTAATAGAAACTGCAGGCTTTCTAGTCCTGAAAAGTTGCAATGCGAAAATGGAAGCCATCGTTTTCACGATAATAAAAATCTAAACATTTTTGTAAAAAAAATCTTGTTTAAAAAAAATCTGCCTAATGATGATGTCACTGGAAGACTGTTTCTAAACTGCCCACAGCCCTCCTATGAGACACAGACCGAGTAGAAAAAAATCGTGCCATTTCATCATGATTATTAGTGAGGACCTATTATATGAAGATAGGTTGAAAAGTGGTGAAGTGGTCCTTTAAGCAGCTTAAGCAGCCCAGACACTTTCACTGCATCCGACTGACAAAGGGTCGACGGGAGGCCTTTTAGATCTTGCGTCGGATAATTGGCCTAATTGGGTTAAATTTGGGTCCAATTAACCCAGCAGCCCCGGCCAGCCAGTCGGTGTCACGTTGGGTTTACAGCGTCTCGCTCTTCAACTGCATGCCATCATTAGCCTCGAGCTGTGTGGCGTGCATGTTCGTTATTCACCTGGGCTGCTTTTCAGTTACCATAATATTTTTTACAACACAGGCTCTATAGGAAATCTGTGCGTGTGTGTGTGTGTGTGTGCGCGCGTTTAGAGCTATTTATTTTATACACTGCTAGTAGTCTAACTTAGTACTTACGTGCATTTTGTTCCACAAACTGTATGCTTCATTACTTTGCGCAAAGCAGAGCGCGCAAGTACTGGCGTCGCCCCGGGACGATATTCGATGCGTATGCACCGTCCCAGCAAATTACGTAATGACTACTTGTGCCTGATACGGCAGTGGTGCCAGGTTACATACATGTATACACAGGAGCATTACCTTTAATCCTCCCGACACTAAAACATATCGTCATTACGTCGCCATCGAAAACCAATTACACTCTGGCATTGTTGGGTCCTTTAATCCACATCTTTATCACGTCATCATTGAGAGATAGTTGTACCAGTTATGCCCTGACGTCATATGCTGGGACGGTGCATACGCATCAAAAGTGGCGCAAAGTAACCACTTTATACCGCTAATCAATTTACAAAGATTAAGTACATTTAAAGCAAGTGACAATTTAAAACAAATAATGATACTGTATACGTGATAACATATTTTATTTCAGTTTATATACCTTTTTCTTTCTCATCGGATATCGATTTATTTTTCTTTGAGAAACTAAAAATGGTTCCAGAATAATTCTAAATCGATATTTCTTTTATAGATAGACAACTTGTACCATACTTCATAATACTACTTTTTTACATGCATAAAGTAGGTACAGTAGGTAGCAAATAGCTAAACCTAATAATTCAACATTTCACAGAGAAGCTGCGATTTGACAGTTTGTAGCGGTCGACAGTACTTGCGCGCTCTGCAAGTAGGCACTCGACAGAGTGCAGTTCTAGTTATATATATATATATTTTTAAATGTTTACCTTTTAATTTATAATGGAAGTCAAATGAGGACGGATCAGGCTGAAACCTTTCCCACATCTTGAGTCATACATGCATGGTTTACGTACATATGATAAGTCATACATCCACATTGGATCCACGTGATTCCATTTATTTTTAGACGTTGAGTGCAATGTTGACTTCCTTTCAGAATGCACAGGTGACACTTGACTTGAATGTGACATTCATTGTTGTTCAACGAATGGGAACACCTGACTATAGAGCGTCGCAGTCCCGCCCCCTTTCAGAACGACGAGTGGCCCAGGAAATTATTCTCCGTTCATTTTCTCCATAGGCTTTTCAAAAAAGTATTTATTTAAAGACGGTTATGCCGCGGACAAAGCCAACTCGGATCGTGACAAATCATGACAATGAACACAATGTTTTGGGCCGATCAAATAATTTATAAGAAGAACAACAAAACAAATAGTGTTGTCTCCTGCCTTTTATTTTATTTTTTCTAATTATTTGATCGGCACAAAATATTGTGTTCGTTGTCATGATTTGTCACGATCCGAGTTGGCTTTGTCTGCGGCGTAACCGTCTTTAAAGAAATACTTTAAGAAATGCCTGTGAGGAAAATGAACGGCAATTTCGGCAAAGTCCTGACGTCACTCGCTCATCCCCTGGTTCTAAAGTCCTCACGTCACTCGCTCATCCCTGGTTCTAAAGTCCTGACGTCACTCGCTCATCCCTGGTTCTAAAGTCCTCACGTCACTCGCTCATCCCCTGGTTCTAAAGTCCTGACGTCACTCGCTCATCCCCTGGTTCTAAAGTCCTGACGTCACTCGCTCATCCCTGGTTCTAAAGTCCTGACGTCACTCGCTCATCCCCTGGTTCTAAAGTCCTGACATCACTCGCTCATCCCCTGGTTCTAAAGTCCTGACGTCACTCGCTAATCCCCTGGTTCTAAAGTCCTGACATCACTCGCTCATCCCCTGGTTCTAAAGTCCTGACGTCACTCGCTCATCCCCTGGTTCTGCCTGGTAATAATTTCTCTATGGAGAATAACATGGGCTTAACATCTTAAAAATCGTTTCATATAAGCATTGTGGTCCAAAAATAGACAAGCTGTCTCTGCGTTATTGGCAGGGAGGTGTCTCTGTATCGTTATTGGCAGGGAGGTGTCTCTGTATCGTTATTGCCAGGGAGGTGTCTCTGTATCGTTATTGCCAGGGAGGTGTCTCTGTATCGTTATTGGCAGGGAGGTGTCTCTGTATCGTTTGCGACAGTCAGTCACTCATATATGATAGTCTGTTTCTATAGCGAAAATATAACTCAATTCGGCAGCAGTAACAATATGCGTTTTCTCTCAGTCAGTTGATTCTTATGAGTGAAACGGCCGGGATGACGTGTTTATTTCTCAAACACAGTTCTTATATGAGCCGATCTAAAATAAAAATAAAAGTACATGAACCCGTGGACCCGATATTGACGTCAGACTTCGGGTGCACAAGATGTCTTTCTTTAATACGTTTTGTAGCAGAACTGTGGGGCTTGAACAACACATTTTGGGGAGGCTCTTTCAAACAAACAAAAATGTCTTGTAATGCGTGCAGTGGATCACGCACAGTAGTGTCACAGTGTTGTGGTTATTGGTGCCTCAAGCATTATTCACAGTCTGGATTTAGACATTTACTAGTTACTAATGTCCCTCTTGTAGAATATGGCCACCATCCTTTTGAACCATTTAGAATTGCTGAATGTGTGTGCAAGGTTTGTCTGAGTTATTTATCATAAATTATTATTTATTTTAAAGTTTTTGAGGGGAGTGCGTTTTTGTGGCGGTTTGTTTCGGGTGGGGGGGGTTTGTTTTGTTTGATAAATGGTTTTGAATTCACGTCCCTTAAATGGTATAAGGTGATTGTGAAAATGTGGCTTTACTGAGAAAGAAAGGGCAGTAGAAAAACATACATACATTACATAAGACTGTATAATACACGGCATCATGTTTTGTTTCATTTGATTTGATAATGACATCAGTGTGAAATAAAAATCTGAGAATCAAACACAATGTCACATTGTGTAATTATGGAAAGGCCTGTTGTTGCAAGAGTACAAGAGGTACAAATTCCCCCCCCAACCAACCCACCCTTTCCCCCCTGTAGGCCTATATGTTTCTTTTCCCTTTTTACCTCCTTCATGATGAATTCCTGTTCTGTTCTTCAGCTATATAGAAGTGTCTATTTGTACGTCTCTAAATGTTTCTGATGAATTGAACATGGTGGACCCTCTTGTAAACAAGTGTAATGCTTTATTGGGTCGTCCACTCACAGTTAACAGTCTTTGACTTTTTGTATTGAGTTTGTGCTTGAAATGTACTCAAAAACACTGGTTCATTCCAGTGTTGGGTTTGGCAGCAACATTTGTTTTTAGTTTTAGTCATAGTCTTTTGAATAGTTTTCATTTAGTTTTAGTCACATGATTTTATTCACCTGGAATGTCTTAGTTTTAGTCAAACGCTTGTAGATCGGTTATTTTCAGCATGCAACCAAGTGTAACATTGCTTATACAGGATCGCTTGTCCCTTAACATTTTAGTCTAGTTTTTAATTGTTGATGAAATTGTCAATACATTTAGTCTTAGTTTTAGTCCTCCTCATAGCTTAGTTTTAATTTAGTTTCTATTTAGTTTTTGTCCGTGAAAAAAGGTAGTCAACGAACATTTTTCGTCTTCGTTTTAGTCGACGAAAACAACACTGGTTCATTCATTTATATGTTCATCATAATAACCATAGAGATCATAACCCGAGTCCAGAAACCCACAGAAGCCTGTTGCACCATAATCCATCCACCAGAGGGCAGCAGTGGCGCTTGTGGAATAAATCACACGTCAACAACATGCAGGTGTGTTTATACTTCCGTTCGGATTCACCTGAGTTTGAGTTCAACAACAACACGGTCGTCAGTTCAGTTCGAAACGAATTTGAGTGCGTTTCAAAGTTCATATTACAATGAAGGCAATACATGATAGAGAAATATGACGACTACATTGATTTCCAGGAACTAGTAGAAAGAATACTGGCTCATTTAATTGATGCCAGGCAGGCAGTATAGTATTAGTGCGCAAATCAAATAATGACAATTATTAACTCCCGACTCTTCGAGAGATATTTGTGGTTCCATTTGTAGGCTACTCTACTCTACTCTACACACCCAGAGGAGGTCTGTTTGTTGGTGGAGGAGTGAAAGCAGAGGACAGGAGGAGAGAACTGCACACATGTAAGAGTAGGAGGGGAGAGAGAGAGAGAGAGAGATAGATAAGTGTGTGCGTTGTTGAGCCAATGGAGGCAGAATAAAGCTGCTCAGAGTCAGTGAACTGCACATCATGGACGACGGGAACCCTTCCAGCTTTTCCCTCTGTCTGTCTCTCAGCATGGCGGTGGTGGTGATGTGATGCGACGCACCTGGTGGTCCTGCGAGCAGCGACAGTGATTGAATGCAGAATGCAATGCCCGGGGCTCCCCGTATTCTTCCTTCACAGCTAAAGGTAGGCTAATAATAATGATGCTAATAATAATGTGCGTTTTTTTGGGGGGTTTCTTCTTAAAGTATAACTTTCTGTTGCCGCCGGAATTCTGGAATGTTATGAACTGAACTGCATGGCTATGTGACTGACTGACATGCTATTTTAGCTTTAGTTTAATACAGGCATGAGATGAGTGAGTCTCTCATGGCTGCATACACATGTGCTCGCCTCGAATACAATGAAATGCATCCCATTTGGACTTTGGAGTGAATTTCCCCCCTTTTTTTTATAAGTAGCTTATACGCGAACAGCACGGTAAATAAATGATATACGCTCTTTCTTCGCCGCATATCCTATCTCTGCCTGCATGGGGGTCGGTCGGGCGTTTGGTGCTGCGGAGGGGAACTATTATCATTAAGTTGAGCGCAAATATATAGACGGACATGACTTAATTAAAAATAAATCACAAATAGGCCTACTAATACTAGTAGAGATTGTTAAACAGCTTGTGTGTCTGACTGTCAGGCATGTGTGTGTGTGTGTGTGTGTGTGTGGTGCTTATAAGTGCTTGCCTATATATGGCAGAAGAAGTGAATAGAAGTTAAAAGGAGGAGGTTGTTGTTGCTGCAGTGAAAATCCATCCAGCTGTTCTGTGAGATGATGCCAAACCGCTGGACCGACGCACCTGTCAGTCACAGAGATAGTCTCTCTCTCTCTCTCTCTCTCTCTCTCTCTCTCTCTCTCTCTCTCTCTCTCTCTCATATCAATTCAATTGGCTTTATTGGCATGAATGTATAACTGCAGTATTGCCAAAGCATACAATGCAGCAAAAAATACAATAAAAATATAACGCAAAACAATATCAAACATACTCTCTCTCCTCTCTCTCTCTCTCTCTCTCTCTCTCTCATATCAATTCTATTAGCTTTATTGGCATGAATGTATAACTGCAGTATTGCCAAAGCATACAATGCAGCAAAAAATACAATACAAATATAACACAAAACAATATCAAACATACTCTCTCTCCTCTCTCTCTCTCTCTCTCTCTCCCCCCCCCCCCCCCATTGCTTTCTGTGTGTAACTGGCTGTTGCATTGATTACCATAATTAGGATTAGAGGTGACATGCGGTGTCTTGGGTCTGTCAGACGGTTACAGCTGAGAGACACATGGAGGGTGTCCTGGCTGTCGTACAGCCCTTTGTGCCGGCAAGATGCCACCTTCAATCAGGCTTCACGGCCGCCTGGGGCACCACACACACCACACACACCACCACCATGCAGCCTCCCATTCCTGCTCTGACAGAACCGTCTCAGTCAGGGCTGTCATCCTTTTGTCTGACTGACTGGGGGGCGTCTATATTAAAAGGGCAGTGGAGAAGAAATGTTAATGATGCTATTGGTGCTCAAAACGACCGCTTTATAGAAATTATCAGTACATTTAATTAATCTTATGCCCTTAAACGTCCTCGTCTCCCATCATCCAAAAGCCTTTGCAAATGTGTTTTGTCTGCAACAATTACATTCAATTAAATTAAATTCAATTCAATTCGAAGGGATTTATTGGCATGAAAAAACGTATGCGTACGTAGACATTACAATTACATTGCCAAAGCTAAAAGTGGAACGATACAATCAAATCAACATGTACAATTGAAAGGGGGGGGGGGGGGCATGCTAATATATATATATATATATTTTTATTTTTTTAAATAAGGTATAAGTGGTTCCACACATGCCAGTGACACTTGGCATTGCTTTCCGATAGATAAACTTCTGCTTTCCGATAGATAAACTTCTGTGCTAGTATCTCACAGTCCAATTAACCTTGGAGCTCAGAACCGTTGGTCTGTGCCCCAGAATACACCATGCAGACCATAATAATAATGGCTCTCTGTGTAACACAAGCAGTGATGCATTTTTAACGACACCACTTCCCGCGGACATATACGTGACTCTGGCTATACTTTATATTATTTCGCACACAGGAGAACGTGGAAGATTCAAGAGCGTTAGTTTAGTCTTTAGGATAGTGAATGTCGGCATGTGGGAGAGTCTTCTTCTTGTTGTTGTTGTTGTTGCAGAGCCTGGGTGTCGATGGTCGCTGAGGGGGTGCTTGTTTTGTGAGGTTAGCGTTAGGTTTAGGTTTAGGCATAGTTTTTGTGAGCTTAGGGTTAGGTTTAGGTTTAGGCATAGTTTTTGTGAGCTTAGGGTTAGGTTTAGGTTTAGGCATAGTTTTTGTGAGCTTAGGGTTAGGTTTAGGTTTAGGCATAGTTTTTGTGAGCTTAGGGTTAGGTTTAGGCATAGTTTTTGTGAGCTTAGGGTTAGGTTTAGGTTTAGGCATAGTTTTTGTGAGCTTAGGGTTAGGTTTAGGCATAGTTTTTGTGAGCTTAGCGTTAGGTTTAGGTTTAGGCATAGTTTTTGTGAGCTTAGGGTTAGGTTTAGGTTTAGGCATAGTTTTTGTGAGCTTAGCGTTAGGTTTAGGTTTAGGCATAGTTTTTGTGAGCTTAGGGTTAGGTTTAGGTTTAGGCATAGTTTTTGTGAGCTTAGGGTTAGGTTTAGGTTTAGGCATAGTTTTGTGTGAGGTTATATAACCCCGCCCTACTAGTAGTAGCCGACGCTGTAAAACAAGTGTCCCATCGAAACCCATGGGCTCTGCAAAAATCACACCCGTGTGAACTGAGTGGTGCAACTCCCCCCTCTCTCTCTCTCTCTCTCTCTCTCCCTCGCTCTCTCTGTAATTGGCAGGCAAACAGTGCAACACTATCTCTCTCTCTCTCTCTGTTTCTGGCGCAACAGTGCCACTGTTTCCCCTACTGGTACTACTCTAAACATAGTCACATAGGTTAGGATACTGTTCCTTGCTTCTCTCTCTCTCTCTCTCTCTCTCTCACACAGACACATATGCTCGCCCAGCTGAGTTGTGGAACTGAGCCAATATATTTCCATCAAAGGAAACAAGCTACCGGTGGACGGTGTGATGATGCTGCAGTGATGTAAATAGGTTTTCAATGTAATGAGTCCCAGGATGCAGGGATGGTCTTTTTAGAAATGAGTCCCTTGATGCAGGGATGGTCTTTTTAGAAATGAGTCCCAGGATGCAGGGATGGTCTTTTTAGAAATGAGTCCCAGGATGCCGGGATGGCCTTTTAGAAATGAGTCCCAGGATGCAGGGATGGCCTTTTAGAAATGAGTCCCAGGGATATTTTATGAGTCCCACTTCAACAACGTTATGGAGTCATATTTTGCAATTTTTTACAAATTGCAGCATTTAACTCCCATTTCATTTTATATATGGTTATAATGTGGTTATATTCATGTAGAAAACAGAAGAAGAAATGATTGTTATAACTAAAGCTAGGAAAATAAACTAGAATAATGAACAGTACAGTAGTACAGTACAGTAGTACAGTAGTGCATCCCGTGGATGCAGAGGTCGTTGTTTTATTGCGTCCCTTAACTATAAACTGCAAAATGCACCCTATTTTAATCTCTGATGCTGCACAGTCTGCGGCATAATTATTGTTCCAATACTGTAACTTTTAGGATGTTTACAACTCAGAGGGAGGTTTGTGTCTAAACAATAAACATACTGTACACACAGTGTCAGTACAGTAGCCTCGATCTGCCAGTATCGCTGTTAAGAGAAAGATATGGAAAGGGGTGTGTGTGTGTGTGTGTGGCTTGTGCGTCAGTGTTGTTTTCGTCGACTAAAACTAAGACGAAAAATGTTCGTCGACTACCTTTTTTCACTGACTAAAACTAAATAAAAACGAATCTATGATGACTAAAACTAAGACTAAATATACTGACAATTTCGTCAACAAATAAAAACTAGACTAAAATGTTAGGAAGGGACTAGTGGACAAGAGATCCAGTTTTATGCTGGGTTGCATGCTGAAAATAGCAGATCTACATTCTCACAACGCGTCGCGAGAATTTTGTGTGGGTGTGTGTGTGTGTGTGTGTGTGTGTGTGTGTGTGTGTGTGTGTGTGTGTGTGTGTGCGTGCGCGCGCACGTACTGCATACACTGAAGAGTTTTTTAGAGACGGATAATCGATGGAGAGGGAAAGGGAGAAGAGGCTTCATCAAACGCTTGCAGATGTGATGTGATGTGATGTGATGGGGGAAACGGATATTGGCTTTCTCACCAGATTGGGGCCCTGCTGCCAAGTGTTGGTGAGGTCGTATCACACATTTGATCTAAGACAAGGTGTGTGTGTGTGTGTGGGTGGGGGGGACATTGTGCACTCTGTGGAACACGCAACTACTTAATTTGTGTGTATTATTCTAGCATTCTGTCATTTCTGCAGTGTAGCTGTTGTCTATGATAGTGTATCTTTTGTGGGTTGGTTTTTTTTGCAAACACAAGCCAAGGGCGATTTTTTTTTTTTATATACAAATTCAGAGGGGCAGTCGGGGTTTAACTTGGGGGGGGGAAACGCGTAGCCTATAAAGTTTATTGACCAAGGACACACAGTTTTTGTTAGGACATTTCCTAGAAGCCTTGACTGTCCTCCTCACTAGCAATTTACAACTTGTATTCTTTCACAGTGAACATTTCTTTTTAGCTCAAATCTGTGCTTCTGGGGTGGTCCCTGCATGGCACCATCGGTCCAAGACCTTCCGGTTCTGGACCGGTTCTGGACCGGTTCTCAGCCCAGTGTACTGTACGGCGGCTGGGATGAGGATCAGCGTCTCTAAATCCGAGGCCATGGTACTAAGCAGCAAACCAGTGGATTGTGCATTCAGGGGTAGGGAATATAGTGACGCACCCAATATTCGGCAGCAGAAAATATTCGGCAGAAAATGGCAAAAAAAATGCATTTTCGGCCTATTCGGTTTCGGCCCGAAAAGGCAGGAAATATATCACCGAATAGTTTATGCAATGAATGCATTCCAAAGAGCTGAATACATGTTTTATGGACCCATAATAGTGATTATTATTTAAGTTTAATGTTGCTCTGGAGAGGGAAGTCTGGAGCTCTCTGGTGGAGCTGTTGCCCCCGCGACCCGACTAAAGATAAGCGGTTGAAGATGGATGGATGGATGGGGGGGGGAGGCTATAGTTGCTACCATGGCACCAGGATTTGATCTTATCTTATGTTATCATATTCATATCTAGTTGATACAGATTATGGTGGGGGAAAAAAAAAAAGATAAATTAAAATAATATCCATACATTTATTCATGTTTTTTCTGCTGCTTTACATAAAAGCCCTCAGATGACAGTGGTCCCAGGGGTGACCGCTGGAGCGTTAACGATAATACTTGTACAGAATATTAATATGAAGTTATGCTACAGTAATTTATTGTGTCCTCCAGGCCAGTTTTGCAGTAGTGGCCCGTTTTGGAACAAAATGCAGCAAAACGTGAGCGCACGCACCGTGCAAATTGCGGTGAGACTTTGCAGGCACGTTCGCACTACGTTGAGGAACAAATGCCACCCTTTTAAAATATTTATCTCACACATTTTGTCCAAACGTCATGCAAATCGGGACACAATTATCTCTATAGTCAAACAAGCTACGAGCTTGTAGGTCTGCTCTTTTTGAAAAATCGTAAAAATGTAGTGCAAATCTTTGAATATATATATATATATATATATATATTCTTTCAGAGCGAACGTTTTTAACTCAAATCTTTGCTTCTGGAGGGTCCCCGGAAAACAACATATTTTCAGATGGGGGCTCGGCGTCCAATTCCATATATTTTTTGAGATCCTTGACATGAAAATGTTTGAGAACGACTCGCATAGAAACATATAGGGTTTTTCAGACAACTGTCAGGCTTTAGAAGACAGGATTTATAGACCCGTTCCTTCCCGGGTCTATAAATGGGTTGAAGTGTGACAAGTGTCATTGTCTCAATGATCACCACCTGTGATCTCTTCATATGGCTCTTTGTGCCACATGGTTGGACAGCATTGCTTTATGGTTGTGTCTAAGAAATGGGTTTTTTTTCCCAGCACAGAAGATGAAGCTGAGTCCCATTTCAACACTCACTCACTCACTCACTCACTCGTGCACGCACGCACAGTCGCACACACGCACACACACACACACACACACACACACACACACACACAGAGAGAGAGAGAAAGGCATCAGCTTTATCACGTCATTATGCTGCTTATTATACAGTGCATGTCTCAGTTTAGTGTTTACAAATCCCTTAAGTGACAGATTGTGCTTTAGTCAGTGAGAGTAGGAACATCTGGCTACGCACTGTACACACACACGCACGCACGCACGCACGCACACACCACACACACACACACACAAGAATCCATGTTAATAGAGATGGTACACGTTCGTCCTCATGTATAGATCTTTTTTTTTTACAAATGCCCCAGAAAAATGCTCTGAAGCCCTTTCTGTCCAAGTGGGGTTTAGTGACCATAACATAATTGACCGTAACATAATTGACCATAACATAATTGTCCATAACATAATTTACCGTAACATAATTGCAACAACTTGGAAAGCGAAGGTGCCCAAAAGTGGGCCAAGATCATTCATAAAAGAATGTACAAGACATTTTCTGAGGCTAGTTTTCTTAACGTTTTGAAAATTCTGAACTGGTGAATTTGGTGAATCTTGACTGTAAGAATACAGAGGCTGCATTGATAATATTTACAACATTATTCTCAAATGTTTGTGATGAACACGGCCCCAATTAAAAAAACGTACTGTTAGGAAGATCAAAGCCCCCCTGGATTGATGATGAGTTAAAACAAAATATATAAAAGAGAGAGATTTACAGTCTGCGGTTGCATCTGGCTGTCCTGCTACCTGGCAAAGATATCCAGCCCTTCGGAATAAAATTACTAACATGAATAGACGGAAGAAGAAACGACACTATCAAAGCAGATGTGAGGAATGTAAATATGACAGTAAAAAGCTGTGGAAAACATTTAATTAAGTTGTGGGGTAGGGAAAAAATCAGTGTTGTTTTTGGCAGCAAATTAGCAAATTTAGTTTAGTCATAGTCTTTGGACTGAAACTTCATTTAGTTTTAGTCACATTTTAGTCACCTGGAATGTCTTAGTGCTAGTCTAGTTTTAGTCGACTAAATGTCATAAATCTACAGTTGATTTAGTCGACTAAAATGTATTTTGTCGGGTCTTGATGCCGTCGTAATGAGTGTTTTTACGCTTGCTGAAAATAGCCGATCTATACAAGGCCGCAACGCGACGCGTTGTGAGCTTGTAGATCTGCTATTTCCAGCATGCAAACAAGTGTAAAATGACTTATACTGGATCTCTCGTCCACTAGTCCCTTCCTAACATTTTAGTCTAGTTTGTATTTGTCGACGAAATTGTCAGTATATATTTAGTCTTAGTTTTAGTCATCAAAGCTTAGTTTTCATTTAGTTTCGAGTTGTTTTTGTCAGTGAAAATAGGTAGTCGACGAACATTTTTCGTCTTAGTTTTAGTCGACGAAAACAACACTGGATAAAATGGGCAAAGTGCCTTCATTTATAGAGGTAGAGTCTAAGTTAATCACTAGACAAGTTGACATAGCAAATTACTTTAATAGAATAGAATAGAATAGAACTTTATTTGTCATTGTACAGGTACAACGAAATTTCAAACAAGCAATCCTTAAAAGTGCATAAACGACAAAGAACAACAAAAAACAAAAAAGACATGGCAAGAATAAAAACACAAGGTGAGCACGACACATCCTATACTAAAAATACATTATTGCACAATCATTTCTCCATTAGTAAAGTAAATACAATTCGAGATCGGATGCTATACCAGCCAATCAATTCAAAGTGATAAGAAGCCATGTGGAGTTGATCATTAATGGTAGGTTACTTCATGCAGTTGTCGGTAAAGTGTTTTGTGACACCTATAATAACAGCCATGTTCTTTCATGAAAGGCCCTTAATGAAATCGTTGCCGTGCAGCTGTTGTGTAATCCTCTGTAGTTTAGTAGAAGATTAATAGATACCGATCTCTCCTCCAGTGCCAGTGTCTTCTAAGGCAAGCGCACGACACAATGTTGAACCAGGGTGTCATTAGGCAGCACACAGCAAAGTGCTTATTTCATCATTTTTCTCTTATAAACACTGTTGCTCTCGTGTGCGTGTGTGTGTGTGTGGGCGTGTGGGCGTGTGGGCGTGTGGGCGTGTGTGCGTGTGTGTGTGTGTGTGTGTGTGTGTGTGTGTGTGTGTGTGTGTGTGTGTGTAATGTACTCTGAGCTCTCTCTCTCTCCTTGTTAGTCGAGGAACTTCATTAGCGGAGCTGAATGGCAGCCTCGGGGCCCCATGATGGGGGCCCCTGTGGTTCTATCTGGCAGCCTCTGGCAAACCATGAGGTTTTACTTAAGTAAAAATACCAATACTGCAATTTAGAAATACTTCGTTGCAAGTAAAAGTACGGAATTTAAAATTTACTTGAGTAAAAGTACAAAAGTCTCGTCGTCATCAAAATGTACTAGAAGGAAAAGTATTCATATTGCAGAATGTCCCATTTCACGAGTTCAAAATGTGTAGAAGATCTATTGAAAATAGCCGAAATGTATGTGGTTAATGTATGTTCAAATCAAATCTAAACTAAAGTTTTCAAATAATTGCAGTGAAGTAAAAGTACAAATGTTGTCTCCGAGATGCAGTGGAGTAGATGTAAAAGTAGCCTACTGGAAATTGGAAGTACAAATACCTCAAAATTGTACTATACTTAAGTACAGTACTTTAAGTGAAATTACTTAGTTACTTTCCACCACTGGGGGGGGGGGGCATAGGGATTAGTGTTCCATTGTCACAGAGAACATTGAGCGGATCCCCCCCCCATTTCCTGTCGGCCCCCACTGTCTTATCAATAATGAAGGCCTAAAAATAAATCTTTTAAAAAGAGAGCGTTGCACAGAATGAAAAAGTGTTTATGTAACTTTGAAAGTGCCCCCTGCTGTGCAGAGAGAAGCAGCAAGAGAGAGAGAGAGAGAGAGAGGCTGTAACTTATTTATCGAAGCCTGAATTCTGGCCTTCCACTGCATGTAGGCCTACTGTACGTTACGGTATGTACGGTACGGTACGGACATGGTCAGCAGCCTGGCACTGTCTCTCAATCTCACCCTGGTTGTGTTAACAATAACGTCTCAACCACTTGATGCAAAATGACTATTTGATAGAGGTAGATGTAGTTCAACATACTGTAATACAGTGTACTCTAAAGTCTGCATTGCAAGAGAGAGAGAGAGAGAGAGTGAGAGGTTCACTAGTGATTCTATTGTGCATGGAGTCTGAGAGGAGGACATGTAGCTGAATATTCACTAGTGATTCTATTGTGCACGGAGTCTGTCTGAGAGGAGGACTTGTAGCTGAATACTCACTAGTGATTCTATTGTGCACGGAGTCTGTCTGAGAGGAGGACTTGTAGCTGAAGACTCACTAGTGATTCTATTGTGCACGGAGTCTGTCTGAGAGGAGGACTTGTAGCTGAATACTCACTAGTGATTCTATTGTGCACGGAGTCTGTCTGAGAGGAGGACTTGTAGCTGAATACTCACTAGTGATTCTATTGTGCACGGAGTCTGTTTGAGAGGAGGACTTGAATATTCACTAGTGATTCTATTGTGCACGGAGTCCGCAGCGGAGCAGTGGGAGGGAGCTTTGAACCGCATCGAACTGCATTAGGCTTGTTCAGGGAAACTCTCCCTATAAAGAAATCAATCGGACTGTATAATAAGTGAAGATGGTGGATTATAAATATGACTCCAGCTCTCGGATGTTTTCACTGGCTCCCTGTCTGTCACACAGAACTGTTTTCAAAATACTATACTGTTGGTTTATAAAACACTCAAAAACACACAAAAGCATACATTTAGATGTCTAAATGGTGGCCGTCTGAAAACCACACCCGTGTGAAGTGAGGGGCGCTCTTTATCATTATACATCATCTCATGAATTCATGTGATTGGTTAGCCCATTTGCTCGTATAAATATGGCGTACATTTTCCCTTCATTGTCAATGGCATTTAATGTCCGTGTTGCCACAAATGTACGTCATACACACACTGTTTATATGCTGATTTCGGGTGTGACAGTACAGTACAGTGACAGTACACTATAGAAGGACCCCCTGGGGACCCCCACACGGTAACTGTCATTTCTCGACAGTTTTGGATGCGGGGCGGCTCGCCGGAACCTGGTCCTACTGTGTCTATTGTTTCTGTTTCATTTGTTATTTCAAAGAGACATCTCTCATATGTTAGACCTCCATGGATTTGGAATCAGCTCCCGGTGGCTGCTGTGTTAACCCATTCTGGGCGGGAATCCCTGTTGGTGTTAGCGTTATGTTATGCTTTAGCTATTGAAAAAATAGCAGATCTACAAGCTCATAGCGTGCCACCGAGTGGCTGTACTACGAGCTTGTAGATCTGCTTTTTTTATTTTTATCGAAGAGCGACTGACATAGAACACATTTTTAGAATCTATCAGGTCAGAATGGAAAACCGTCAGGATGTAGAAGACATTTTTAGAATCTGATCTCAGGTCAGAATGGAAAACCGTCAGGATGTAGAAGACATTTTTAGAATCTGATCTCAGGTCAGAATGGGTTAAAAGAGAGAGAGAGAGAGAGAGAGAGAGACACTCTTTATAATAAGACACAGCTAGCATGCTCTCTGCTGGAAGGAGAACCATTCAATATCGCTGCGGGGGCGGGGCTGTGAAGCCATGTGGGAAATTGAAGGAGAAACACCTTGAGTTTTGAACATTACGGAGGGGGAAAAATCTGCCGGCAGCAGGCAGTCGAATTGTATTAAGCATTATTCATGTGTTTGTACTATAATAATATGAGTTTTCTCAAAATTAAATTACCAGTTTTTGTTCCTTTTGTACAGATATTTGTTAGAGTCATGACTGTCATGATGTAGAAGAACATTTTTAGAATCTGATTGCGAACGCAGTGATTGCGAACGCAGTGAGCACTTACTATGAGACCTAGCAGATCATGTCTGTGTGTGTGTGTCTGTCTGTCTGTCTGTCTGTCCCGCTATCCAAATATGGAGTGTGTTGCATCAGCAATCACTCAGCTCCATAGATGGGCACAAAAGGGGCCAGGTCCACCCAGCTCCATATATGGGCACAAAAGGGGCCAGGTCCACATATACAGTAACAGCGGGACAGACAGACACACAGACAGACAGACAGACAGACAGACATGATCTGCAGGGTCTCAGCTGCGTTCGCTTCCCGCGTTTGCGCGTCTTACTGGTCTCAGGTCAGTACCAAAAGTACATGTATATGTGCTCTGCCCCAGTGAGTGTCCTGCATGTGTAGATTGATTAGATCACGGCCGGTATCGTCAACAGATTGGAGACACGTTAGACAGATGTAACACCTTATTTCTTCACCGTGGTTCTGCTGGGTCCAGAGTGTAGAGTAGGAGAGTAGCGACACGCTTTGATCTCACCGCACGCTTTCGCCCGTCTGTTCCTATAGAGCACCGAAGTCCTGACGTAACTCGCTCATCCCGACGATTCCCCATGTTCGCGGAAGTAATTTCTCTATGGAGAATAACATGGGGTGATCTTAATATCTGTCTACTATAAGCGTTGTGGTCCAAAAATAAACAAGCTGTCTCGGCGTTATTGTTAGGAAGGTGTCTCTGTATCGTTTGCAACAGTCAGTCACTCATATATGATACAGTCTGCTTCTAGCGAAAATCTAACTACTTCAGCAGCAGTAACATTATAGCGTTTTCTCTCAGTCAGTTGATTCTTCATATCCATATGAGTGAAGTGGCCGGGGTGACATGTTTATTTTTCAAACACAGTTGTTATATGAGGCGATCTAAAATCGCCTCAATGGAGATTTCAATGCAACTAAACAAATACATGAACCTGGGGACTGACGCCCTCTACTGGAAGTGACGTCAGACTTCGGTGCTCTATACAGTATTCAAGTCCGACGTCATTTTGTAGTCCTATACGTTACGTCCGGGTCATTTTGTAGTCCTATACGTTACGTCCGGGTCATTTTGTAGTCCTACGTTACGTCCGGGTCCAAAGTGGCACCAGCTCCCGTCCACATCTCACTGTAAATAGAATATCTAAACGCGTGAATCTTTTTCACAATGACGTTATTTTTATTCAGAAAGGAAGCCATTGAGGGTTAAAATGAGTCTTAATGCTTCCAACTCCAGTAGAATTATTATTGTTCTGTACAAGTGTCCATGACAACAAAAATATATGATGTGGAGACAATAAAGACAATTATTATCATTATTATTGAAGGTGGCAACAGTCCATTTGCTCTGTACAATATTTCGGGGGCATATTTAGAATGTGTGCAGGCTTGAGTATGTTGAATCTAGTTTGCATTAATGAGGATTTAGTTGAGACAATGAAATGAAATGGCGATAGTATTCCGTGTGGGGCAGACGGCCTGTCACAGCCAGATTTGGGAGAGCAGCAGCTTTGTTGTTTGCGAGGAAAGGAAAGTGGTAAAATGAGTGGTTTTCGTCTCAGATTTAGTCCGATGGAGCGTCACAGTATAACTCTATGGAGACACAAAAGTGACACAAAAGTAGGACCCGGAAGTATCTCACGTCACAGCTAAAATACTGAATAGTTCCAAACATGGCTGGAACTATCCCATTGAGATTACATTGTAACATTCCATCGTTACAATGGGAGTCTCCTACTAGACTACTCTGGCCTGGGTCAAAGATACTCGAAATGCAGAGAAGCAATAATACTATATATATATATATTTTTTTAAATATAACATCAAACATTCACACGATACATAAATAAATACAGAAGCTACAGTATTTGAGTCACGCTTTTGGACGCAACATGTGGTGTGTGTGGGCGGTGTGTGTGCATGTCGGGTATATAAATACAGCTCCTATACTTGGAGAAGTGTGTGTGGGATTTGTTGTAAATCGTAACCCTTTCACTATAAATGCCATTTTTAACCGGAATGAGGCACACATAGTGTATGTACTGTATATATATATATACATATATATATATATATATATATATATATATATATATATATATATATATATATGTATAGCACCTGACGAAGCTCACGGCGAAACGCGTTGTTCTAATAAATAAGTTTGATGCAGTAAGTTGTCCCTCTCTGTTCCCTGGAGAGTGCAGTCCCTTCCTTGGAAGGTTTTTCTCTCTTTGTTGATGTCTATGCCTGCTAACTAGACTTGCACCTCCTACAGGTCTTTTTGGATGTGCAGGAGTCCCTTTTTTGTCTCATATATATATATATATCTCAAGTAACCGCATCAAATTCACATGTTGATCTCGGCATGTGAGATCAGGCCTGTTGGGGATTAATTAGAGACCCTGTAGTGTACCGTCATTAACCCATTCTGACCTGAGATCAGATTCATATACGAGGTTTCCACTGGACACACACACTGGTCTGATGAACCCATTCTGACCTGAGATCAGATTCATTATACGAGGTTTCCACTGGACACACACTGGTCTGATTAACCCATTCTGACCTGAGATCAGATTCTAAAAAATGTCAGTCGTTTCTTCGATTTTTCAAAAAATAGCAGACCTACTACAAGCTCGTAGCGCGCCACTCGGTGGCGCGCTACGAGCTTGTAGATCTGCTATTTTTCAATAGCTAAAGCATAACATGATGCTAACGCCAGAATGGGTTCCCGTTCAGAATGGGTTAAGGTGGCAGAGGTCACGTCATTAGAGAGAGAAATCAATGGCGGAGAGTGTTTAGATTCTATAAACTCTCTTTAGAATGTTGTTGGTGATTGATGACCAGACGGCACAAAGTGACCTGCAGGGTTTATCCACTGGTGAGATTGGCATTTAGGGCCTGGCATCGACATTTAACCCATTCTGACCTGAGATCAGATTCATACGAGGTTTCCACGGGACACACACTGGTCTGATTAACCCATTCTGACCTGAGATCAGATTCTAAAAATGTCAGTCGTTCTTCGAATTAAAAAAAAATAGCAGACCTACAAGCTCGTATCGCGCCACTCGGTGGCGCGATATGAGCTTGTAGATCTGCTATTTTTCAATAGCTAAAGCATAACATGATGCCAACACCAAAATGGGTGCCCGGTCAGAATGGGTTAAAAAAAATGTTCTCGAAATCATGACGGTTTTCTAACTTTTCTTTTATACCTAGTCTGTTTATATGTTATTTGTGTTGTGTTTATACTGTATGTCAGTGGTGCTCAATATTTCATGACAAGAACCCCACAAAAATATGTTGTTTCAGGCCCCCCCCCCCCCCCCCCCCCCAGAAGTAAAGATTTTAGCTAAAAACGTTCGCTCTGAAAGAATATATATATATATAAGTATTTGCGCCACATTTTCACGATTTTTCCAAAAATAGCATACCTACAACGAGCTCGTAGCGCGGCACTCGGTGTCTGCTATTTTTGAAAAATCGTCAAAAAGAAATGTGCCTCAAATCTTTGAATATATATTATTAAACTACTATCTGCTTTGTCCGTCTCCCTCTCATCTAGAAGGTATCTCTCTCTCTCTCTCTCTCTCTTCTCTCTTTCTCACCTCTCTCCTTTCTCACCCTCTCTCTCTCTCACTCTCTCTCTCTTTGCAAACGTCCATCAGCCCTACGGTGTTTTTGTCTTGTCGTAATGAGTAAGCTTCTACCATTGTGTCCGTGTGTGTGTGCGTGCGTGCGTGTGTGGCCGTGCGTGTGTGTTGCCGTGTGCATGCGTGTGTGTGGCCGTGCGTGCGTGCGTGCGTGCGTGCGTGCGTGCGTGCGCGCCCCTTGCTGTCAGCCTGAAACCTTGTGCGTGTCAAAAAACCCTTTACTCTTCGGGAAATGAAACACAGCTGCGTTCCAACGTGTTGTTAATAAGCACTTTCAACCTGGCCGCTCTATTTTGGGTACGTCGTTAAAATGTGTATGGTCTCTCCCCTGAGAGGTCTGAAATATGTTATTAAAATGTGTATGGTCTCTCCCCTGAGATGTCTGAAATAATAAATAAATAAATGTGTATGGTCTCTCCCCTGAGATGTCTGAAATACCGTCTACAACTATACAAGTTGGCAGTGCGTTTTTTTGATTTGATTTGATTATCTTTATTTTGAAACCTTCAGGTAAGACAGTCAAATAAGAAAAAGGAAAAAACAATATATATATAACCACAATGCATGTATATTTCTTTTTTGAGTGAAAAAAAAAATTGTCCATGTGTATGTAAAAACAATAAATGAGAAATCAAGTATAATAATTAAGAAAGCAAGTATAATAATTAAGAAATCAAGTATAATAATTAAGAAATCAAGTATAGCCCGAGATAATCAGCGTGCCTCATCCTCCACTCTGTAATAGTTAAGTAATTAATTCTTGTACATCCTCCTTAAATTGTACAATGTTGGTGCTTTGTTTGAGCTCAACAGCCAGACCATTCCACAAATTGACCCCACAGATTGTTATACATTGACTTTTCATGGTAGTGTGGACAAGAAGTTGCGATGTTTGCTACTGTTGCTCAACACCATCATATGAAACGCAGGGTACAGAAAAACACCAAGACAATACAAAAACCATGGGTTCCCCACTGTGTACAGAAGAACCATCCTATCATACTGTACACTGTGTACAGAAGAACCATCCTATCATACTGTACACTGTGTACAGAACCATCCTATCATACTGTACACTGTGTACAGAACCATCCTGTCGGCGGGGCAGTTTGTTTAATGCCGCGGTGGCTGAGGGGGACAAAGGTTCTACTTGATATTGAGAGTGCTACTGTAGGCGTGAAGTCTAAAACGTGGCCTTTGGGACCGTGATAGATTGAGGAGGGCCCCGGCCCCAACCTGGCAACCACGTGGAATGACCTATACAGCTTATCCCATTCTGACCTGAGATCAGATTCATACGAGGTTTCCACTGGACACACACTGGGTCTGATTAACCCATTCTGACCCGAGATCAGATTCTAAAAATGTCAGTCGTTCTTCGATTTTTCAAAAATAGCAGACCTACAAGCTCGTAGCGCGCCACCGAGTGGCGCGCTACGAGCTTGTAGATCTGCTATTTTTCAATAGCTAAAACATAACATGGTGCTAATACCAAAATGGGTTCCCGTTCAGAATGGGTTAAAGGAGAATTCCATGCTAGAAGGCTTTCTTACATTTCTTACCTTTCTTTGTAGTCGTTACGTCCCCACCAAAAAGGGTCCAGGTGTTTTTTTTGTGCAAAAACTCCTTATTGGCTATTTCCCCTATACCATAAGCCCTCAATGAATTGCATTGAATTGAATGGGAATTGAATGGGGCTATGGGGTGTTGTGCTAATTCGCTTATTTCCATCGAAATAAGTAGTAAAGTGTGTCGCTTGGGTTATTATTTACATTATGAAGAAAGAGGATATATATACAAAGCAATTATAATTTTGAGCGATGGAAATAAGCGATTTAGCACAACACCCCATAGCCCCATTCAATTCCCATTCAATTCAATGCAATTCATTGAGGGCTTATGGTAGGGGAAATAGCCAATAAGGAGGTTTTGCACAAAATAACACCTGGACCTCTTTGGTGGGGACGTAACAACTACAAATAAAGTTAAGAAAGCCTTTAAGTATGGAATTCTCCTTTAAATTAAAGATCTGTTCTCCCATAACATACGGTCAATTTAAATCTTTGATTGCAGATTTACTTGCCCCCCCCAAAGGTCTGCAACTGTTTTTGAACATGGCCTTATACGTGCTACAGTACGTCACACGGTGAGGAAAATGTTGCTGTTCTTCTGGTCCGTTTTTGTTTATCGCCAGATACAAATAATGCACCGACAAGACCGAACACAATTTGATAAAAGGCGACAAAGTATATATATATAACCTGACAGTGAGTGTGTTTTTATAGGTGGTGGGTTGAGTGCAGCAGGAATGTGCCTCGGGCTGATGAGGGAGTGGAAGCAGGTGTGTGCCAAGGACTGAGAGATGGAATGTGGGAGTGGTTGTAGTGGAAAGACCGAGACCGTGACGGGGTGACTGCGAACGAGTTGGACATTCCTTACCTGTCATTTAGAGTGGAATTGGCCTGCCATTTAGAGTGGAATTGGGGTTTGAGATGAAATGTGGGAGTTGGTTCCTTACCTGTCATTTGGAGTGGAATTGGGGGTTTGAGATGGAATGTGGGAGTTGATTCCTTACCTGTCATCTGGAGTGGAATTGGGGGTTTGAGGTGGAATGTGGGAGTTGATTCCTTACCTGCCATTTGGAGTGGAATTGGGGGTTTGAGGTGGAATGTGGGAGTTGATTCCTTACCTGTCATCTGGAGTGGAATTGGGGTTTGAGATGGAATGTGGGAGTTGATTCCTTACCTCTCATTTGGAGTGGAATTGGGGGTTTGAGATGGAATGTGGGAGTTGGTTCCTTACCTGTCCTTTGGAGTGGAATTGGGGTTTGAGATGGAATGTGGGAGTTGATTCCTTACCTGCCATTTGGAGTGGAATTGGGGGTTTGAGGTGGAATGTGGGAGTTGGTTCCTTACCTGTCCTTTGGAGTGGAATTGGGGTTTGAGATGAAATGTGGGAGTTGATTCCTTACCTGCCATTTGGAGTGGAATTGGGGTTTGAGATGAAATGTGGGAGTTGATTCCTTACCTGTCATTTGGAGTGGAATTGGGGTTTGAGATGAAATGTGGGAGTTGGTTCCTTACCTGTCATTTGGAGTGGAATTGGGGGTTTGAGATGGAATGTGGGAGTTGGTTCCTTACCTGTCATTTGGAGTGGAATTGGGGGTTTGAGATGGAATGTGGGAGTTGGTTCCTTACCTGTCCTTTGGAGTGGAATTGGGGTTTGAGATGGAATGTGGGAGTTGGTTTCCTTACCTGTCATCTGGAGTGGAATTGGGAGTTTGAGATGGAATGTGGGAGTTGGTTCCTTAACTGCCATTTGGAGTGGAATTGGGGGTTTGAGATGAAATGTGGGAGTTGGTTCCTTACCTGCCATTTGGAGTGGAATTGGGGTTTGAGATGGAATGTGGGAGTTGATTCCTTACCTGCCATTTGGAGTGGAATTGGGGGTTTGAGATGGAATGTGGGAGTTGGTTCCTTACCTCTCATTTGGAGTGGAATTGGGGGTTTGAGGTGGAATGTGGGAGTTGGTTCCTTACCTGTCATTTGGAGTGGAATTGGGGGTTTGAGATGGAATGTGGGAGTTGATTCCTTACCTGTCCTTTGGAGTGGAATTGGGGGTTTGACTTGACAGTGCTGGAGCAATCTGTCTTATTCTAAAACCGTTTTGATAAACATGGTTAATATGACATATTGTATTAGTGTTACAGTATCTCTTCATTCAGAGCATGTCAACGCATCACACGGCATCAGAGAGGTGATGGAGCAATCGGTGTAAATGTATGACAGCTATAATTATAACGAACATGGTTATGACATGTGGCGTTGTCGACACTACGTGGAAGTGTAGTTTCTGCCGTAGTAGAAAGTAGAAAGGGCTGCGACGGAGAGCAGGTTTTAGGAACGGATTATTTGACCAGCGGCTGAGAAGCTATACTTTGACGAAAATGACAATTGAACGTCAGTAATAATAAGTAGGTTCTGAGATTGAAGTGAGACATTTTTTTGTAATGTACTGCAACTGTTTGTAATCAAGCGGGCGGCACATCGTTTGTAGCCACTGCTGTTGAGTTAAACTGCTTCCCTCCGTAGTGACTCAAATTGACACAGACTGCACTGTTGGAATTCAAATGATTTCCCAAAAGATTAAGCACTTAATCGTGGGTTTGAGCAGAATGCTAATAAGACAACATGATAGATTGAACTCCCGTTTCTATAGCGCCTTAGTGGAAAGGAACGGCTTCCCAGGTTTCACTGGA
>NC_137866.1:3461825-3499325 GCF_963924005.1 Protomyctophum bolini
TAATTGATAATCTTCTGTTTTAGATTAGTGTTGGGATCATCGGGTGCGATACGGCATGCGTGTTGTGGAGTACACATGCCATGTACCGAATACAGTATACGCTTGACTGCATCTATAAGATTGAGACATGACTGAGCTACTTATGTCAGATTAGAAGCAGATTATACCATGTGGCTGTCTGTGTGTACCATTTTTTTTTTAAAACCACAACAACCCAGTCAGTGACGTCGTCCCTATTTTGGGCACGCCATTAGGCTACAAAGACGGAAAACAGTTTTAAGTTCACAGTAATTTTTCCATAATGTATAAATGTAGATGGATAAGGGGTCAGGGAAATGAGGCCTTTTCGTGGAGAATGAAATGTGGATTGAAACAAGCTCGGTGCGTTTAGTTGCAAGTGTAACGCATTGTGTTTTTACTATTTTCGCATTATGTTATGCTTTAGCTATTGAAAAAAATAGCAGATCTACTCTGCATCAACATCATGAAAATGTGGCACAAATCTTTGAATATATATTCTTTCAGAGCGAACGTTTTGAATATGTAGTCCCTGGAACTACATATTTTGAGATGGGGGGGGGGTCGGCGGCCAATTACATATATTTTTTTGGAGTCAGAAACATGAGGTTTTTCAGAAATCTTTCATGATTTAGAAGATTTTTATCAGGAAGTGTTATTTTCTGGGGGGTCAGAGGTTTACAATAGTGAATAAAAGGATGGGAGATTTTTTTAGTAATAATAAAACTTTATTTGCATAGCACCTTTCATGACATGAAATGCAGCTCACACTGCTTTACAGCGCAATGGAGAATAAAAGAAAAGAAAAGCAAGGCATAAACTTGAAAAAAACCAAAAAACAAGCAGTAATGCAATACAGTGAGGACATGAATAAACAAAAAATAAAAGATCAATTAAAAGCAATGTTGTAGAAGTTGGTCTTGAGCTGCAGTGCTTTAAAAATGTCTACAGAGGCTGCCTGACGAAGGTACAGTGGGAGCTTGTCCCATGCCGACGGCCCGTAGAAGCAAAAAGCTGCTTCCCCGTATTTTTTATTTTTTATTTTTTTTAGGCAAAGCGAGCAGGCCAGCAGTGGAAGACCTTAGGGGGGCTGTTTGGGACATATTTAGGCAGGCAGTCAGTCATGTAGGTAGGAAGGTGCCAGACCATTATTGAGAGCTTTATATACACAAGTAAAATAATTTTAAAATCAATCCCTAAAAACAAGCGGAAGCCAGTGCAGTGAAGCCAAAACTGGAGTAATAATATGTTCTCTCATCTTAGGTCTAGTTAAAGCTCTGGCTGCTGCATTTTGGACAAGTTTAAATGGTGAGAGAGCTTCCCGTAATCCGAGTAGATTGCCCAGTAGGGCTGGGATAGTTCTTCTTATGAGAAATTCAAAGATTACCGGAGCTTGAGTCCAGAACATGTTCATCCACAGAGGGGAGAGGTAATGTGGCAGGCAAATAAAAAAGTTCTCTATCTGGGCAGAGAGTGCATGGAACGCTGCTTGTACAGTTAACCCATTCTGACCTGAGATCAGATTCATACGAGGTTTCCACTGGACACACACTGGTCTGATTAACCCATTCTGACCTGAGATCAGATTTTAAAAAAAATAAGTCGTTCTTCGATTTTTCAAAAATAGCAGACCTACAAGCTCGTAGCGCGCCACTCGGTGGCGCGCTACGAGCTTGTAGATCTGCTATTTTTCAATAGCTAAAGCATAACATGATGCTAACACCAAAATGGGTTCCCGTTCAGAATGGGTTAAAGTGACATGAAAGATGTAAGATATCAGTAATGTCCTCAGAAATATAATAATGACCTGTTCTTTTATATTATGATAGCCTATATATGCACGCATGTAAGAAGATTATAGTCATATTTAGGAAATCCTTTTCTTCTGCAGCAACCTGTTGTTACAGCTGTTACAACCACATGAGTTTCACATGATGAGATGAGCCTTCTGAGGCAACGACCAAAACCTAGTGATGCAGTGGCTGCTGTTGACCAATATTTGTCAATAACAAATTGTGTGTGTGTGTGTGTGTGTGTGTGTGTGCGCGCACAGGCTAAATGCTTCGCAGATAGACTGACAGGTCTTGTGCACAATGTGTTTTCTATATTTTAGGTGAAATATTCATGCTAAAAGATAGCCATGCACACCTCGGCTATTGTCGGTCATCTCAACTCTTAACCCAAGGCTTAACCACATGAACCCCCGGGCCGGGGGTATGCCACAGACATACAAAATAAGTGGTCAATATATATTACCTAAAACTATTAGGCAGAGAATGGCAAAAAGCAGCTAATGTACAGTAGGATTTGACAAAACAATTCCACCATATAGTCCAGTCGTTTTGAGGACCACATGGTCGGCTTTATGACGCGAGTAGATTGTAGATCAGCTATTTTCATAAGTTTTGCCTCTTTCTTACATTATTTGATAATTTGACCAATGTTGTTATAGTATAGTTTTTTAGTACAAAGGGTCTGTGTGAATGTGCTCAAAGTTGTTAAACTATAACACAAGTCAATTCAAGGATTTGATGAGTTTTGTATATCCTTTATTATGGCGTCATCATTTTATTATCAGTGACTGCAGGGTTCATAGTCTACCTCATCCTGGGGTTTCATTAAAGTAATTAACATTAACTAATGTTTAACACACTGACCTCTGCTAACCATCATACAACTATATAATGTCATAAAGAGACTCATCCAACCTGATTATTATACATTTTAGGACATTGTGTAAAAAGTACAGTACAGTTTGCAAATGTGTTGCTGTCGGGAGGAAACCACATACGATAATTCTATTTTTGAGGTTTTTGGTTATTATGTTTTGCATAAATCAGAGCTATTTGAACACCCTTTACGTCTGTGTGGTTTTAAAAAAAATAGTGAACCAATGAAAAGTAGTAAACCTCTTAACCCATTCTGACCTGAGATCAGATTCACACGAGGTTTCCACTGGACACACGCTGGTCTGATTAGCCCGTTCTGACCTGAGATACGATTCTAAAAAATGTCAGTCGTTCTTCGATTTAAAAAAAATAGCAGACCTACAAGCTCGTAGCGCGCCACTCGGTGGCGCGCTATGAGCTTGTAGATCTGCTATTTTTCAATAGCTAAAGCATGACATGATGCTAACACCAAAACGGGTTCCCGGTCAGAATGGGTTAACTCCATTGGACCCTCAAACTGTCTGCTAAAGCAGCTAACTCCACCCCTCTCATGCAACTAATTGACAATATATAAAGTCACACCAACACCAACTGTGACGAGGCAGTATTGCTTTGTTTTCAAGTTAGGAGTTAGGTGGTTTCTTCCTGACAGCAGAGATATATTTATTTACAGTATAAATATAATAGTGTACATTTTATGGTGAAGTGTCTCAATTCCTCAACATGATTACTACTGAGATCATTTAATATCTACTATTAATCACCTTTAAAATCATTCAAATAATCCTGATATTAGTGTTGGCATTAGTACTATTATTGATACTAATTATTACATTCTATTGAAAAGTGATAGCAGACAATGGAAACTAAATAGTATCTGTAACTTTGGTAATTATTGATTATTGACAATAGGCGGTATAATTTATCAATAACATGACATCATCCTCATCCTCATCCTCATGTCTAACTACGTGGTTCCAGAGTCACACTGATCTTCGGTAACACCTTCAGAGTCTTACTAGTGTCAATGTATGGACGGAGTGTGCCAGTGAAGGTGAAGGTGAAGGTGTGGATGTGTGTGTTGGTATCAGGATCAGAGAAGGACAGCTTTCCTTTGTTCCGGTCCAGCTGGACTCTGATCTTCTTGGGCTTCTGCTTCAGTGAGAGAACAGTGAGTGACCCTGAGGGGGGGCCTGCTCTGTATTCACCTTTATTGGACCATATGGCCCAACGTGGACCCGCTCCGTCTCCTTTCCTCTGGTAAGACTCAGCTAACACACCCAGTGCCCAGTATGTACTGTCTCCAACCTCAACATCCCAGCTGTGAGTCCCAGAGTTAAAGCCCTCAGAACCCACCACACGCTCCCAGTGGTCAAACCGCTCTGGATTGGCAGGAAGCTGCTGTTTCTTTCCAAATCTCACGCTGGTCAGATCATCAGACAGGATGAGCTTTGGATGGGCCGTGTTGGGATCCAGAATGACAGGAGTGTAGGAGACGATGTCCTTCATCTTGTCCCAGACCCTGAAGGCCAGGTTTCCCAGGTGTTTGGCCTCGTCTATCAGTGCTCCTCCCGAGACCGGCTGTGGGTCCTGCAGTGCAGTGAGCTGGCCTCTCTCCATCGTGACTCTTTCCACTGTGGTCTTGTAGTTCTGCAGGAATGAGACGTGTTCGGCTCTCAGCTCCTCCTCGGTGGCTCTGATCTTGTCTGAAATGGTTGATATGTCTCTGTTCAGACCCTCCATCTTCTTCTTCATCATCTGACTCTTCTGCTGCTCTTCCTCCCTCAGTGCAGTGATCCTGGCCTCCTCTTCATCATGTAGAAACTGATGCATCTTCTTAAACTGTTCCTTCATCTGCGTCTCGGTGTGCCGGGCCCGGACCTTAATGTGTTCTGCCGTCTGGTCGTAGTTAGTTTTAACTTCATTAAAAACCTTCAGTTTCTCCTGTAAAGGCTTCAGGGATTTCTGGACTTTCTCCTTGTGTTCTGGTGCAGCTTCATCGATGGGTCTGATAATGTGGTTGGCGTGTTTTTTAGAATCTCGACACACGACACACGCTGGCTGTTTACATTCCAGGCAGAACAGTTTGAGTTTCTCATCGGCGTGCAGAAGGCAGAAAACCCCAGTTGAAGCTCTCTGATGTCCCTCCTGTACGAAGGACTCACACAGGTTCTTCAGACCCCGGTTTAGAGTTGGATCAGCAATTGAATGTCTCTTCTTACAAACAGGACATTCCTTTGTTACCTTATCGCTCCACCATTCCTGCAGACAGGCTTTACAGAAGCTGTGGCTACACGCCAGTATAACAGGATCTTTAAAGATGTCGCAACACACGGGACAGGAATAATCCTCTTCTGGGTGACATGCGTTGGAAGCCATTTTGTCTCAAGAGTTTAGCTACAAAGACAGGAAATGCAGTCAGTGGTGGTAACTCTCCTTCTTTTAGAATTAGTCTAATCAAGTTTACTTTGACTGTGAAAGTGGTTGTTGTTAAAGTCCATTCAGCTGATAGAGCCAGCAGGTAGTTCCAGTGCTCTGGGGTCAGTGTTCAGGTATAGTTCCAGTGGTCTGGGTCAGTGTTCAGGTATAGTTCCAGTGGTCTGGGGTCAGTGTTCCTTCCTCTAGGTGTGGATGGAAAGACAGTCTGTTCTCTCTCACTGGAAGTTGTGTTTGATCTGGCGTCTCTGGTCAGACTGGCAAGAGGTGGAGCTTTGACACAATATCTATAGACAAAGTTCACTCTGTCACATATGCAGGTGCGCACACGCATTCTGGGCTTGACACACAACTAATGAAACGGGTTCTAGGAGTCAGGTGGCCCTATGCCCTAGAGGCCCTAGGCCCTATGAAGGTCAGGTCCGGCATGTCTGGCATTTACCAGAAAGGCCGGGGGGGGCGGGCCGGCTGACCGCCCAAAAATAAGTGTCTGTGATGGAAACCACTGTGATGGAAAAAATAATGTGCCACGTTATGCAAAGTTGGCCCCTTTTTTAGCGAAGAGGATTCTATCCATCCCTGATTCCCCTGCCACTACAACCCCTTCGGAGCGCACCTTCTCCAAAGCGGGATTTATTGTCTCTTTTCTGCACTAAAATAAGTACGGTAACTACAGTAACTATAATATTGCACTCTCAGAGACGGAGCCTGCGGCTGCACATGGGCCTCGCGGAGCCTGCCAGACGGCATTTTTGTATTCTTTGAAATGGAACGGCTTTACGTGTCTCTCTCTCTCTAAGCAATAGCAATTGTCTCTCTCCCCTCTCTCTCTCAAAGCATTTCTCTCTCTCTCTCAAAGCAACTCTCTCCCTCTCTCTCTCTCTCAACTACCGGTATTTTATTACATATTTCCATTTTGCACCAATATTATACTGCCATGTCTTAATGCAGTGTTCCTTTTTACAAATAAAATATGCACATTAAAGGAGAATTCCATACTAAAAGGCTTTCTTACCTTTCTTTGTAGTTGTTACGTCCCCATCAAAGAGGTCCAGGTGTTATTTTGTGCAAAAGCTCCTTATTGGCTATTCCCCCTACCATAAGCCCTAAATGAATTGCATTCAATTGAATGGGATGTATGGGGTGTTAATTCGCTTATTTCCATCGCTCAAAATTATATATTTTTTGTATATATCCTCTCTTCTTAATGTAAATAATAACCCAAGCGGCACACTTTACTACTTATTTCGATGGAAATAAGCGAATTAGCACAACACCCCATACATCCAATGCAATTCATGTAGGGCTTATGGTAGGGGAAATAGCCAATAAGGAGCTTTTGCACAAAATAACACCTGGACCTCTTTGGTGGGGACGTAACAACTACAAAGACAGTTAAGAAAGCCTTTTAGTATGGAATTCTCCTTTAAGGAGGTTGATCACAAAGTTAGTGTGGTATAGGCTATATAGGCTACTTTGATGGGAATAATTAATCTGACCTATATATATTTGCGCAACTGACTGGCATGAGGTAGCCCTAGTAATTATTATTAGTGATTATATATTTGTTTTATTTGGAAAGAGCAATACATTATAGATAGCATTTTTACATATGACACGAGAGCAATTCCCAATATTTCTTTACCTATACACATTTCAAAAGGCTTTCATATGCTATTAATATTTTTTTCTAATAAGGTTTGTCCTTAGATATAGAAATGTGATCATTTTTGTATAGTTTTGGATATTAACAACATAAGGCCTATTAAATGAAGTTGTTGTAATAGTTCTTTTGAAAGGAAAATGCCTGTGGTCTCCGAGGTCTAACTAATCATGATGCAGAAGCAGCAGCCATGCAGAGCCATTTACCAATCACATTAAATAGGCTATTTAAAACGTTTGTTATTTTCACTGTTATTCAAACCGTAAACCTACAGTATACAGTATGGAATGGAACATTTAACCGTAAACCTACAGTATACAGTATGGAATGGAACATTTAGTGTTATTCAAACCGTAAACCTACAGTATACAGTATGGAATGGAACATTTAGTGTTATTCAAACCGTAAACCTACAGTATACAGTATGGAATGGAACATTTAGTGTTATTCAAACCGTAAACCTACAGTATACAGTATGGAATGGAACATTTAGTGTTATTCAAACCGTAAACCTACAGTATACAGTATGGAATGGAACATTTAGTGTTATTCAAACCGTAAACCTACAGTATACAGTATGGAATGGAACATTTAGTGTTATTCAAACCGTAAACCTACAGTATACAGTATGGAATGGAACATTTAGTGTTGTTCAAACCGTAAACCTACAGTATACAGTATGGAATGGAACATTTAGTGTTATTCAAACCGTAAACCTACAGTATACAGTATGGAATGGAACATTTAGTGTTATTCAAACCGTAAACCTACAGTATACAGTATGGAATGGAACATTTAGTGTTATTCAAACCGTAAACCTACAGTATACAGTATGGAATGGAACATTAAACCGTAAACCTACAGTATACAGTATGGAATGGAACATTTAGTGTTATTCAAACCGTAAACCTACAGTATACAGTATGGAATGGAACATTTAGTGTTATTCAAACCGTAAACCTACAGTATACAGTATGGAATGGAACATTTAGTGTTATTCAAACCGTAAACCTACAGTATACAGTATGGAATGGAACATTTAGTGTTATTCAAACCGTAAACCTACAGTATACAGTATGGAATGGAACATTTAGTGTTATTCAAACCGTAAACCTACAGTATACAGTATGGAATGGAACATTTAGTGTTATTCAAACCGTAAACCTACAGTATACAGTATGGAATGGAACATTAAACCGTAAACCTACAGTATACAGTATGGAATGGAACATTAAACCGTAAACCTACAGTATACAGTATGGAATGGAACATTTAGTGTTATTCAAACCGTAAACCTACAGTATACAGTATGGAATGGAACATTTAGTGTTGTTCAAACCGTAAACCTACAGTATACAGTATGGAATGGAACATTTAGTGTTGTTCAAACCGTAAACCTACAGTATACAGTATGGAATGGAACATTAAACCGTAAACCTACAGTATACAGTATGGAATGGAACATTTAGTGTTGTTCAAACCGTAAACCTACAGTATACAGTATGGAATGGAACATTTAGTGTTGTTCAAACCGTAACCCTACAGTATACAGTATGGAATGGAACATTTAGTGTTGTTCAAACCGTAAACCTACAGTATACAGTATGGAATGGAACATCAAACCGTAAACCTACAGTATACAGTATGGAATGGAACATTTAGTGTTGTTCAAACCGTAACCCTACATTATACAGTATGGAATGGAACATTAAGTGTTGTTCAAACCGTAAACCTACAGTATACAGTATGGAATGGAACATTTAGTGTTGTTCAAACCGTAACCCTACATTATACAGTATGGAATGGAACATTTAGTGTTATTCAAACCGTAACCCTACAGTATACAGTATGGAATGGAACATTTAGTGTTGTTCAAACCGTAAACCTACAGTATACAGTATGGAATGGAACATTTAGTGTTGTTCAAACCGTAAACCTACAGTATACAGTATGGAATGGAACATTAAACCGTAAACCTACAGTATACAGTATGGAATGGAACATTAAACCGTAACCCTACAGTATACAGTATGGAATGGAACATTTAGTGTTGTTCAAACCGTAAACCTACAGTATACAGTATGGAATGGAACATTTAGTGTTGTTCAAACCGTAACCCTACAGTATACAGTATGGAATGGAACATTAAACCGTAAACCTACAGTATACAGTATGGAATGGAACATTAAACCGTAACCCTACAGTATACAGTATGGAATGGAACATTAAACCGTAACCCTACAGTATACAGTTTGGAATGGAACATTAAACCGTAAACCTACAGTATACAGTATGGAATGGAACATTAAACCGTAACCCTACAGTATACAGTATGGAATGGAACATTAAACCGTAACCCTACAGTATACAGTTTGGAATGGAACATTAAACCGTAAACCTACAGTATACAGTATGGAATGGAACATTTAGTGTTGTTCAAACCGTAAACCTACAGTATACAGTATGGAATGGAACATTTAGTGTTGTTCAAACCGTAACCCTACAGTATACAGTATGGAATGGAACATTAAACCGTAAACCTACAGTATACAGTATGGAATGGAACATTTAGTGTTGTTCAAACCGTAAACCTACAGTATACAGTATGGAATGGAACATTAAACCGTAAACCTACAGTATACAGTATGGAATGGAACATTTAGTGTTGTTCAAACCGTAACCCTACAGTATACAGTATGGAATGGAACATTTAGTGTTGTTCAAACCGTAACCCTACAGTATACGGTATGGAATGGAACATTAAACCGTAAACCTACAGTATACAGTATGGAATGGAACATTAAACCGTAACCCTACAGTATACAGTTTGGAATGGAACATTAAACCGTAACCCTACAGTATACAGTATGGAATGGAACATTTAGTGTTATTCAAACCGTAACCCTACAGTATACAGTATGGAATGGAACATTAAACCGTAACCCTACAGTATACAGTATGGAATGGAACATTTAGTGTTATTCAAACCGTAACCCTACAGTATACAGTATGGAATGGAACATTTAGTGTTGTTCAAACCGTAAACCTACAGTATACAGTATGGAATGGAACATTAAACCGTAACCCTACAGTATACAGTATGGAATGGAACATTTAGTGTTATTCAAACCGTAACCCTACAGTATACAGTATGGAATGGAACATTAAACCGTAACCCTACAGTTTACAGTATGGAATGGAACATTTAGTGTTGTTCAAACCGTAACCCTACAGTATACAGTATGGAATGGAACATTAAACCGTAAACCTACAGTATACAGTATGGAATGGAACATTTAGTGTTGTTCAAACCGTAAACCTACAGTATACAGTATGGAATGGAACATTTAGTGTTGTTCAAACCGTAAACCTACAGTATACAGTATGGAATGGAACATTTAGTGTTGTTCAAACCGTAACCCTACAGTATACAGTATGGAATGGAACATTTAGTGTTGTTCAAACCGTAAACCTACAGTATACAGTATGGAATGGAACATTTAGTGTTGTTCAAACCGTAAACCTACAGTATACAGTATGGAATGGAACATTTAGTGTTGTTCAAACCGTAACCCTACAGTATACAGTATGGAATGGAACATTAAACCGTAAACCTACATTATACAGTATGGAATGGAACATTAAACCGTAACCCTACAGTATACAGTATGGAATGGAACATTTAGTGTTGTTCAAACCGTAAACCTACAGTATACAGTATGGAATGGAACATTAAACCGTAACCCTACAGTATACAGTTTGGAATGGAACATTAAACCGTAAACCTACAGTATACAGTATGGAATGGAACATTTAGTGTTGTTCAAACCGTAACCCTACAGTATACAGTATGGAATGGAACATTTAGTGTTATTCAAACCGTAAACCTACAGTATACAGTATGGAATGGAACATTAAACCGTAACCCTACAGTATACAGTATGGAATGGAACATTTAGTGTTATTCAAACCGTAAACCTACAGTATACAGTATGGAATGGAACATTTAGTGTTATTCAAACCGTAAACCTACAGTATACAGTATGGAATGGAACATTAAACCGTAAACCTACAGTATACAGTATGGAATGGAACATTTAGTGTTATTCAAACCGTAACCCTACAGTATACAGTATGGAATGGAACATTTAGTGTTGTTCAAACCGTAACCCTACAGTATACAGTATGGAATGGAACATTTAGTGTTGTTCAAACCGTAAACCTACAGTATACAGTATGGAATGGAACATTTAGTGTTGTTCAAACCGTAACCCTACAGTATACAGTATGGAATGGAACATTTAGTGTTGTTCAAACCGTAAACCTACAGTATACAGTATGGAATGGAACATTTAGTGTTGTTCAAACCGTAACCCTACATTATACAGTATGGAATGGAACATTAAACCGTAACCCTACAGTATACAGTTTGGAATGGAACATTAAACCGTAAACCTACAGTATACAGTATGGAATGGAACATTAAACCGTAAACCTACAGTATACAGTATGGAATGGAACATTTAGTGTTGTTCAAACCGTAAACCTACAGTATACAGTATGGAATGGAACATTTAGTGTTGTTCAAACCGTAACCCTACAGTATACAGTATGGAATGGAACATTAAACCGTAAACCTACAGTATACAGTATGGAATGGAACATTAAACCGTAACCCTACAGTATACAGTATGGAATGGAACATTTAGTGTTGTTCAAACCGTAACCCTACAGTATACAGTATGGAATGGAACATTAAACCGTAAACCTACAGTATACAGTATGGAATGGAACATTAAACCGTAACCCTACAGTATACAGTTTGGAATGGAACATTAAACCGTAAACCTACAGTATACAGTATGGAATGGAACATTAAACCGTAAACCTACAGTATACAGTTTGGAATGGAACATTAAACCGTAAACCTACAGTATACAGTATGGAATGGAACATTAAACCGTAAACCTACAGTATACAGTTTGGAATGGAACATTAAACCGTAAACCTACAGTATACAGTATGGAATGGAACATTAAACCGTAACCCTACAGTATACAGTTTGGAATGGAACATTAAACCGTAAACCTACAGTATACAGTATGGAATGGAACATTAAACCGTAAACCTACAGTATACAGTTTGGAATGGAACATTAAACCGTAAACCTACAGTATACAGTATGGAATGGAACATTTAGTGTTGTTCAAACCGTAAACCTACAGTATACAGTATGGAATGGAACATTAAACCGTAAACCTACAGTATACAGTATGGAATGGAACATTAAACCGTAACCCTACAGTATACAGTTTGGAATGGAACATTAAACCGTAAACCTACAGTATACAGTATGGAATGGAACATTAAACCGTAAACCTACAGTATACAGTATGGAATGGAACATTAAACCGTAAACCTACAGTATACAGTATGGAATGGAACATTTAGTGTTATTCAAACCGTAAACCTACAGTATACAGTTTGGAATGGAACATTAAACCGTAAACCTACAGTATACAGTATGGAATGGAACATTTAGTGTTGTTCAAACCGTAACCCTACAGTATACAGTATGGAATGAAACATTTAGTGTTGTTCAAACCGTAACCCTACATTATACAGTATGGAATGGAACATTTAGTGTTATTCAAACCGTAACCCTACATTATACAGTATGGAATGGAACATTTAGTGTTGTTCAAACCGTAAACCTACAGTATACAGTATGGAATGGAACATTTAGTGTTGTTCAAACCGTAACCCTACAGTATACAGTATGGAATGGAACATTAAACCGTAAACCTACAGTATACAGTATGGAATGGAACATTTAGTGTTATTCAAACCGTAAACCAACAGTATACAGTATGGAATGGAACATTTAGTGTTATTCAAACCGTAAACCTACAGTATACAGTATGGAATGGAACATTAAACCGTAAACCTACAGTATACAGTATGGAATGGAACATTTAGTGTTGTTCAAACCGTAAACCTACAGTATACAGTATGGAATGGAACATTTAGTGTTGTTCAAACCGTAAACCTACAGTATACAGTATGGAATGGAACATTTAGTGTTATTCAAACCGTAAACCTACAGTATACAGTATGGAATGGAACATTAAACCGTAAACCTACAGTATACAGTATGGAATGGAACATTTAGTGTTATTCAAACCGTAAACCTACAGTATACAGTATGGAATGGAACATTAAACCGTAAACCTACATTATACAGTATGGAATGGAACATTTAGTTTTGTTCAAACCGTAAACCTACAGTATACAGTATGGAATGGAACATTTAGTGTTGTTCAAACCGTAAACCTACAGTATACAGTATGGAATGGAACATTTAGTGTTATTCAAACCGTAAACCTACAGTATACAGTATGGAATGGAACATTAAACCGTAACCCTACATTATACAGTATGGAATGGAACATTTAGTGTTATTCAAACCGTAAACCTACAGTATACAGTATGGAATGGAACATTTAAACCTACAGTATACAGTATGGAATGGAACATTAAACCGTAAACCTACAGTATACAGTATGGAATGGAACATTTAGTGGCCGTGGTGTCGACGTAATGACGTCATAAGGCCGGTGAAGACCACCAATGCCATGCGGGCCGATTTCTATGCCAATCCGTGCATGGCCCCGCCCCCTATCTATGCAAGATTATTTGGGGTCATACCTATGTTCCCTCAGCCCTATGTTCCCTCAGCCCTATGTTCCCTCAGAAGGAGCATTGGTCCGAGGTGCGCTGGGGGTCGGGAGAGGATGGGTGGTTAGGTTTAGGTGTCTGCCCCGGGGGAGGTTAGGGTTAGGGTGAGGGTTTGAGGTAGGTTGTCCATCGGACCGTCGGCATATTGACGCGGACCCGAGGGAACATAGGGCCGAGGGAACATAGGTACGGTCCCGATTATTTCATGTGCTCCAGGAAAGAAAAAGTAAGTTTGCTTCAATCTCGTGCACTTTGAGATCAAAATGAAGAGACTACAGGGCCCTCATTTATCAACCGTGCATACGCCAAAATATGGGTGCGCGTCCGAAATTACCGCAATTGTCGGCATTTACCATTTCCGCCAAAGCTTGAAATGGAACGTGTGGCCAGGACAAAAATCACGTCTGGTCGGGAGCCGTCGTACGCTTTGTCCTCGGCTGTTTTTCTGTCGTACACAAGCGGAGCAGCATTGTCTGAACTGCTGGCACGCTGTCACAGGCATCTAAACATAATTATGTTTTCACTCCTAAAATGTTAATATAGAACTGTATGTACTGTATATACAAGAACAAGAGAGATTTCCAACTTTACAAGTAATTCATTTTTTTTTACAATGTATTCGTTTGTGCTTATTCAAACAGTGCTTTACTGGCCTTGTTATGCGAGCGCACTTGTGAGATGATTTGGGAGCGCATGAGTAACCAATGGTTTCCAGGTCGTATTGCAGTTGTTCATGTCGCAAAAACTGAGGGCGAGGCTTGATTTCATAGGGCGTGCCAGATAGATTTCAGCCGTCGCATTTATTAACGTCGGAACGAAATTAAGGAAGGATCAGCTGTTTGCGATCACTTTATAAATTCCGTGGCGACGTTGGTGTACTACGAAACCTCTCTCTCTCTCTGTCTCTCTCTCTCGCCAAAGGTCAATATTTCCACAGAGGGGTCAACCATTAATTGGGAGCAGGGTGTCTTGAACCATGAATATGCAGTAGTATTGTGCGAGCGTGTGTGTGTGCGTTTAAAGCCTGATTGATACTGTATTCCAGTCCAATGCTGAAATGAAACAGATATTATGGAGTAAAGGAAATCTGATTTTCTGTTTAACACACAAATGCTTTGTTTGCAGTGATGCCTCAGATGTGACGATCAAACCCTTAAATGGAGGCAAGATATTTTACAGTTTAACAATAAGTCCAAAATGAGTTGAAAAGGACTTGCACAGTAAACCTCACTGGGAATTCAATAAGGTGCGTGCACCGCACACCAGGATTGAGAAATAGGAGACAGTGGGACAAAGGTCAATTAATACTGCGCTTCCCCTTTTAATCTCTCCCTTTGCACGATTCCACTTGACATTTCTTTCCGAACAGCCAGAAGAGTTTTAAGCTTGTAGGTCTGCTATTTTTGAATAATGGTTCAAATGTGGCACGAATCTTTGAATATGTATTCTTTCAGAGCCAAAGTTTTTAACTCAAATCTTTGCTTCTGGAGGGTCCCTGGAACAACATATTTTGAGATGGGGGTCGGTGGCCAATTACATATCATCTTGTTGATCCTTGACATGAACCACTGACATAGAAACACAGGGTTTTTCATGAAACTGTCATGATGTAGAAGACATTTTGTAGAATGGTTTTCCCAGGTCAAAATGGGTTAAAAAGGAAAGAGCCAGGATACCAGCATGGCAGACAGTATAATGTGTATATATATATATATATATATATATATATATATATATATATATATATATATATATATATATATATATATATATATATATATAAATGAAAGAGCCAGGATACCAGCATGGCAGACAGTATAATGTATATATTGTATAGTATAATGTTTTGCGAGGATGAAAGAAGAATATTATTGTCAGACTGACGCTGATCACACAACGCGTGGGCATGTCGGCACAGCAGCAGTTACAGTATAGCCTCGTCACCACCACTGTACACCGTGCCAATTAGGACGCCATCTCCACACGACTACATACTGTACAGTACAGTTACAGTATAGCACATACTTTGCTACATAATACATCTTCTGTTGGCTCATAATGCTCATATACTGTACTATGTGTGTTCTAACTACAATGTACAGCTTGAAGGGATGTTATGGAAAGAAAGGTTGCAGCTAGAAAACATGTTTACACTCCTGGAGCTCCAGGTCTTGTCGGTGGAGGAAAGTAACTATATGTACATTTAATTAGGTACAATTTTGAGACATAATTTGTACTTTACTTTAATTGAGTATTTCCAAATTATTTTACTTCTACTCCCACTACATCTCAGAGGCAAATATCGTCTACATTTATTTGAAGACTTTAGTTACTTTGTAGATTTTGATTATTATTATTATTATTATTATTACACAACATGCATTAACGACCACTTTGGCCTCGTACCGGTATACATTTTTTGCCATTTGAAAATAGCCGATCTACAAGCTCACAATGCGTCGCAATGCAACGCATTGTGAGCTTGTAGATATGCTATTTTCCAAAAGTTGTTTATACATGTGAAAACTTGAAAGTGGGCATTCTGCACATTCTGGGAGCGACACACACACACACACACACACACACACACACACACTTGAATTATTTTATTTGGATCTGCACAAGTGGCGTAATACAATAGACCCAAACACTGATCAGAATTAGGTTATACATCATATTATGGTCCAACCAGATATAGCTGCTGCACATGCTTAACACACAGAGGGAAAAGAAGAGAAAAAATAATATATATATATATATATATATATATATATATATATATATATATATATATAGCACATTGTTGACATACTATTACTTGACACTACTAGACAGGATGTTTGTTTGGGGTTTTTTAAGCCACCTAGGGATAAATGAAACAACGCCTTCTCCAGACAGACAGACTGCCCATAGTAGCTGAGACAGAACAGTATTTAGCCAGCTTTTTTGCATTTGTTTTTAGCAATCCACCCAATTGCAAACCCCTGAGCACAAGGTTATGGACATGGCCCAGACTTCCAAATACAAGGACAATAAGTTGACAGTTATATCCCAAGGCCATAATACGTTCCACCAGAAGCTGATATTTCATAAGTTTGGATGTAAAACAAGTGTCCATATACAAATCAAATGGGCAGCCTATTTCAAATATAGTGACAGTTTTTCTAATTTCATTGATGAACACAATATCTGGGGTATTTGGAATATTTTGTAGTGAATTGACATGCGTGTCATTGTGATCAAACCAGTCTATTTTTACAGTGCTGTGTTTATACCTTCTTGTTGTCCTGTTCTGTACTCCTCTGATCTTGTCTGAGACCAGTTCCACCAGACGGTCATGTCTGTCAATGTACAGTCCTTTATAGTGGCTGCAACCATTTAAGACTGTTTCTTTGTCATGTGGTACTGGATGTAGCATGCAGTGTGGGTCGTGTGCTGATGGGTACCAGGTTGCCAAGTTGAACTTGGTCTGCAACACCTGTAAACGGGCTTTAATAGTGAAAATGAGAATGTCCTCACCTATGGTGTTATTTGACAGTATAGTGTGAGATAATGAGTGGTTTGCAAAGGGAAGAAGAGCCAGTTTTCCCTGCAGCCTCAGACTGCTCCAGTGTTGTGCACTTTCTGATCGCTTCATCCCTAGAATGGTGGCTCTTGCGGTCGCGGATTTGATTGACAGTTCATGGTGCGCACCGTCCTGCTCGTAGGTTGCGCACACACACACACACACACACACACACACACACACACACACACACACACACACACACACACACACACACACACACACACACACACACACACACACACACGGCTGTAGTAAAGCATGCAGTCACATAAGGACACACACACGCTCTCTCTCTCTGCACACTCTCTCTTTCTCTCAATGGTAAAGTGACAGAATGTAAAAAGATTATACACATTTTAATCAGATTGATCACAGCTTACAAATGATTAATAACCATTCCAACTATATGTCCACCACAATATGCCCTTTTCTCGTGGGAACCCAAAGATCAGTGACTCTGTCTCTAGCTCTCTCTATCTCCATGTCTCTCTGTCGTCATTTGAGCTGCTATGTGTAAATTGTGACTTTTATGGCAATTAACAGACTTGTGTTTTCCCCAATCCAGATAGGGCTAGATAGCAGTGTTGTTTTCGTCGACTAAAACTAAGACACCTTTTCTCCACTGACGAAAACACAATGGAAACTAAATGAAAACTAAGCTATGATGACTACTAAGTAAGACTAAATATACTGTTGATTTAGTCAACAGATAAAAACTAGACTAAAATGTTAGTAAGGGACTAGTGGACAAGAGATCCTGTATAAGTCATTTTACACTTTGTTGCATGCTGAGAATAGCCGATCTACAAGCTCACAACGTGTCGCAACACATTGTGAGCTTGTAGATCTGCTATTTTCAGCAAGTTTAAGTCATTACGACGGCATTAAGCCCCTAAAAACACATTTAAGTTGACTAAATCAACTGTAGATTTAGTCGACAAAAATCTCATGATATTTATAGTCCACTAAAATTAGACTAAACACTAAAACATTCCAGGTGACTAAAACGTGACTAAAACTAAATGAAAACGTTTTTAAGAGACTAATGGCTGAAACTAAAATGTACATTTGCTGCCAAAAACAACACTGCTAGACAGGGCTTCTCTTTCCATCTATCAGCCAATCAGAAGTCAGAGTGGAGGGTATTATGGGATGTATGGGGCAGCTGTATGCATTGATTGATTAAAAAAAAAAGATTATTCTTTTTGTCAAATTACGGTTTTTATTAAAAGCAGGTTATATCATTGATACAGTATACATTTGTTCACTTTTTTATTAAAACAAAAAGAAGAAAGGAAAGAAATAAGTGAGGGGCGCTAATATATTAAAGACTAACTCATGTTGATTAGGTGATGTAAAACAAACATTAAATGCCATTATCAATAAAGAGACAATATGTCGGAATTGGCACATTATAACGTACATTTCCCCATCATTGTCGATGCGTTTACAAACAAACATTGGACTAAAGACGAACATTAAACCTGTGCAACGCCCCTCAAAAAACAGACCAAAAGAAACCCCTCAGTCCCTCCCACCCAGACTGCTCAATGACACCGCATAGAATACAATAGTAAGATGATGAAATAGTCATGGAAATCAACATCTGAAATGATTCTATAGTCAATTCAAGGATACATTTTTTTATGGTGTTATCATTTTATTATCTGTGACTGCAGGGTTCATAGTCCACCTCATCCTGTGGTTTCATTAAAGTAATTAACATGAACTAATATTTAACATACTGACCTCTGCTAACCATCATACAACTATATAATGACATAAAGAGACTCATCCAACCTGATTATTACATTTTAGGACATCGTGTAAAAAGTACAGTACAGTTAAGTGTAAAGGTTTGCACGGGAGAAAACTATACCTAACTCCATTTTTCTTATTTTATTTATTTTTGGATTAAATCAGAGCTATTGAACACCATTTACGTCAGTGTGTTGTTTAGAAAATATTGAACCAATGAAAGGTATTAAAAAGAGCTTTGGACAAAACCTCTTAACTCCATTGGACCCTCAAACTGTCTGCTAAAGCAGCTAATTAACTCCACCACCTCTCTCCCTCTCATGCAACTAACATTGACAATATATAAAGTCACAACACCAACTGTGATTGGGCAGTATTGCAAAATATAAGGTTTTCTTCATTTCCTGATAAATGTATATTTTCCATTTCCTGAAAAAACTGAACATGTTGGAGTTAGGTGGTTTCTTCCTAACAGAGCAGAGATATACAGTATAAATATAATAGTGTACATTTTATGGTGAAGTGACTCAATTCCTCAACATGATTACTACTGAGATCATTTAATGTCTACATGAATCCCTAATATGAATCACCTTTAAAATCATTCTAATTATTCCTGATATTATTTCATATACATACTATTATATTGAAAAGTGATGGCAGACAATGGAAACTAAATATTGTGTATAACTTTAGAATTGTTTTGATTATTGACAATAGGCAGTAATATATCAATAACATGACATCATCATCATGTCTAACTACGTGGTTCCAGAGTCACACTGACCTTCCATGGTAACATCTTCAGAGTCTGATGAGTGCCAATGAATGGAAACAGTGTGCCAGTGAAGGTTTGTGTGAAGGTGTGGATGTGTGTGTTGGTATCGGGATCAGAGAAGGACAGTGTTCCTTTTTTCCGGTCCAGCTGGACTCTGATCTTCTTGGGGTTCTGCTTCAGTGAGAGAACAGTGACTGACCCTGAGGAGGGGAATGCTTTGTATTTACCTTCATAGAACTGTATGACCCAACGTGGACCCGCTCCGTCTCCTTTCCTCTGGAAAGACTCCGCTAACACACCCAGTAACCAGTTTGTATTGTCTCCAACCTCAACATCCCAGCTGTGAGTCCCAGAGTTAAAGCCCTCAGAACCCACCACACGCTCCCAGTCGTCAAACCTCTCTGGATTGGCAGGAAGCTGCTGTACATCTCCCCATCTCACGCTGGTCAGATCGTCAGACAGGATGAGGTTTGGAAAGGCAGTGTTGGGGTCCAGGATGACCGGAGTGTAGGAGACGATGTCCTTCATCTTGTCCCAGACCCTGAAGGCCAGGTTCCCCAGGTGTTTGGCCTCGTCTATCAGTGCTCCTGTGACCGGCTGTGGGTCCTGCAGTGCAGTGAGCTGGACTCTCTCCATCGTGGTCTTGTAGTTCTGCAGGAATGAGAGGTGTTCGGCTCTCAGCTCCTCCTCAGTGGCTCTGATCGTGTCTGAAATGGTTGATATGTCTCTGTTCAGACCCTCCATCTTCTTCTTCATCATCTGACTCTTCTGCTGCTCTTCCTCCCTCAGTGCAGTGATCCTGGCCTCCTCTTCATCATGTAGAAACTGATGCATCTTCTTAAACTGTTCCTTCATCTGCGTCTCGGTGTGCCGGGCCCGGACCTTAATGTGTTCTGCCGTCTGGTCGTAGTTAGTTTTAACTTCATTAAAAACCTTCAGTTTCTCCTGTAAAGGCTTCAGGGATTTCTGGACTTTCTCCTTGTGTTCTGGTGCAGCTTCATCGATGGGTCTGAAAACGTGGTTGGCGTGTTTTTTAGAATCTCGACACACGAAACACGCTGGCCGTTGACATTCCAGACAGAACAGTTTGAGTTTCTCATCGGCGTGCAGAAGGCAGAGAACCCCAGACCCAGTTGAAGCTCTCTGATGTCGCTCCTGTACGAAGGACTCAAACAGGTTCTCCAGAGCCAGGTTTAGAGGTAGATCAATTGATGATCTTTTCTTACAAAGGGGACATTCCTTTTTTTCTGACTTTTTCCACCATTCCTGCAGACAGGCTTTACAGAAGCTGTGGCTACACGGCAGTATAACAGGATCTTTAAAGATGTCGCAACACACGGAACAGCAATAATCCTCTTCTGGGCGAGATGCGTTGGAAGCCATTTTGTCTCAAGAGTTTAGCTACAAAGACAGGAAATGCAGTCAGTGGTGGTAACTCTCCTTCTTTTAGAATTAGTCTAATGAAGTTTACTTTGACTGTGAAAGTGGTTGTTGTTAAAGTCCATTCAGCTGATAGAGCCAGCAGGTAGTTCCAGTGGTCTGGGCTCAGTGTTCAGGTATAGTTCCAGTGGTCTGGGGTCAGTGTTCAGGTGTAGTTCCAGTGGTCTGGGTCAGTGTTCAGGGATAGTTCCAGTGGTCTGGGGTCAGTGTTCCTTCCTCTAGGTGTGGATCTAAAGACAGTCTGTTCTCTCTCAGTGGAAGCTGCGTTTGATCTGGCGTCTCAGATCAGAATGGCAAGAGGTGGAGCTTTGACACAATATCTATAGACAATCTCTGTCACACATGCAGGTTCGCCCACGCGGTTCTGGGCTTGACACACAACTAAACAAACAGGTTCTAGTAGTGAGGTGGCAACATGCAATGTTCCCCCTAAGGTGCGCCCGTGCGCGCGTGGGCACATGGCCAAATGCTCTCGCGCACAACTGGAATCTGTCGCTCACAGACACCAAAATTAGTTCCCCCCCGAGTATCCTCTACATTACAGTAATGATACCTATCCCGAGTCGACATTTGCCCACACTTTATTTCTATTTACTTCACTGTTTATTTAGATTACACAGGCGAGGCGACAGACGGGTCACCTCCCCTCCTTTTTTGACTCTTTGCTCTCCTCTCCTCTCCTCTCCTCCTGTGTATGACTGCGCCCGGCGTCTGTGTGGCGACCGAGGACCTTAGATGGAGACGTAACAGCAGGAGCTGCAGCACTGCAGTGCAGTCAGTGTTAATGAAACCCCAAGAACCAGATAAGATCGCGTTGCGCCTTGGACCCGTGCGTTGATGGGACCTCTCTCTGTAATTCTCCAATCTGTTAATACAGCTTTCTTCAATCAATCAATCAATCAATCAATCCCTCTGCTATGTAGAGCTACATAATAATAGCCCATAGCTGGCGTAGTAGGGGCCATAAGGGGCTGCTTATGGGGGGGGGGGGGGGAGGACCCCAGATGACAGTGAAGTGACAATTTAACGACTTTTATGACTTTTATAATACCTCAAAGGCTCTAAAAGAAAAAATACCATTACTGCATCAAAAGTAATCGGCAAACCATGCTATTAAAAACTGGTCAAACATTGGCCAGATTATTAAATGATAAAGAAAGAGGCAACAATTGTGAAAATAGCCGATCTACAAGTTCATAATGAGCTTATCGGCTATCGGTGGGGGGTCCAGAGTCACACTGCCCTTCCATGGTAACATCTTCAGAGTCTTGTGTCAATGTATGGACGGAGTGTTCCACTGAAGGTGTGTATCAGGATCAGAGAAGGACCGCTTTCCTTTGTTCCGGTCCAGCTGGACTCTGATCTTCTTGGGGTTCTGCTTCAGTGAGAGAACAGTGACTGACCCTGAGGAGGAGAGTGCTCTGTATTTACCTTCATAGAACTGTATGACCCAACGTTGACCCGCTCCGTCTCCTTTCCTCTGATGACACTCCACTAACACACCCAGTGACCAGAGTGTATTGTCTCCAACCTCAACATCCCAGCTGTGAGTCCCAGAGTTAAAGCCCTCTGGGCTTGACACACAACTAAACATAAATAAAACTAGTACCACACACCAGGATTGAGAAATATAGGAAACAGTGTGACAAAGGTTAATTAATATTGCGCTTCCTCTTTTAATCTCTCCCTTTGCACGATTTCACTTGACATTTTTTTTCCTGAACAGCCAGAAGAGTTTTAAGCATTATGAAACCTAACTACATCAATATACCTGTAGTGTACGTTTGTAAATCTACATGCCGTATATACTGTATGTATATATGTGGGGGTATAAATATATATATATATATATATATATATACGTAGAACCATGCTTTACGGCCGCAGATTATGGTTGTAGGCCTCAATCATGTGTGTCCCTGTGTAGGCCCTGTGCCTGCCTCATATCGTACTGTACTGTGGAATACAGTACAATACAGTTGAACTGTACTCCAATGTGCTGTACTGTAGTCAGGGTGCAGCTCACACTGTAATCAGGGTGCAGCTCACACTGTAGTCAGGGTGCAGCTCACACTGTAGTCAGGGTGCAGCTGTGTTTCTGCTGTAAAACCATTTGCCCTTCGGGGACACCTTGAACCTACTTTTACTTTTGGTATACTTATCTGTCAAATGTATAATTTAATATATTCATGTGGCATGCCATACCATTTCAGATATATGTTGGCTTATGATTTCTCCCCCCTTTTTTAATTCATCAAAGTCAGCATTAGGACGAAGAAGCAGGGGGGGGGGGGGGGGGGCGGGGGGGGTAGAGAGTGAAAGATAACACAGTTATGGACACACACACAATACATTTTAAGAATGTATTTATGTCCACGCAAAGGAAAATGCATACAAGGACACAAACATTATGGGTGCAGTTATGTTACAATCACAAGCCTACTGTATGACACATCATCCTGGAATCATGAATGATACAGCAAGAATGTCACTCAGCAGCGTCTCTGATAGCCATATTCGTTCACACGACGGTGCTCAGGACTAGGCGTGGTCTCATATGGTGGCATAGACAGTACAACACACACACACACACACACACACACACACACACACAGCCGTAGTAGAGCATGCAGTCACACAAGGACACACACACACACACACACACACACACACACACACACACACACACACCAAATGGTAAAGTGACAGAATGTAAAAAGATTATACACGTTTTAATCAGATTGATCACAGCTTACAAATTATTAATAACCATTCCAACTATATGTCCACCACAATATGCCCTTTTCTTGTGGGAACCCAAAGACCAGTGACTCTGTCTCTAGCTCTCTCTATCTCCATGTCTCTCTGTCGTCATTTGAGCTGCTATGTGTAAATTGTGACTTTTATGGCAATTAACAGACTTGTGTTTTCCCAATCCAGATAGGGCTAGATAGCAGTGTTGTTTTCCTCGACTAAAACTAAGACACCTTTTCTCCACTGACGAAAACACAATGGAAACTAAATGAAAACTAAGCTATGATGACTACTAAGTAAGACTAAATATACTGTTGATTTAGTCAACAGATAAAAACTAGACTAAAATGTTAGTAAGGGACTAGTGGACAAGAGATCCTGTATAAGTCATTTTACCCTTTGTTGCATGCTGAGAATAGCCGATCTACAAGCTCACAACGCGCCGACAAAAATCTCATGATATTTATAGTCCACTAAAATTACACTAAACACTAAAACATTCCAGGTGACTAAAACGTGACTAAAACTAAATGAAAACGTTTTTAAGAGACTAATGACTGAAACTAAAACTAAATGAAAACGTTTTTAAGAGACTAATGACTGAAACTAAAATGTACATTTGCTGCCAAAAACAACACTGCTAGACAGGGCTTCTCTTTCCATCTATCAGCCAATCAGAAGTCAGAGTGGAGGGTATTATGGGATGTATGGGGCAGCTGTATGCATTGATTGATTTAAAAAAAAAAGATTATTCTTTTTGTCAAATACGGTTTTTATTAAAAGCAGGGTATAAATGATTATATCATTGGTACAGTATACATTTATTCACTTTTTTATTATTAAAACAAAAAGAAGAAAGGAAAGAAATAAGTGAGGGGCGCTAATATATTAAAGACTAACTCATGTTGATTAGGTGATGTAAAACAAACATTAAATGCCATTATCAATAAAGAGACAATATGTCGGAATTGGCACATTATAACGTACATTTCCCCTTCATTGTCAATGCGTTTACAAACAAACATTGGACTAAAGACGAACATTAAACCTGTGCAACGCCCCTCAAAAAACAGACCAAAAGAAACCCCTCAGTCCCTCCCACCCAGACTGCTCAATGACACCGCATAGAATACAATAGTAAGATGATGAAATAGTCATGGAAATCAACATCTGAAATGATTCTATAGTCAATTCAAGGATTTGTTTTTTTATGGTGTTATCATTTTATTATCTGTGACTGCAGGGTTCATAGTCCACCTCATCCTGTGGTTTCATTAAAGTAATTAACATTAACTAATATTTAACATACTGACCTCTGCTAACCATCATACAACTATATAATGTCATAAAGAGACTCATCCAACCTGATTATTACATTTTAGGACATTGTGTAAAAAGTACATTAAAGTGTAAAGGTTTGCACGGGAGGAAAGTATACCTAACTCCATTTTTCTTATTTTAATTTTTTTTTTGATTAAATTAGAGCTATTGAACACCATTTATGTCAGCGTGTTGTTTAGAAAATATTGAACCAATGAAAAGTAGTAAAAAGCACTTTGGACAAAACCTCTTAACTCCATTGGACCCTCAAACGGTCTGCTAAAGCAGCTAATTAACTCCACCACCTCTCTCCCTCTCATGCAACTAATATTGACAATATATAAAGTCACAACACCAACTGTGATTGGGCAGTATTGCAAAATATAAGGTTTTCTTAATTTCCTGATAAATGTATATTTTCCATTTCCTGAAAAAAACTCAACATGTTGGAGTTAGGTGGTTTCTTCCTAACAGAGAAGAGATATACAGTATCAATATAATAGTGTACATTTTATGGTGAAGTATCTCAATTCCTCAACATGATTACTACTGAGATCATTTAATGTCTACATGAATCCCTAATATTATAATCACCTTTAAAATCATTCAAATAATCCTGATATTATTATATATACATTATACTATTATATTGAAAAGTGATGGCAGACAATGGAAACTAAATATTGTGTATAACTTTAGAATTGTTTTGATTATTGACAATAGGCAGTAATATATCAATAACATGACATCCTCCTCATCATCATGTCTAACTACGTGGTTCCAGAGTCACACTGACCTTCCATGGTAACATCTTCAGAGTATGATCAGTGTCAATGAATGGAAACAGTGTGCCAGTGAAGGTGAAGGTGAAGGTGTGGATGTGTGTGTTGGTATCGGGATCAGAGAAGGACAGCTTTCCTTTGTTCCGGTCCAGCTGGACTCTGATCTTCTTGGGGTTCTGCTTCAGTGAGAGAACGGTGTCTGACCCTGAGGAGGAGAATACTGCATATTTACCTTCATAGAACCATATGAACCAACATCGACCCCCTCCGTCTCCTTTCCTCTGGTAAGACTCCGCTAACACACCCAGTGCCCAGTTTGTATTGTCTCCAACCTCAACATCCCAGCTGTGAGTCCCAGAGTTAAAGCCCTCAGAACCCAAGACACGACGCCAGTCGTCAAACCTCTCTGGATTGGCAGGAAGCTGCTGTACATCTCCCCATCTCACGCTGGTCAGATCGTCAGACAGGATGAGGTTTGGAAAGGCAGTGTTGGGGTCCAGGATGACCGGAGTGTAGGAGACGATGTCCTTCATCTTGTCCCAGACTCTGAAGGCCAGGTTTCCCAGGTGTTTGGCCTCGTCTATCAGTGCTCCTGAGACCGGCTGTGGGTCCTGCAGTGCAGTGAGCTTGACTCTCTCCATCGTGGTCTTGTAGTTCTGCAGGAATGAGACGTGTTCGGCTCTCAGCTCCTCCTCGGTGGCTCTGATCGTGTCTGAAATGGTTGATATGTCTCTGTTCAGACCCTCCATCTTCTTCTTCATCATCTGACTCTTCTGCTGCTCTTCCTCCCTCAGTGCAGTGATCCTGGCCTCCTCTTCATCATGTAGAAACTGATGCATCTTCTTAAACTGTTCCTTCATCTGCTTCTCGGTGTGCCGGGCCCGGACCTTAATGTGTTCTGCCGTTTGGTCGTAGTTAGTTTTAACTTCATTAAAAACCTTCAGTTTCTCCTGTAAAGGCTTCAGGGATTTCTGGACTTTCTCCTTGTGTTCTGGTGCAGCTTCATCGATGGGTCTGAAAACGTGGTTGGCGTGTTTTTTAGAATCTCGACACACGAAACACGCTGGCCGTTGACATTCCAGACAGAACAGTTTGAGTTTCTCATCGGCGTGCAGAAGGCAGAGAACCCCAGACCCAGTTGAAGCTCTCTGATGTCCCTCCTGTACGAAGGACTCACACAGGTTCTTCAGAGCCAGGTTTAGAGGTAGATCAATTGATGATCTTTTCTTACAAAGGGGACATTCCTTTTTTTCTGACTTTTTCCACCATTCCTGCAGACAGGCTTTACAGAAGCTGTGGCTACACGGCAGTATAACAGGATCTTTAAAGATGTCGCAACACACGGAACAGCAATAATCCTCTTCTGGGCGAGATGCGTTGGAAGCCATTTTGTCTCAAGAGTTTAGCTACAAAGACAGGAAATGCAGTCAGTGGTGGTAACTCTCCTTCTTTTAGAATTAGTCTAATGAAGTTTACTTTGACTGTGAAAGTGGTTGTTGTTAAAGTCCATTCAGCTGATAGAGCCAGCAGGTAGTTCCAGTGGTCTGGGGTCAGTGTTCAGGTATAGTTCCAGTGGTCTGGGGTCAGTGTTCAGGTATAGTTCCAGTGGTCTGGGGTCAGTGTTCAGGTATAGTTCCAGTGGTCTGGGGTCAGTGTTTCTTCCTCAAGGTGTAAAGACAGTCTGTTCTCTCTCAGTGGAAGCTGCGTTTGATCTGGCGTCTCAGATCAGAATGGCAAGAGGTGGAGCTTTGACACAATATCTATAGACAATCTCTGTCACACATGCAGGTTCGCCCACGCGGTTCTGGGCTTGACACACAACTAAACAAACAGGTTCTAGTAGTGAGGTGGCAACATGCAATGTTCCCCCTAAGGTGCGCCCGTGCGCGCATGGGCACATGGCCAAATGCTCTCGCGCACAACTGGAATCTGTCGCTCACAGACACCAAAATTAGTCGCAACACGTTGTGAGCTTGTAGATCTGCTATTTTCAGCAAGTTTAAGTCATTACGACGGCATTAAGGCCCGCCTAAAAACACATTTTAGTCGACTAAATCAACTGTAGATTTAGTCGACAAAAATCTCATAGTCAACTAAAATTAGACTAAACACTAAAACATTCCAGGTGACTAAAACGTGACTAAAACTAAATGAAAACGTTTTTAAGAGACTAATGACTGAAACTAAAATGTACATTTGCTGCCAAAAACAACACTGCTAGACAGGGCTTCTCTTTCCATCTATCAGCCAATCAGAAGTCAGAGTGGAGGGTATTATGGGATGTATGGGGCAGCTGCATGCATTGATTGATTAAAAAAATACGTCAAATACGGTTTTTATTAAAAGCAGGGTATAAATGATTATATCATTGGCACAGTATACGTTTATTCACTTTTTTATTAAAACAAAAAGAAGAAAGGAAAGAAATAAGTGAGGGCTAATATATTAAAGACTAACTCATGTTGATTAGGTGATGTAAAACAAACATTAAATGCCATCATCAATAAAGAGACAATATGTCGGAATTGGCACATTATAACGTACATTTCCCCTTCATTGTCGATGCGTTTACAAACAAACATTGGACTAAAGACGAACATTAAACCTGTGCAACGCCCCTCAAACAACAGACCAAAAGAAACCCCTCAGTCCCTCCCACCCAGACTGCTCAATGACACCGCATAGAATACAATAGTATAAGATGATGAAATAGTCATGGAAATCAACATCTGAAATGATTCTATAGTCAATTCAAGGATTTATTTTTTTATGGTGTTATCATTTTATTATCTGTGACTGCAGGGTTCATAGTCCACCTCATCCTGTTGTTTCATTAAAGTAATTAACATTAACTAATATTTAACATACTGACCTCTGACCTAACCATCATACAACTATATAATGTCATAAAGAGACTCATCCAACCTGATTATTACATTTTAGGACATTGTGTAAAAAGTACATTAAAGTGTAAAGGTTTGCACGGGAGGAAAGTATACCTAACTCCATTTTTCTTATTTTAATTTTTTTTTTGATTAAATTAGAGCTATTGAACACCATTTATGTCAGCGTGTTGTTTAGAAAATATTGAACCAATGAAAAGTAGTAAAAAGCACTTTGGACAAAACCTCTTAACTCCATTGGACCCTCAAACGGTCTGCTAAAGCAGCTAATTAACTCCACCACCTCTCTCCCTCTCATGCAACTAATATTGACAATATATAAAGTCACAACACCAACTGTGATTGGGCAGTATTGCAAAATATAAGGTTTTCTTCATTTCCTGATAAATGTATATTTTCAATTTCCTGAAAAAACTGAACATGTTGGAGTTGGGTGGTTTCTTCCTAACAGCAGAGATATACAGTATAAATATAATAGTGTACATTTTATGGTGAAGTGACTCAATTCCTCAACATGATTACTACTGAGATCATTTAATGTCTACATGAATCCCTAATATTATAATCACCTTTAAAATCATTCAAATAATCCTGATATTACATATACATACTATTATATTGAAAAGTGATGGCAGACAATGGAAACTAAATATTGTGTATAACTTTAGTATTTTTTGATAGGCGGTAGAAATAGGCGGTAGAATTTATCAATAACATGACATCATCCTCATCATCATGTCTAACTACGAGGTTCCAGAGTCACACTGACCTTCCATGGTAACACCTTCAGAGTCTGAATAGTGTTAATGAATGGAAACAGTGTGCCGGTGAAGGTGTGGATGTGTGTGTTGGTATCAGGATCAGAGAAGGACAGAGTTCCTTTGTTCCGGTCCAGCTGGACTCTGATCTTCTTGGGGTTCTGCTTCAGTGAGAGAACAGTGCCTGACCCTGAGGAGAATACTGTATATTTACCTTCATAGAACCATATGAACCAACATCGACCCCCTCCGTCTCCTTTCCTCTGGTAAGACTCCGCTAACACACCCAGTACCCAGAATATACTGTCTCCAACCTCAACATCCCAGCTGTGAGTCCCAGAGTTAAAGCCCTCAGAACCCACGACACGCTTCCAGTGGTCAAACCGCTCTGGATTGTCAGGAAGCTGCTGTTTCTTTCCAAATCTCACGCTGGTCAGATCATCAGACGGGATGAGGTTTGGATGGGCAGTGTTGGGGTCCAGAATGACAGGAGTGTAGGAGACGATGTCCTTAATCTTGTCCCAGACCCTGAAGGCCAGGTTTCCCAGGTGTTTGGCCTCGTCTATCAGTGCTCCTCCTGAGACCGGCTGTGGGTCCTGCAGTGCAGTGAGCTGGACTCTCTCCATCGTGGTCTTGTAGTTCTGCAGGAATGAGACGTGTTCGGCTCTCAGCTCCTCCTCAGTGGCTCTGATCGTGTCTGAAATGGTTGATATGTCTCTGTTCAGACCCTCCATCTTCTTCTTCATCATCTGACTCTTCTGCTGCTCTTCCTCCCTCAGTGCAGTGATCCTGGCCTCCTCTTCATCATGTAGAAACTGATGCATCTTCTTAAACTGTTCCTTCATCTGCGTCTCGGTGTGCCGGGCCCGGACCTTAATGTGTTCTGCCGTTTGGTCGTAGTTAGTTTTAACTTCATTAAAAACCTTCAGTTTCTCCTGTAAAGGCTTCAGGGATTTCTGGACTTTCTCCTTGTGTTCTGGTGCAGCTTCATCGATGGGTCTGAAAACGTGGTTGGTGTGTTTTTTAGAATCTCGACACATGAAACACGCTGGCCGTTGACATTCCAGACAGAACAGTTTGAGTTTCTCATCGGCGTGCAGAAGGCAGAGAACCCCAGACCCAGTTGAAGCTCTCTGATGTCGCTCCTGTACGAAGGACTCACACAGGTTCTTCAGAGCCAGGTTTAGAGGTGAATCAATTGATGATCTTTTCTTACAAAGGGGACATTCCTTTTTTTCTGACTTTTTCCACCATTCCTGCAGACAGGCTTTACAGAAGCTGTGGCTACACGGCAGTATAACAGGATCTTTAAAGATGTCGCAACACACGGAACAGCAATAATCCTCTTCTGGGCGAGATGCGTTGGAAGCCATTTTGTTTAGAGTTTAGATACAAATGCCAGAGAGAGGAAATGCAGTCAGTGGTGGTAACTCTCCTTCTTTTAGAATTTTCTAATGAAGTTTACTTTGACTGTGAAAGTGGTTGTTGTTAAAGTCCATTCAGCTGATAGAGCCAGCAGGTAGTTCCAGTGGTCTGGGGTCAGTGTTCAGGTATAGTTCCAGTGGTCTGGGGTCAGTGTTCAGGTATAGTTCCAGTGGTCTGGGGTCAGTGTTCAGGTATAGTTCCAGTGCTCTGGGGTCAGTGTTCAGGTATAGTTCCAGTGGTCTGGGGTCAGTGTTCAGGTATAGTTCCAGTGGTCTGGGGTCAGTGTTCAGGGATAGTTCCAGTGGTCTGGGGTCAGTGTTCCTTCCTCTAGGTGTGGATCTAAAGACAGTCTGTTCTCTCTCACTGGAAGTTGTGTTTGATCTGAACGTGAATCTTATCGTCTCGATTCAGACTGGCAAGAGGTGGAGCTTTGACACACTATCTGTAGACATGTAACAAAGTTCACTCTCTCTCTGTCACACACACACACACACACACACACACGCACACACACACACACGCACACACACACACACACACACACACACACACACACACACACACACACACACAGACAGACAGACACGCTGTCTCTCTCTGCACACGCTCTCTTTCTCTCAAACACACACTAATTCAACCTTATTGAAAAGCCTTCATTTGTAGTTAGTTATGTTTTGTGCCTAAAACAGCAGATCTACAAGCTCACAACACATCATGATGTGTTCTTTTTGGGCTTGCATCTGACACACAACTAACTAAACATTAAGCAATACGTATGCCACATGCTACACACGCACGCACGCAGAGACACACACACAGACACACACACACACACACACACACACACACACACACACACACACAGTCTTTTATTTATTATAGAAAACAATAGAGAATGGAACCAGTAAGACGAGAAGCAACCTCACATATGGAGATGTATAAAGGTTTGATGAGGTCGGATCGACATATGGAATGAATTCTGTACTGGCCATATATGGAGCGTGTCTTGAGTGTAGTGTACAGGGTTTGATGAGGTCGGATCAACATATGGAATGAATTCTGTACTGGCCATATATGGAGCGTCTCTTGAGTGTACAGGGTTTGATGAGGTCGGATCAACATATGGAATGAATTCTGTACTGGCCATATATGGAGCGTGTCTTGAGTGTACAGGGTTTGATGAGGTCGGATCAACATATGGAATGAATTCTGTACTGGCCATATATGGAGCGTGTCTTGAGTGTACAGGGTTTGATGAGGTTGGATCAACATATGGAATGAATTCTGTACTGGCCATATATGGAGCGTGTCTTGAGTGTACAGGGTTTGATGAGGTCGGATCGACATATGGAATGAATTCTGTACTGGCCATATATGGAGCGTGTCTTGAGTGTACAGGGTTTGATGAGGTCGGATCAACATATGGAATGAATTCTGTACTGGCCATATATGGAGCGTGTCTTGAGTGTACAGGGTTTGATGAGGTCGGATCAACATATGGAATGAATTCTGTACTGGCCATATATGGAGCGTGTCTTGAGTGTACAGCAGGGTTTGATGAGGTCGGATCAACATATGGAATTAATTCTGTACTGGCCATACAGTATATGGAGTGACTGACAGACGCCTCTGCAGGTTTTCATAGTAAACTAGTCTCCAACCTACAGTCGCAATAAAAAGTTATGTTTTTATTGTGTCAGACTGATCTTTGACTGTACTTTTGAAGTACTTTAAAATGTACAGTAGGTCAAACATGAACTCTTTCACACACTGACGACAGGGACAGTCCTGCTCATCAGGGGTTGCTCGGGGTTCCTTGTATTGTATTCTGTACAGTGGTTTTTAATGTCTTATGTGGCCAAACATCAGACTTGATGCCTTCTGGCAGGCGCTACAGACTATTAAGAACCCGCACAAATAGACTGAAGAACAGCCTGTACCCCAGAGCCATAGCTGCACTGAATGTAGCCAGGCAAAATTGACAATAATTATGTGCAATATGGGGATGTGCAATATTATGGTATTGGAGTTGTGCAATAATGTATTTTTTTAGTTATAGGATGTGTCGTGCTCACCTTGTGCTTTTATTCTTTGCCATGTCTTTTTTTGTTTTTTGTTGTAGATCTTTGTCTAATGCACTTTAAGGACTGCTTACGTGAATTTCGTTGTACCTGTACAAATGACAAATAAAGTTCTATTCTAAAAAGTAAAGGGACGCTCCGCACACTCGGATCTGTTCCACAATCAATGTATTTATTTAGCAAGCTTTGGGTCTATACTGACCTTCTCTTCAGGCCAAACATCCCCATGAGCAAACTACTCTAGTAGTCCTTGGGCCGGACGAGATATCGGTACCGAAAAGGCGGCAAAGTTTAGTTGTGATTTTTTTATTCCTATACATCCCTAGATTAGGTTTTGATATGATAGACCTTGCTGACTGGTAGCTTTTTAGTGGTTATCACCTCAAACCCCCCTTTTTGGTATATGGCTCTGGCGAAATTGTGTAAAGGCATACATTAATTCACTAAAATTACAAAAATCGACTTGGTAGTCTAAAATTTGTCATGTAGTATCTTGACACTTAGGGGTAAGTAGCAGAATAGGATTTTGGGGCTATCTACCATTGTATTCTTAAATATGACCTACATCATCCTCAGAAACACAAAAATATACACTGTCCGTTTAACAAATAACAACAAAGATGGTTATTTTCCAGCACATTAGGGTGAATATAACTGCCTCACTTGTATATAGAAAACCTCCCATATCCTTAAGCTTCAATTTAAGCCCAAGATGACCTCTCTATCTTGAAGATTACTCTTTCTGTGGCCAAAATGCTGCACTATACCTCAAATCGGAGACATTTTCATTATCAGTCCTAGAATGTAACAATAGGTTCACATGTTCTGCAACTACTGCTGTCTGAAGTTAGAAACATGAATACTACAGCAGGAACACAAATTCCTTTTATTATATTTATATTTATTTATTATATTATATGCACATAATAGCTTGTTTCCGTACATAGCCTATCAATAGTCACCCAAATCAATGTGCACCCAAATGTTAATAGAAAATAGAAAAGAAAAATAGAAATGTTGAATGGGAGAAGAGGTAGAAACCTGATTGTGTCCACCTTGATGCATTAATATAATTCAACCATCATCACTCCATGTCACCCTCAATAAATATTCCCCAGCAGCCATTTCAGGGCTCTATAGGGTCCAGCGTTCACAGCATGTCAGAGCTCTATAGGGTCCAGCATTCAATGCATTTCAGGGCTCTATAGGGTCCAGCATTCACAGCATGTCAGGGCTCTATAGGGTCCAGCAGTCACAGCATTTCAGGGTTTCTATAGGGTCCAGCATTCACTGCATGTCAGGGCTCTATAGGGTCCAGCACTTTCGTCATGTAGGTCTATAGGGCTCTGAAATAGCATTCAGGGCTCTAGGATTCAATTAAATAGGTATCAATTCAAGCCTTACATAGGAGCATGTCTGGGCTCTATAGGGTCCAGCATTCACAGCATGTCAGGGTCCTCAGCTCCCCAACAGCAGCCATGGCCCCCAGCTCCCCATCAGCCATGGCCCCCACTCCCCCAGCTCCCAGCAGCAGCCATGGCCCCCAGCCCCCCCTAGCAGCCATGGCCCCCACTCCCCCAGCTCCCCAGCAGCAGCTGAGGGCCATGGCTGCTGGGGGGCTGGGTCCCATGGTCGCTGCTGCGCCGATGGTGGCGGTGGAGCTGGGGAGGGGGACTCCGGTCCATCTCTGATGGCAGGGTGATCCGTGCTCGAAGGACCATGAAAGAATTGTATACTGTACGAAGGGGTTTGCTGGTTGTAGGCTATATCACCCTTACACCAGTGTGCCTACTAGAGAACCATGCAGGACCATAGTCGGCTTGTGGCTTCACATATATTTATTGAGGGTGACATGGAGTGATGATGGTTGAATTATATTAATGCATCAAGGTGGACACAATCAGGTTTCTACCTCTTCTCCTATTCAACATTTTTATTTTATTTTTTTATATTTTCTATTAACATTTGGGTGCACATTGATTTGGGTGACTATATTGATAGGCTATGTACTGAAACAAGCTATTATGTGCATATAATATAATAAATAAATATAAATATAATAAAAGGCATTTGTGTTCCTGCTGTAGTATTCATGTTTCTAACTTCAGACAGCAGTAGTTGCAGAACATGTGAACCTATTGTTACATTCTAGGACTCTGGAAGGCTATAGTGACTGATAATGAAAATGTCTCCGATTTGAGGTATAGTGCAGCATTTTGGCCACAGAAAGAGTAATCTTCAAGATAGAGAGGTCATCTTGGGCTTAAATTGAAGCTTAAGGATATGGGAAGTTTTCTATATACAAGTGAGGCAGTTATATTCACCCTAATGTGCTGGAAAATAACCATCTTTGTTGTTATTTGTTAAACGGACAGTGTATATTTTTGTGTTTCTGAGGATGATGTAGGTCATATTTAAGAATACAATGGTAGATAGCCCCAAAATCCTATTCTGATACTTACCCCTATGTGTCAGGATACTCCATGCCAAATTTCACACTTCCATGTGTATTTATGTAATTTTAGTGAATTTTTATTTGCCTTTACACAATTTCGCCAGAGCCATATACCAAAAAGGGGCGTTTGAGGTGATAACCACTAAAAAGCTGCCATTCAGCAAGGTCTATCATATCAAAACCTGATCTAGGGATGTATAGGAATAAAAAAATCACAACTAAACTTTGCCGCCTCTCCGGTACCGACATGTCATATCTGGGCACTTGGCCCAAGGACTATAGGCCAGGGATAACATTTGGGAAATGTCCTGTACTGACTAATATATAATAAAGGTTTTGTAGTTGTATATTTAATGTAGATTTAATTGTCTCTCCTGGACAAGTTTCAAGGCACACCCGTGTCCCTCTGGTAGACCGCACTAACGTCTCATGTTGCTGTCCGCAAGAAACCACCTTTTGAGTTTTTATTTATTTTATTATTTTTGCTTTTTTGCTTATTTTATTTAAAAAAAACACCCTTTATGTCTTTGTGTTTGTAAATTGAACCGGCCCGGGCCAGCCTAGCGGTCCGGGTATACCTATAGGCCAGTAATCCAGCCTGACAGCGTGTCACTGGTTAGAGTCCCGATCCAGACGACCTTTCATGTCTCCCCCCCCCCCCGCAAAGATAACAGATCTACAAGCTCACAATGTGTAAGCAAAACATAGTGACCTTGTAGAATAGATCATCTTTTTATTTCCTGCCAGGATATTTTGTGTAGAGGGAAAAATGGCCTATATTGACCACTGGTGGACACTCGTCAAATAACTACAGCTATATCAGGTATATTGACAGTGTGTAGAGGGAAAATAGGCCTATTGACCACTCGTCAAATAAGGTATATTATATATTAACAGAGTCTAAGTGGTTTAATGTGTTCATTCAAACTGACCCGACCCAAATGTCAAATCTGTTCCTTCTGTATACAACCTTATTTTAAATTTAAATTGACAGGTGAGAAAGCTTCGCTGTATGTCCTGCTATAAGACAGTCTGTATGTCCTGCTATAAGACAGTCTGTATGTCCTGCTATAAGACAATCTGTATGTCCTGCTATAAGACAGTCTGTATGTCCTGCTATAAGACAATCTGTATGTCCTGCTATAAGACAGTCTGTATGTCCTGCTATAAGTAATCATCGTCCTCATTGTCAAAGATATGCACCTCTGCTTCCTGCTTTATGCCTTCCCTGACTTTATTTTAAGCTTTCTCTCTCTCTCTCTCTCTCTCGCTCTCTCTCTCTCTCTCGCTCTCTCTCTCTCTCTCTCTCTCTCTCTTGTCAAAGGTCAATATTTCCACAGAGGGCTCAACCATTAATTGGGAGGCGGGTGTCTTGAACCATGAATATGCAGTAATATTGAATGTGTGTGCTTGCGTGCGTGCGTGCGTGCACATGCGCATGCGTGTGTGTGTGTGTGTGTGTGTGTGTGTGTGTCGCGCATGTGTGTGTGCGCGGCTGTGTGTGTGTGTGTGTGTGTGTGTGTTAAAGCCTGACTGATACTGTATTCGAGTTAATGCTGAAACAAATAGTTATTCTATTTATAGTGACTAATAGGAATAGACTATATGTGACAACCGGGTATAGTCTGGTGACCACCGGAGAGACGGCCGGAATGTAGACGGCACCCGGGTGAGCAGTATGGGTCGGCGCCCCCAGCCTGTGTCCTCCGTGAGGAGGTGAGCAGTATGGGTCGGCGCCCCCAGCCTGTGTCCTCCGTGAGGAGGTGAGCAGTATGGGTCGGCGCCCCCAGCCTGTGTCCTCCGTGAGGAGGTGAGCAGTATGGGTCGGCGCCCCAGCCTGTGTCCTCTGTGAGGAGGAAGCCCAACAAACCTCGGTGAGGCCTTTAGGAGGGCCATTATAATCCACCACTCCTGAATGAAGTGCCTGGTGCTGGGAGTCTGGTGCAACGCACAG
>NC_137866.1:3504325-3508717 GCF_963924005.1 Protomyctophum bolini
ACTGCAAGACACGTGACGAGACACATTTAGCTAGTCACTACTCTCTGTGTGCTTGTGGCTTTCCTACATTTCCTACATTTCAGACAAACGTTAAACATTAAACATTTGCCTTGACACCTCGTCTGCACAAAACGGAGCGAGCATTCCGATGGCCATACCGTGTGTGTGTGTGTGTGTGTGTGTGTGTGTGTGTGTGAGAGACAGTCAGTCAGTCAGTCAGTCAGTCACCTGCTTTCACCCACAGCCAAAAAGGAGGAAGCTCAAAGTCTAGACTTGACAGTCAATTACACTTTAATGAGCCTATAACGATATGCTGTTGGCGGACAAGCATTTAATTTTTTTATCATTTAGCTGGGGACCACCTGGAACCCCCTCAAGGACCACGGGTATCACTAATATCCCCAATATGTACAGTATGGCATGGTGTAGTACAGTTGAGTTTGGGGTTTGCACCCCAGCCCACTGACAGGAAATATGCTGAGCTGTGTATCGGACGCGGTTATTCTCTTGAAACCGCATGGTTTCATGGAAATCATCCACTCACATTTCTTATCTCTTTACACAACTAACAGTAATAAAACAGGGGAGTAAATTAGTCACACATCATGACGATATTAGATTATCAGATCTAATTGTGAAAGTACAACAGAGGTTAAAGATGGAGTGCCACGATTGTTTTCCACCCTAAAACATGATCATCAGGTCTTATTGTTATATAAGGATTAAGTATGCCTGGTTTGCCTGGTGGGGGGGGGGGTGATGGGTGGTGATCCACCTGAACTGAAGCCGCACCCACAGCTGTAGTTGTATGATACAGGGGTAGGGGTTAGGGGAGGGGCTGATAGTGTGGTGTCACTATATATATTACTGTTTATTTCATTGGCCCGTTTGACTGTCAAGGGTTCAGCCTCCAGGAAGAAACCCTAAATACAAAGTTAATACATCATTGCACATAAAAAAGACTCCAGGGTGTCTAATGAAGTACTGTCACCTCATAGACACATACAGTAGACTCCAGGGTGTCTGATGAAGTACTGTCACCTCATAGACACATACAGTAGACTCCAGGGTGTCTAATGAAGTACTGTCACCCCATTGACACATACAGTAGACTCCAGGGTGTCTGATGAAGTACTGTCACCTCATTGACACATACAGTAGACTCCAGGGTGTCTAATGAAGTACTGTCACCTCATAGACACATACAGTAGACTCCAGGGTGTCTGATGAAGTACTGTCACCTCATAGACACATGAAAAACCCGGAAAAATACACAAATTGTGGCACTCCATCTTTAACGTTGCACAACAGTGATAGTGACAAATGGTGTAGAATTTTAAGGCACCGGCGTACCCTCTTGTGGAGTAGCGAATCTTTATCACCCTAATCTTTAAGCATGTTTTCCACGTCGGGGGGGTCTTAGGCGCTCCACTGAGTGTTGTGTGCCTATTAACTAATGCTCCGTAGACGCTCCACTGAGTGTTGTGTGCCTATTAACTAATGCTCCGTAGACGCTCCACTGAGTGTTGTGTGCCTATTAACTAATGCTCCGTAGACGCTCCACTGAGTGTTGTGTGCCTATTAACTAATGCTCCGTAGACGCTCCACTGAGTGTTGTGTGCCTATTAACTAATGCTCCGTAGACGCTCCACTGAGTGTTGTGTGCCTATTAACTAATGCTCCGTAGACGCTCCACTGAGTGTTGTGTGCCTATTAACTAATGCTCCGTAGACGCTCCACTGAGTGTTGTGTGCCTATTAACTAATGCTCCGTAGACGCTCCACTGAGTGTTGTGTGCCTATTAACTAATGCTCCGTAGACGCTCCACTGAGTGTTGTGTGCCTATTAACTAATGCTCCGTAGACGCTCCACTGAGTGTTGTGTGCCTATTAACTAATGCTCCGTAGACGCTCCACTGAGTGTTGTGTGCCTATTAACTAATGCTCCGTAGACGCTCCACTGAGTGTTGTGTGCCTATTAACTAATGCTCCGTAGCCATTCTAAAACCACTGTTAACAACCTCTTAATATTGCTTTGGATTATTACTGTTCAACTCACCGACCTCTTAGCCTGTGCCGCTTAACCGTGCCGCTTAACCGCAGCGCTGACTATGTGATAAAAGTAGAGCGCTGAGCTTGTCACTCACGTAGGCCTACAGTTTGGCTCACAAGTTTGGCTTTATATAGTTCAATAAACGCCGGACTGTAGCTCGCGATGCTGATTATGTAAATGCCCTTAAGTCGCGGTGAGCTGTGTGTGTGTGTGTGTGTGTGTGTGTGTGTGTGTGTGTGCATGCATGCATATATACGTACGCATATATTAACACATTTAGTACCGGAACTGCATCAAAATAAAGGCGCAGCTTGCGCCGGAGTAATCGCCAGAGTAGTGATCGCTTCCATTTTGAAAGCCATGAACCGGAAATACTTTCTTAAAAAAGTTGACTGACAAAGTGCCATCACAATCTCCGATCATCTTAATATATTTATATACGCTACAAAAAGAGTTCATATTTTGCGGGAGAGACGGATGAGGAGCAGAAACGCAGCGCCAGCATATCGATCCATTCATCACCACGGAGAGCGCCCTGGATCAGGAGATACGAGTCATTCTTTCCGCCGCGCTAACATGGGAGTCAATGACAAGCTAATAGTTTCACAGAGCGTTAGCATACGGCAAGCGAAAAGCGAAATGCCAAAAAAAAAAGAAGTAATTATTCTGAATATTATTATCTCGCCCCGCGTCGTTTGGACGTCGCTAGGACGTCCACAGACGTCTAAGGCACCTCTCGGTTCCAATCCTTATGACGTTTCAGGACGTGTTATGTACTAAATGTGTTAATATAGGGGGAGAATGGTAAACACGGCTCCTCTGAATTCACCAGTCGTCACGCAAGCAAGCAAGCAGCCTCTATACAGAGTAATCAGGGCCATAGCCTTAATGCTCGGTCCCTGTGGGATGCAAGCAGCCTCTATACAGAGTAATCAGGGCCATAGCCTTAATGCTCTGTCCCTGTGGGATGCAAGCAGCCTCTATACAGAGTAATCAGGGCCATAGCCTTAATGCTCTGTCCCTGTGGGATGCAAGCAGCCTCTATACAGAGTAATCAGGGCCATAGCCTTAATGCTCTGTCCCTGTGGGATGCAAGCAGCCTCTATACAGAGTAATCAGGGCCATAGCCTTAATGCTCTGTCCCTGTGGGATGCAAGCAGCCTCTATACAGAGTAATCAGGGCCATAGCCTTAATGCTCTGTCCCTGTGGGATGGAAGCAGCCTCTATACAGAGTCAACAGGGCCATAGCCTTAATGCTCTGTCCCTGTGGGATGCAAGCAGCCTCTATACAGAGTAATCAGGGCCATAGCCTTAATGCTCTGTCCCTGTGGGATGCAAGCAGCCTCTATACAGAGTAATCAGGGCCATAGCCTTAATGCTCTGTCCCTGTGGGATGGAAGCAGCCTCTATACAGAGTAAACAGGGCCATAGCCTTAATGCTCGGTCCCTGTGGGATGGAAGTGGTCTGCGTGTGTGTTGATTTAGAGGGACGGAGAGCAAATGACGTGTGAAGTGAGTGCACCGTGTATGGGAGAGAACGCTAATGTTCATAGACGTTGGCGGTGCATTAAAGATGCATGGGCGTGAAATCCAAACAAACATTCTAGTGTGTTGCAAGGTAAGAATGAGGGTGGATGAAATATAATTCAACACAGCCAGAGAGAGAGGGAGACAGATAGTCTGTTAACCCATTTTGAGCGGGAACCCCTTTTGGTGTTTTAAACATTGTTATAATTTAGCTATTGAAAAATAGCAGATCTACAAGCTCATAGCGCGCCACCGAGTGGCGCGCTACGAGCTTGTAGGTCTGCTATTTTTGAAAAATCGTGAAAATGTGCCTCAAATTTGGAATATATTTTTTCAGAACAAACGTTTTTAACTCAAATCTTTGATTCTGGGGAGGTCGCTGGAACAACATATTTTCAGATGGGGGTCTCGGAGGCCAATTACAGATCATTTTTGGGGTCCTTGACATGAAATATTGAGTGATATAGGCCTAGAAACATGGGTATTTCAGAAAACTGTCAGGATTTAGAAGACATTATTTTAAGCCCTTAATGGGTTAAAGTGCATCCCCCCCCCCCCCCCCCCTGCAGTTTCCTGTGTTTACATTGGAGGCAGAATGCCGCTGAGTGATTTGACAAAGATGAGAAGCCAATATGACCTTTCATGGTAATGGAGAGAGAGCAGTAACTATTTCTCTGGCGTGTTTTCGTTTATTTTCCCCCTTTTCTTTTTTTTTTCTTCTTTTTTTAGGCGGCGTAATATTTCATGTAGAGAGAAAAAAACACACACAAGCGTTCTGTTAAAGGGAAATGCAGTTAAGAGTGTTTTTTTTT